>NC_133759.1:105902250-106205280 GCF_036562045.2 Rhinolophus sinicus | reverse complement strand
TAATTTCTCCAATACTTGACTTTTTTTTTTTTTCTGAGTGGTTAGCAATTTCATATACAGTTAGGGTCATTGGATTTTGTTTGTACTCACTTTTAGGGTAATTGGGTTTTGGGGAATAAAAGGACATGGTTTATAAAAAGGTACGTTCACGTCTCATTTCCTTTCTAGCCCTTCAACTGTACTGTTCACACCCATCTGTTACAGTTAAGTGCAGATACTCCTCGACTTACCATGGGATTATGTCCCAGCAAACCCATCGTAAATTGAAAATATTGTAGGTGGAGAATAATTTAATACACCAAACGGTACAGCGTAGTCTAGCCTACTTACATGTGCCCAGAACACTTACCTTAGCCCATAGTGGGGCAAAACCATCTGCCACGAAGCCTATTCTATAATAAAGCCTGTTTTACTATAAAATGTTGAATATCTCCTGTGATTCATTATGAATATCACTTTCACACCATCGTAAAGTCCAAAAATCGTACAGTTGAAAAATCGTTAAGTCGAACCGTTGTAAGTTGGGGACCATCTGTATCGTTTCTTTCGTTTCTGGCTCTTTTCCTTGTGTCTCTTTGTTTTTTGTTTAGAAATAGATGCTACAATACAAATCACTATGGATCACAGCACGGAGTTTTTTCTCATCAGCTTTGCAGCTCTATACGTGCAACGCTCAGTGTGCACATGTCATGTTTATTTAACCAGACGTCTCTGGCTGGATATATGAGTTGCTTCCATGGCTTCTTATGATAATACTGCAGTGAACAACCTTGTGCATTTACTGTTGTGTATCGTTGAAGACTCATGGAAATTTTGAATGAGTACCAAGTGGGGGAGGGCAGTGGTACCTGCAGAAAAATGTAAGCCTAAAGCTGTAGGAAACTCTGAGGCCTCACTTGGTTGAGAAAGTTGGTCTGCAGTAAGAAATAGTGCCATCTGTCCTCGAGAGAGGCCCAGAGAGAGTTCTGGAGCTATTAGAGTCAGTGGTTTTATTTCAATTTATTAAAAAGAAATTTTTGTGTTTTTTTAGAATAGTTTTAGAGTCACAGCAAAATTGAGAGGGAGGCACAGAGTTTTCCCATTTACCGCGTCCCCACACGAGCTCGGCCTACTCTACTATCAACACCCCCACTAGAGGGGGACATTTGTTACAATTGAACCTACATGACATATCATTATCGCTCAAAGTCCGTAGTTTACATTACGGTTCTTGGTGTTGTTCGTTCTATAGGTTTGGACAAATGTATACTGACATGTATCCACCATTATAGTGTCACACAGAATAGTTTCACTGCCCTAAAATTCCTCTGCGTTCTGCCTTTCGGTCCCTCCCCCACACCCAACCCCTGGCAACCACTGAACCTTCTATTGTCGCTACAGTTTTGCCTTTTCCAGAATGTCCTGCAGTCGGAATCATACAGTGTGTAGCCTTTCAAGATAGGCGTCTTTCACTTAGTAACATGCATTTGAAGATTCCTCTATGTCTTTTCATGGCTTACTAGCTTACCTCTTTTTAGCTCTGAATACTATTGCGTTGTCTGGATGTACCTCACTTTATTTATCCATTTATCTATGGGAGGACATCTTGGCTGCTTCCAAGTTTTGTCAGTTATGAGTAAGGCCACTATAGACATCTGTGCGCAGGTTTCTGTGTGGACATACGTTTTCAGCTCATTTGAGTAAATACCAAGGAATGTGATTGTTGGATTATACGGTGAGAGTATATTTAGTTTTGTAAGAAAACGACGAAGTGTATCCCAGAGTGGCTGCTCCATGTTTCATCCCCAGCAGCGATGACTGAGGGTTTCTGAGGCTCCACGTCCTCGTCAGTGTTTGGGGTTCTCAGGGTTCTGAATTTTGACCATTCTAATAGGTGCACAGTGGTGTCGCGTTGTCATTTTAATTTGCATTTCCCTGATGACAGGGGATGTTGGGCAACTTTTAATATGCTTATTTGCCATCTATATAACTTTGGTGAGGTGTCTGTGAAGGTCCTTGGACTGTTCTGTAATCAGGTTGTTTTCTTATTGTTTTTGTTTGTTTTTATTGTGTTTTTTTTTTTTGTGTGTGTGTTTTGAATAACAGTCCTTTATCAGATGTGTCTTTTGCAAATTCTTTCTCTCAGTCTATGGGTTGTCATCTCATTCTCCTGACGTTGTCTTTCTCAGAGCCAAAGTTTTTAATTTTAATGAGGTCCAGCTGATCAATTATTTATTTCATGCATTGTGCCTGTGGTTGTTGTACCTAAAAAAGTGATTGCCATGCCCAGATCACCTAGGTTTCCTTGTATGTTATCTCCTAGGAGTTTTATAGTTTTGCATTTTACATTTAGGTCTGTGATCCATTTTGAGTTAATTTTTGTGAAGGATGTAAGGTTAGGCCTAGATTTTTTTTTTGCATATGACTGTCCAGTTGTTTCAGCACCATTTGTTGAAAAGACTGACTTCGCTCCTCCATCGTATTATCTTTGCTCTTTTGTCAAAGGTCAGTTGACTATATTTATGTGAGTTTGTTCCTGGGCTTTCTATTCTGTTCCATTGATCTGCTTTCTTATTCTTTCAGCGGGACCACATGTCTTAATTACTGTAGGTCTGTAGTAAGTTTTAAAGTTGGGTAGTGACTGTCCTCTGTCTTTGTTCTGCTCCTTCAATATTGTGTTGGGCATTCTGGGTCTTTTTTCTCTCTCTGCCAACTTTAGAATCAATTTGTCGGTTTATTCACAAAACAATTGCTGGGATTTTGACTGGAATTACACTGAATCTATAGAGCAAGTTAGGAAGAACTGTTATCTTGCCAATATTGAATCTTCCTGTTTGTGAACGTGGAATATCTTTCCACTTGTGTATGTCTTCTTTGGTTTCATTCATCAGAGTTTTGTAGTTTTCCTTATATAGTTCTTGTATATATGTTTTGTTACATTTATACCTAAATATTTTATTTTGAGAGGTGCTAATGTAGATGGTGTTTGTTTTTATTTCAAATTCCACGTGCTCCTTGTTGGGATATAGGAAATCAATGACTTGTACATTAAGCTTGTATCCTGCCTCCTTGCTATTAAAACATTTATTAGTTCCTGGAGTCTTTGTCAATCTTTTCCGACTTTCTACGTAGATGAACGTCATCTGCAAACAGAGACAGGTGTTTTTCTTCTTTTCTAATCTGTATATCTTTTATCTACTTTTCTTACCTTACTGTATTAGCTAGAACTTCCTATCAAATGTTGAAAAGGAGTGGTGAGAGGGGCATCTTTGCCTTGTTCCTGATCTTAGTGGGAAATCTTCTAGTTTCTCACCATTAAGAGAAACGATGTTAACTATAGGGTTGTTTATATAACTATAGATGCAGATACATAGCTATATGTAGACATAGATCTTCTTTATCAAGTTGAGGAAGTTCCCACTATCTTTTTAGTTTACTTGATTTGATTTTCTCTGGGGCTCAGTTGTACCCCTGATCTCCTACCGTTACAGAAACCTTCTAGTAAACCCAAGCAAACCTCAGCCAGTTCACTTTGTGGCTCTATCCCCTGCAATCGAAGCATGCCTCCAGTATAGGCTAACATACCTCTTCCTCCTTTTAAGTACATGTGCTGGACACGGTCAACACAACAGGAGCAGCACTGGGCATTTTCTTATGTGACCGTTTCTACTAGAAAGAGCTTTGTAAGGTTGGAAGCATTCCTTTGTCATTTACAGGGAGGAAACAGAGGTTCCAAGGGATGAGGTACTTCTCACACTCCTTGTATTGGTTTCATGTGGCTGCTATCACAAATTACTACAACTTGGTGACTATAAGACAGCAGAAATGTGTTCTCTCACAGTTCTGAAGGACGGAAGTCTGAAGTCAAGGTCCTGGCAGGGCCATACTCCCTCCGAGGGGAGGCTCTGCTCATCGCCTCTTCCAGCTTCTGGTGGTGGCGTCCTCCGTGGCTTGAGGCCACATCACTCCGATCTCTGCTTCCTCCTCTTCTGTCTGTGTCAAGTCTCTCTCTGACTCTCTTAGAAAGACATTTGTCATTGAGTTTAGAGTGCACCCAGATAACCCGGATGATTGCCTCATCTTCAAGTTCTTAATTACATCAGCACATGCCCTTTTCACTAATAAGGCCACATTCACAGGTTCCAGGATTAGGATGTGGACACGTCTGTTTGGAGCCATCATTCAATCATCTCTTGGAGAGAGTGGACCAGGCATTAAGCCCAGGCAGCCCAACCCCGGGACCAGGGCCCTTCCCAACAAATCACAACAGATTCCAATAGGAAGAGGGCCTCGGAGTCACAGAATCAGCGGTGACCCAGGTCCTTTTATAGTCTCTTCTTTATTTTATAGTTGGTGAAACTGAGGCCCAGATACAGTCAGTGATTTGTACTAAATCTCAGGGTCCGTTGTTTGTCAGGACTCTATAAGTTCAGCATGCCATCTGAAAAAAATCAACATACCTTCCGGATGTTCGTGTATGCCCTTTCTTCCGCGGGGTGACCTGGACCCAGCTCGTTAGGCCATTCCAGAGGCTCCCAGGATTTCACCATCATTAGTTATTTTTAGTGCTGGGAGAAGAGTCCCTTTGCAGGGAATCGTTGTGGTCAGGTTGTATAGCAGCTAGCTCTGTGCTTGACAGATTGCTGACTACACTTTATCAAAGACCATTACAATTTCCAGCATTTGTCATATGAAAATATCTTCTAACAAATTCCAGCTTGTTAGAGACTGGCTGTTAGGAGTTGAGTTGGTCTTGTTCTGCTCCTACCTCGTCAACTCCAGCCGTAGCACCCAATCAAACTTTGACAATCAAAACCCTGTACACGTTTCCTAATAGATTTGAAACAGGTGGGGACAGCACGGTCCACTGCGGTAGCACCCAGAGAACACAAAATATATCAAACCCACTCCCGGAGTGCAGACTTGATTCCCCACTTAGAAAACTGGACAAGAAGCAGAGCTAAATGAGCCATCTCTGCTTGTGCAAGTCATTACCAGCTAAATGATTCAAAAAAAAAAAATCTAGAACAGCCCGTGTTGGGCTCACATAATAATGAAAAGCAGTCTGGTTGAAGTGTTGGTGGTTATACGGGGCCTGGTGCAGAAATCTTGATCAAAGCCTCTTGGCATCTGAAGTCATCAGTAATTCGACAGTCTATTTGGGTGAAAAGAGCTTTTTTTCTGGACGTCCCACTTCAGGCCCACCCCGGAGAGGGGCAGGATTCAAGCTAACAAGGCCGCTGGCAAATCAAGACACCTCTTCTCACGATGTGACACGAAACACGAGTCGGCAGCGGCTGCCGGACAATGCGATCAGGTTTCACTGAGGGGGCCCGTGTGTACATTACACATGCTATTTGCATGTATGTCATCTATTCTGGCCAGGCTGGCACAGTCTCCTCAGAGGCCTGCACAGCGGCCTTTGCCTGGATACAGCTGCAGACCAGCACTCCCAGGGAGCTGCTGCCCACGTGGGAAAGGAGAGCTGGGAGCTTCAGCTAGGAGAGTCTGATGCTGGAGTCGCTCTGGCTAAATTATGATTTCATGAACTATTTCCTGATACTCACTGGTGTCAGGCCTAGGCTGGTTCCTGGGGCTGTGGAGATGGATAATCACAGCCCCCGCCCTTTACGAGTTCACAATCTAGTTGAAAAGATGGAATATCAAAGTACGGTTCCACTTCAGTGTGGAGAGTCCTGTAAAGGGGAGACCTGGGGCCACGAGGACTCAGTGTGAGGGTGTGGGGGCTGACTTGGTGCTGGGAAAAGAGGGACAACTGCTCAAAGGAAGTGACACTATCTAAGCAGAAACATAGCTGGGATGGGGGGAGGAGAAAACTGAAGCACACCCTCTTTCTAAGCATGTTCTCCAAAGTGGTCTCTTGTATAATGTTTAAAGGTAACGTTTACTGACAAATTATTATTAAGACTATAATGAAAAGATATGAGCAGAAGAAGTGTAGCATACGTGATTGGCATAGCAGTGGTCAGACTGTGATATGCAAAGGAAAGGTGGTAGAAGAGCGGGACGTTATTTTTATGTTCACTTTTCCACCAACCCATGGTACAGCTATACACCCTCTAGCCCCGTCCCCAGTAATGCACCTTCTGAATTTAGAATCTAGTTCTGCTTTTGCTTCTCAATTGAGGAGGTCGGTAGGTGAAGAGGAGGCAGGGAGTAAGAGAGGAGAGGATGGGCTGGGCTGAGGGAAGCGTATGTGCAAAGGTCCTGGGGTGAGAAGGAACAAGACAGGCTTGGGTAATCCTTAGCACATCAGTTTGACTAGAATGAAGGTTTTGTTTAAGGGAATCCTCTGGAAAAAAACAAAACAAAACAAAGCAAAAACATTTGAATCAGAGATTGGAAACAATTGCAGAGGTCCTTTGGTATCAAGCCAAAGAATTTGGGTTGGGCTTTCTTTAGTAAGAAATGGGAAACATAGCTTCTGAGCAAGGGGGTGATGGACTCCACGTCACACTGTTTGAACTTGACAGTGAATTCAACCTTGTTCTAGGTTCTGGGAGAGGTACAAAATTTAAACACATGGTTATATCAGCAGAGGAGATAATAATTCTGGATGAGACAGACAAGACATAGACATAGCGACCACTAGAGGGTGATTACAAGTTCATATTAAAAAGCGTGTCCTGGCCTGTCTCGTACTAGAAGTTGGTCCCAAGGCTCCCAGTCACTCTCCTTTCCTAAGCTTCAGTTTCCAGCCCTTTGAAATGGGTATTATCCTCCCTACCTCATGGAATCATTGTAACGAATAAAAGAATAAACCATGTAGAAGTGCCTGACAGTACCTGCCAAGTTTCCCATTCAAGGGCAGGGGAGCTTCTGCCGTATAAGGAAAGTTTATCATTTTTGATGGGTCAGAGAATTATTTTCCAGGCATCGGATAGATCTCATCTTATACAGAGTTTTATTTAGCTTCCCCCCTACCCTCCAAATTAGAGATTTGTGGGGAGGGGCATGGGGAAAGGAGAGTACTATGTACAATAGGAGAATTTTGGAGGAAGCCTTGGAAGATTGCGGTCCTCTTTGACCCGGAAGAGGGGGCTCCAATTAAGCTTATAATTCTTGCTTTCTAGGCAGCCTTGTATTCTGCAGCTAGAAAGCATCCCTTCACCTATGATTCCCAACCAAGTTCTGGTTATATGCAGGAGACCCTGTGGGCTGGGGACCCGGCCGCTCTTCCGGGGCCAATCCCAGTGTGGGCCACCTGAGAAGAAAGCCTTGTCTGGAAGATCCAGACCCATTGGTCTTCATTGGGTTCTGACCTGAGTGTATTCCCTGATTACAACACCAAGTAACCAACTTCCAAGACAGAAGAAAAGCAAACATTTGCTCGGTTGATTGTTGACCCAGTCAGTATGACTTTGCATATGTTAGTGGCAGTTATGCTTCATGTGGACCGACCTGAGAAGTTCTGTGAACACCCTGAGGACCCAGGCATTTTTATTGGAGGCTTAGGCACCATGCTGGGGGGCTGGGGGCATGGAGATGAAGGGCCCCAAATCAAGGAATTTTGTCTTTGCGGTAAAGAAATCTACAACCCGGTGGACGATGAAGGTGGAAATGCAAATGTAAAGAAGTAATCGATGCAAGGCAGAATGTTGAGAAAAGAGCTAAAATTCTACAAATCGTACTTTATCTTATTGTGTGGTGTGTGCTAAGTATAATTTCGGGACCCAAATCAAAACACACAAATGATAGCTATACTCCCTTTGGTTGGGGAAGGCAGTATGAATAACAAATTAGTGCTGGGGTTTCTAAGGGCGTATCTTCGGCTCATGGGCACACCTGAACAAAATATTCTGAATTTTGAGACAGTCCCATAGATTTTTTATAAATAAAATGGAGAGACATAAGGCAGACGTAGGAAAGTTTATTCGACAACATTTTTCTTTTGGAGAGCATTACATTCACCTGGAAGCCATACCTTGATACGCTGTTTGGGGTAGAAAGCGAGACTCTAGTGGAATGTTCAAGTAACAAATTTGAAGTTCCTTGGGGGACCGTAAAGGGGGTAGAGAGGAGACAGCCAACTGGGTGCTGTATAGGCAGAGGTAGAGACCTCCGCGTGGGGAGCAGACTTTGCAGGACTCTGAAGATGTGGAGACGACTCATGGCTCTGGGGGTGAACGTTATTCCTTCTCCAAACCCCCCTGAAAATTCTGCAAAGATGGAGGAAACACTTTGACGTACAATGCTTTGCCGTGGAAACTGGCCAAGATGTGCCCAGAGTGACATAACGGGTAGGACGTGAGTCCTGGAATTGAAATCTCAGAAAGACATGGTGTGGGGGGTTTGATTCATGTGATCTCAAGAGCTGGAGTGACTTGTATGATGTGACCTTTAGAAAAAGGAAGCAACTGAGTCCCATTGAGAAAGAGCATTCCGTCTTCAGGGGTGAAAGGAACACTATTCAAAGTCATTGTCTAATCCTCACTCTGTGTAGGAGGCAGTTGGCTCACCAGTTCCCTGTGACATGAGTTCTTCCTGACATTCTTTTGTATTTGAGGAGCAGAGTTCTTACTCCAGTCCAGGACTTGTTAAGGTGTGCATGCCTTTAAATGTTGTAATCCTTATAACTGATTTTAAGGCAAGGACTAAGAACGTTCAAAACCTCAGCCATATGCCTGTTCATTGCTGCACTGTTTGTAAAAAGAAAAAGCTAGAAATCATCTAAATGGCCAAAAATGAGAGCATGGCTAAACAAATTATGACACATGCAGAAAAATTTTATGGTCATTGAAAACCATACCACAGGGCTGTACTTATTGACATGGGAAAATGTCCACAATATAATATTACAGAAAAAATAACCATTCAAAAAACTGCAAATATGGTCCCATTTGTACAGAAGAAAATGTAGTGTATATACATTATCCTACACAGACGAAGGCTGAGAAATACATATGTCACTGAACAGTGATCACTTCAGGCTGGTGGGGTTGAGGTGGTTTTTTACTTTTTTCTTCATCACTTCCTGCATCATCTACATGGTTTTACAATGTATATCTGTAATCACATAAATTCATAAACGTATTTCCACTTTAGGACCAAAAATCAAAACAAAAGCTTAAATTTCATATAATACTACTTTTTGTTAGATATTTAAGAGTACATATTTATATACATACAAAGATGTCTGGAATAGAGCTTGTGGGGAGTTAAGAGTTGTTACCTTGGAGTGGGTGGGATTATGGGTGGTTTATAATTTATTATTTTGGCTTAACTCTATTTTGGAAATGTTCTACAGTGGAGAATGTTGTTTTCAGAATGGGGAGAAAAACTGACAGTGGAGCGATTCTCCTCCAGTGGAGCAGTTCTCATGTGGATGGGCCAGCCTCTCTCAGACCTCCCACCTCTAAGATTCTCAGAGGCAGAGGGGCAATGTGGAAAAGTCACCACATCCAGATTCAACCAAGGGAAGGGAAGGGGACGAAAGTGAGTATTTTGAGGCAGAGGGTCTGGGTCTGAGTCCTGACTCTGCTGTTACCTACTTCTCTGACTTAGGGCAAGTTACTTAACCTCTCTGTGCCTCAGTTTTCTTGTCTATAAAATGGGCACAATAATAGTTTCCACTGCAGAGCTCTGAGAGGCTCAGGGAAGATTTAACCAGCTCTGGTCTGTAGTCTCCCATTTTACAGAGGAGGCTGGGAGAGCTCAGTGAGGTTAAGCCACTTGCCCAAGGTCATGCAGAGACAGATCGCAGAGCTGGGATTCCAAATGACTCAAAGCCCAGTGCCCCCTACCCTCCTCAGCAATGAGAGCTCTACCAGACATTCTTGGCCACAGTTTTATGATGAAAACCAGATTCCACCAGGACAGCAAAGAATGGGGAAACGTCTCTCCCAGTAGCATTCAGCACATGGTATCTGTTTGGTCTCCAGTGCTTCTAGCTCCATCTCCTCTCATCCTCTCCCTGTTTGGTTTCCTTGGGGAGACTGATGAGGTCTCTTAAATTGGTGTGAACTTGGCCACAGAAAAGGAAAGAAAAGGAGAGGAGACGAGAGAACGTGAGATATTGTTTGGGAGGAGATGCCTGTTATGAAATGTCCAGTCCATGCACAGAGCACAGCTGTGGTGAGAAATAGCAGAGCTGGCCATTCCTCAAGGAGCCCGTCACTCCCAGCCTGCTGGCAGCAAAACCTCAGTGTCACCTTTCTTCCCACCCCTCTCAGGGCACAGCAATTCCTCACTCACCCCTGGGGGGAGGGAAGGAACTTGAGGGAGGACAAAGGGTGGGTTTTAGTTTCACTCAAATTTTCTACATGGAAATCTAGCAACGAATGAGAACTGGCTCAAGTGGCCCGGAGACAGTGGATGAACCTGAACCCACACAGCACTCATTGGCATTTGAATCTTAGCCCCAGGCCATGTATTCCACCTTTAGAGGATGAAAAATCTCCACTCTAAGTGAAAGAAGATGGCAGTGTTGATGGTGGGGCAGGGGGGAGTGGCAAGAGCACAGGCCCCTGGAGACATACAGGCTGGTTGAAACCCCTGACTTCATCTCCCAGGCCCTGGCCCTTCGCCAGTGGTGGTTAAGTGCTGGGAGTCTGGAAAGGTACCAGGCCTGGAAGCCTCGTCCCATCACTTAGCAGCCAAGGTCTGTCTGCGCTTCCGTCTTCATCTGGAAAATGAGGGCGACGGTAACAGCATCACTCAGCAAAGCGGAATGGGTTAATGCATGCAAACTACCTCGCAGTCCGAGACACTCAGAAGTCATGACGCTTATCGTGAGCCACTTCACCTTCTCTGCGACTCATTTTTCTTATCTCTGAAATGGCTCTAAGGCTGCCTGCCCCTCGGAGTCGAATCCTGCAGATGCTTCGTAAGCACAACACTTCTCCTCTGTGGACCAGTCTTATCTCCAGAAATCTCTCCCAACTGTGGGTGGTAGTCTGGGACCAACCTCATGAAAGCCCTGGCACACAGTAGGTATTTAATTAAGAAAGCAACAGCAAGTTCTTGACTGTGTCTGTTCAGGCCAGATAAACGGCAGCGCTCTGGAGAGCTTTCTGTAAACAGGCGAACTGGTTATTTCATGCAGAACAAACAAGCAAACGTCTCTGATTGTTGCATTTCGGGCCCAAAATTATCCAGAGAAGCAACTTGAATGTCTGCTGCCCTTGATTTGCATTTCCCGAGATTAACCCAAGTCCACACAGCGCAGGAAGACATGGCTGTCCCAGGCTTCTGGGACGCTGTGATGGCGTGACGTGGCATGACGCACATCCCGGGACCAGCGGGCAGCTGGCTGGGCACCTGACAGCAGCTTACGCAGGCTGTGGGACTGCTCTTTCAAAGAGACTCAAAGGTGTCCGCCCTTCAGATCTTGACCCAAGGAAAGGCACTTTGGGCTGAAGCTGTGCCGCAGCGGGTAGATAGAGCCCTTCCAGAAGCTCTACCTGGGGACCATCTGACCTGTGCACCAGGGGCAGGGGGTGGGGGATGGAGGATGGACGGGGTGCGGATGTATTTTTGCCTGAAGCAGCCCAGCATAACAAGCAATCGTGGGTCTCCTGTCATTCTCTGGTACCTGGCAGGGCTCTGGGGATGATACAAACAATAACCAATTTTCAGTGTTTGCCGAGCACTTTTACAAACCGTGGTCCCTTTAATGACCACAATCATCCTAAATGATGGTATGGACGGGGTGAGCTCTGCTTTAAAGATGGGAAACAAGCACATTCAGACCTGCGCTGGAGCTTAAGAACCAATCTCCAGGATCAAGGTAGAGTTTCTGAGCATGACATTCAAAGCCCTGCCTTCTCTTCCAGCCTCATTTACATTTTCATGGATGCTGTGTCTGCAGAACAATGAATGGGTCATTCCCACAAGCTCCTCCCCCTCTGCCTTTGGACATTAGCTCTCCCGGTCTAGAATGCTCCCCATGCTCCCTCACTTTCCCCTGGCTTCCAACCCATCTTTCAATAAGAGTTAGCGAGTGAGGGCACCTCCTAGAGACCAGGCACTTCATCTACAAAACAACCCTGTTATGTGCGTGTTTTCATACCCATTTTAAGGAACAGGAGACTGAGGCATAGAATGGCGAAGCAACCAGCAACAAGGTCATAGAGCCAGGAAGAGGCAGACCTGGGATTGTAAACCATAAAAATTAGACTTGGGAGCCCAGTTTCTTCTGTATACCATGGTGCTTCTCCTGGACTGAGGAATCTCCTCCGAGAAGACTTCCTTGATCACCTATGTTGGGTTAGGCACAGGAATGTGCCAGAGCCTGCCCTTACTGGCCCGTGAGAGCCAATTATTAAATTATCAGGAATTTTGCAAGCTGGTTGTTAAACACAGCAATTATTAAAGATTAAATTATAAGCACTTGTAATTAAATAAATTATATTAAAAACAAAGGTCATAAATACTCAAAACTCATCACTTCCTAATTATTTTATTACATTTTACTATTATCTATGCTCTTAAGATTACGTACATCCCTTGCATTTGTGTGGTGAGAATTCTATATGATGGTGTGCTCAGTGTTGTCACCTGGCAACTTGGAAATTGGCCACGATTGGAGTATTTATAGCACCAAAATTGGCGAGCACTACCAATCAGGGTTTGTTTTATTGCTGTGTTGGTTGTCTAGACTTAAAAAGGTGGTGCAGAAAATACCAACAGTGCAGCTTAAAGTTGCAAGTGTGTCACGTCTGCAGTCATTACCTTGTGAAAAGCCCCCTAGTATTGAAGAAATATCCTCCCAGCATTTGAAAACTCATGTCCAACTTAGCAAAGAAGTTGCTCACATCATTGATAAGCAAGTGGGCTTCCAACGAATCCTTGTTGATTTACCTTCATCGTAATTGTTCACGTCAATAAAAACGTGGCAGAGCTACACTCCAGGAACTGGTGATGAACCCTCAGCAGCTCCCCACAGGGGAGCACTTACAGACCTCTTGGTGCTCCCTGAGCCAGCTGGGGTTCTTTCCACAGCCGCCCTAACTCTGGGACTCGGAAACTTTCCACCTATGTCGACCGCTCCCCGACTTTTTCTTGAGAACAGGATTTGAGACGTTTTCTTTTTTGTATCCCCAGTTCTGCAGTTGGCATTCAATAACTTGACTAATTGAGTGTATGCATGCATCACTGGATGAATAAGGAAGTGTCCTTAGCCCCAGCCAATCGTCCTCAGGGAAAACTTTCTTAAAGACACAGTTGGCATATTTTATTCCTCTGCTTACCATACAGTGCAGAGTACCTACTATGTGCAGTCGTGTTTATTCTACCCTGTTTTCCCAAAAATAAGACCTAGCCGGACAATCAGCTCTAATGCATCTTTTACAGCAAAAATTAATATAAGACCTGTTTATATTATATTATATTATATTATATTATATTATATTATATTATATTATATTATATTAAAGACCTGGTCTTATATTATAGTAAAATAAAACCGGGTCTTATACTAATTTTTGCTCCAAAAGACGCATCAGAGCTGATTGTCCGGCTAGGTCTTATTTTCGGGGAAACAGGGTACCTCTCTTGGGCTGGGCACATCCCAATGAAGAACCCTACAATGGAAAGAATAAAAAAAAATGTTTAGACTCAAGAGCTTTTTCTGTCTCATGTTCAAAGCAGCACCCAAATTCATATGCTGCTTCCAGAAAAGCAACGTCTCAATCTTACCATCTTCCCTCCCTCCCAAGGACCCCAGAGGAGTCTCAGGAAGAACCAGCGGCCCCCCTCCCTGTTCAGTGACGCTGTCACGCCCATGGCTGAGGAGCCAGAGGCCATGCAGAGCCTAGGGGGGCTTTGGTTCCCCACAAAGGTCTGTGAATGCAGTCACCTCCGATGAGTGAAGAGCTGTTTTCTGGTGTCTAAACTATCATCGTGTAGCTGGGAGTGTTGCCTTGTGTCTGCTGAGGCAAAAAAGAAGAAAGGCGCAAAATAACTAACAACACAGGCTTAGAGGATCCTCAGGCACCACCAATGTTCCTTTTGACAGAAGCCCCGGTGAGCGCTCCCTTCTCTCTTACATGCAACTTAAACTTCAAGACCATCTTAGCAGATAAACAATGTAACATGTATCCCATTATAGTATTAATACAAAGATAGGCGGCCTTAAACTTACTAAGGAAATAATTAGTCCCAAGTGAATAAGAGAAAAGAACAGTCATTAGCACATTGTCACCTGTCAAAGGGGGTTGTGTTTATATTTGGGGGGCGGGCACTTTTCCACGGCCAAGCAGGCATGATATTAGTTGCAGCAGCCTTGAGACCTCCCCCCAACATATGTCTCTTTTCCTTAAAAAGAAGAGATGAGGAGGGGGAAAAAAATCAGTTGCTTCCACTTGAAAGTCAGCGCTGAAGGAGGCATTAAGCAAAGGTCTTTCTTGTGGCTCAGAGTCCTGATTACCACAATTAAGTCCAAGGTGTGGTGCTATTTGCTTAGCATGCTCTGACACATGAAAGAAAATGATTCAGGCAAGGAAAATAATTACACATTAATTTGTGTTTGGCAACTGTGTTTTATTCCTTTGGCCCACAAAGCGAAGATAAAAGGTGATATTGTTGAAAGTGTTTTATCTGCCTTCTATGGGGTTGGCATGGGTTGCACCTAGAGACAGGCCCCTCCCTCCGGTCGGGCATTTTCCTGGCATTGTGGGGCTGCCTTTTGTGCTCCATCACCGCGGCCAGGTATGGAGTACCCCGACCTTTTCGTGTCTGTGGGGTTCCCATGGGTTTGGCTAAGTGGCAAGGAAAAGTGACCTTGTCCAGGTTGTGAAAGCTCCGGCCCCCATCTTGGGGGCACTTACCCCGCATCATGGGATTGCATTTGGCCATGGACTCAAGAGGCAGACGAGCAAGGACCACAAACCCGGCCATCTCTGCAGACAGGCGGGCGGTGTCCATGAGCAAAGCAGCACAGACCAGCATCGTACCCGGAAGAAATGCAGGAGGCCAAATCTGTTAGCCCTTTAAAAGAACAGCAGGGAAACCTGGATTCTTTAAAAACTGAGAGCCCTCGGATTTTGCATGTTGGCTCAATTAAAAATAAAACAAAGCTCGCCCGTGCATTGTACCTGGCCCCCTGACTGCCAGTTTGAGTGTGGGGTGAAGACCTGGCTTCTGGAGTCAGAAAGATGTAGGTTCTGAGTTCAGTGCCATCCCTTACCAGCTGGGGGACTTTGGACAAGTTATGTAATCACTCTAAGCCTCCATTTCCTGTTTGTAAAATGGAAACAAGAACAATTACACCTCCCTGTGCCAGTGACTGTGGGGATTAAATGAGATAATGCAGGCAAGAGACCAATTCTGTGCACAGTCCTGGGGGGACGGTAAGCGCTGAGTACATGGCAGTGATTATAACTATTTATAATGGAACTGTGGCCCCTGGCTTTTTGTCGAATAGGCCATCTGGGGCACAGTAGCTGTTCTAAAGATAATGAGATAATTAGCTAATCACTAAATGAATGAACGAACGAATGGAGATGCCAGCTAGAGGCCAGATTGAGCAATTAACGTGCCATCTTCTCTGTCTGGTGATGGCCCATGGAGGGTTTGTGCCAATGGCTTTGCCTCCTTGGACCTCAACTCTGTCATCTCTAAAATGGACTGGATGTCCCTCCCTAGCCATTTATGAGGGATGCTTTCCTGTCTAACAACATGATAAGGGGCCTTTCAAAGACTCTCAGCAAAGGGTAGGGCAATCAGCAGGACTTCACCCCTGGCTCTGGGAGGGCAGGCAGAGTCACCTGAGATTGCTCATAATTGGAGGAAAACTGGTCCTTCCGTCGTCCCACCCACATCCATTCTCTACTTTTCTGCTGTTTCCCCAGGAGGCCTGGAAAACAGGCTCCCTGCCCTCTGCCTTTCAGTCTGACTTGGCTCTGGGGAGCCCAGCTGGAGAGCCAAGGGAGGGAGAAGAGGGAGGTGGGGATATGTGTTCTCCATGGCCGGGTGGCAGTGCCCTTCCACTGAAGGGGCCTCTCCGTGTAATTCTCTCTTTCTGGGTCCAGGAACTGCTGTCTCCCTCATCTCTTTGGGTCTGGGGACAGCGGCCATGCAGACAGGGCACCTCCCTGCCCACACCTCGGCCTTTCATTGATCCTCAGGGCACCAGGAAAACGCACGAGCTGTTTCCCACTGGGACCCTCATGGAAGTGACAGGATATGCTCCTCACCATCCAACCTGTGAAAAAGCAGCCGATGACAGGACACAAGCTCGGGGACTAGGCGTGCTGCAGCTCACATCCCTCTTAGCCGCTGACCAGCTCTGTGAACTTGGACAAGACCCCTGCTTCCTGATCTGCGGAGCGAGGTCCATGTGGCATCTTGTATACAGCCATGTATAGTCTATTCAGGACGATACCTGCAAATTGTCTTTTACAGTGTTTTCAATTACAGAAAGACAGAGATCAGAGGTAGCTGCATTTGTAGGCATCTGTGATACAGCCGTACCGATTTTACAGATGAAAACACTGAGGCTCAGAGAGGCCAAGCAATTTGTCTAAGGGCACACAGCTAATAAGTGGCAGTGTCAAGACTCAATCAAATCCAGGTGCATTTGACTCCAAAATCTATGTTTTTTTCCCTAACACAGAAACAGACACTCAAAATGACTTTCAGAATTATTATAGGGAAACTGGCTTCGAGTACTGAGCCCCATTGCCTTTTCCACTGCTGGTCTCTTGGCTGTGTGGGACCCCAGCCCCCCTGAGTGGTGACACCCAGAACCCTGGGCGGGGCCCAGGGGGTGGGCCGTTGCTGACTCCTCCCTGCCTGCCCAGGACAGGCAGCGCAGGACAGAGGCAGCTCTGCTTGGCAAGCATGGCCGAGATTTTTTTGTTGGCCACTGATGAATGGTGATAATTGTTGGGAGATTAATTTGAGATTCTCAGATGACAGACACTAACAAAGTGCCAGGCACAGAGACAGAGGGAGGGAGGAGCGAGAGCCTGGCATTCTCCCCGAGGCTCCAGTGCTGACTCAGCCCTGACCTTGGGCAAGTCATTTAATTCTTTATGTCGATTGTCCTCATCTGTAAAATCAGCCTAATGATGGCTTCTCTTCCAAACCACTTTGATTCTCAGATGAAAGCATCCATAAAAGTGGACAGGATTGCTATTAATTGAGCCATTATTATTTTTATTATTAACTAGATTAAGGGCACTAACCTTTACCTGTGTTTTGACTTCACCTGACAGGCAGGATGAGAGGTTAACTGGCAGATGACAAGCCTCTCTGAAGTCTCCCTTTGCAGAGCGGCCGGCAGACGGGCGCTTCCTCCAGGGGGGCACTGTCGCCCTCCCGGGCAGGCGCAGCCCCGCTTAGCCACTTCTGCTCCCACCTTTTTATGTAAATACACGCAGCCAATAGTGGGCAATGTCCTCAGCAATTAGGAAGAGCAGCAGACGGAAGTCCCTGGGGTCTTGGCCTCGGCTGGGTGAGTTTATGGGCACACCGTGGAGCCTCTTTGCACCTCGGCTTCTGCAGTTGTGTAATTGAAATCGTCCCACTCACCAGCCCGGGCTCGGAGGACCCAGTGCAGTGCAGGCATCAATGCTATATCATCAGGTCAAGTGTGGCCATAGCCCCATCTCTAAAATATCGGCCGGCTGAGGTGAGGCAAGAATCAGTGTAGGACAGTCATTCTTGAGCTCAGACCCCATTTCCATCTCCTCCCAGTGCCGCTGGAAGACACAGCTCATAATCTCTACCTTCCAAACTTGTGAGAATCAAATAATTTAGAGAATCCTTAACCTGGTGCCTGGTGCAAAGCACTCACTCCACCAGCTGACTGGTATTATTATCAGAGAGTGAGTATACGTACTTGGCAAATGTCCAACAAATGAATCTTTCCCCTTCATTTAAGGGCAATGCACATCTCTCGGGATTTATGAGACATACGTTACACAAATATAAAAAATAACTTTATCTTCTGTTTTTACACAGCAACCAAAATCACGTAAGTGATGCACGCCCAGTGACAAAATATCCTTACGCACAAAGGAGAAATCTTAATCACCCATAGCCCGACCTCCCAGGGAAGCCTTTGTGGGGTGCAGGCGTCTCCCACCTTCTGACACTTTTGTCCCACACGACTCTCAGTCCTAACATTGCAGGTCTTGATGTCAAAAAGGGAACATTTAGTGGCAAAGAGCCCTAGGTTCTAAGGGAGTCAACTTGATTCCAAGATTCTTGTGCTACAAATTGTGCCATGATCTCTTCTTTGATGCGGAGTTTTCTTCTTAGGCAATGATGGTGTTTGACTGGACCAGAGTTTCCAGAAGTACGGAACATGGACATATTTTAATTTTCTAATCACTGCGTATTCATTAGAAATAACATGAGTTGGAACAGACACATATATTAGAAAAGTCTACATCCAGCAAATCAAATGCACGATTTCATAAAGACTTCCATCTAAACTCAAAAGTGAGTTGATTTAGAGCAAGCTGTACGTAAACAGCAGTGCACATGGCATTCAGATGTGGCAGGCCATCATCTCAGAGTGGAAAATGCTGGACCAGATTGTCTGTAAATTGCCCCTTCGTGCCCCTGGGTTTGAATCCTGCATCATCGTCCACCAGCGATCTTGCCCCACTCAGCTTTTCTAAGCCAGTAAAATCTTTTACTGGTAAAATCATCTTTATCTTCAAAGACGAAATGAGATAATCTGGGTAAATCGTTTAGCTCACTTAGCCAATAGTAACAGTAAGTGCTCAGTAAGTACTAACAATTATCATTGAGCTTCCTCCCAGCTGGGGAGGTCAGACTCCTTTGTTGACACCCAGCCTGAAATCCAGTCAAATCCTGTCTGGCTATTTCCTAGGCACTTGGGGTTTTCCTGATTGGTACATGAGTCCCAGCAGTGGTGATACCTGCAAATGGGCCTCTGCATAAACCCCTGCAGGAGTTTCCCAGCGTTTACCATCTCATTCTCTTGTTTTCAAGGTATGCATTTATTTATTAGTTTTTTTTTTTCAATTGTTGAGTTTGTCTGAAGTTAGCACAGGTCTTATAATCTATGGGTAAATTTTGCAGAGTAGTAAATCTTTTTATTTCCTTTCTTCCAGAAAACCTGTTGAACCCTCAGTGGCAACTCCAAGGGAGTCAAAACAAGCAGTTCCCATTTTCTGGATCTCTTGCAGCCCCGCATTTGTTGGAGGTGGTAGTCTGCATTCAGAACGGGTTGCTCTGGGGCCGGAACCTTTGGTGGAAGGAGCCTTCGGGGGAATGAGCTGGTGCCACAGCGCCCTCTGGTGTCCAGGTGGCTCCCGCCTGGACGTGCAAGGGGCTGCGTGAAGGCAGCAAGGATGGTTCTAGCATATCTGCCCAACTATTTTCCTTCCCAAATGGAGGAAGCTGCAGGTAGTGTGGGAGGTCTCATGCCTGACTCATCCGAAACAGTAGAGTGGGGAGAGATCAGGTAGACCTTCCATGAGCAGGTACCTCAGCAACTAACAACCCACATGATGAATCCTGGCCTGGCATAACTGCTCTCGAGAAGGGTCCAGGGGACCCCCAGATTTCTTTTAGCTCTTTCTTTGCTAAAGGGAAACCTGGCTCTGTTTTCTGGAGAAGGCTGAGTCTGTCAGGCTTCTGCTCTGTGCCTGTCAGGGACAGGGCAAGTAGGGACGCTGGGCCCAGAGAAGGGCTCCTTTGAGAGAAGAGAAGGGGCCTGGGGTACAGTTCCAGGACCTGGTACCACCCGTACCCATTCCTGCACTTGGACCTCTTGATGCTCAGTTCACCCAGGAGCAGCTCCAGCCGTTGGGCTCTGCAGCTGACCCCAGTCATGCAGATTCTGCTTTTCCTCCAAGGGCCAGGGGTCCAGCGTCCAGTCCCCGACACTGGTCAGACTTCCATTCCTGCATTTTCCAGTCAGGTCTCATAGGAGATCACTGGAAGGAAGCAGCATTGCGTGTCCACCCAGCCCCATCCAGGATGGAATCCAGGGGTCAGAAGAAAGTGGGAAGGAACTGCCAGCAGCAGCCAGCCCAACAGAGCCCAAACCAGACCACGCCCGAGCAAATCTCGCCCTCAGGTGCATGGACAGGTAACATTTAGAATAGTTCACTGTGTGCTTTGGCAATTTACCTGCTGCCTCCTTGGGTTTATTGTATAAGAAAGACCCTGAATCTGAACAGCATCTCCAGAGTATTATTCATGTTTTAAGGCAATGGTTCTCGAACTATGCATAGTCTCCTAACAGTTTTAGCAGCAGCTGAGAGCTTTCTAGAATGTTCTAGAAAGCCAAATTCTTCCCCTCCTCCTCTCAACTGAATTAGGGACTCTGGGGATGGAGCTTGTTGCGTTCTAGAGTCCAAGAACCATTATTTTAAGGAAAATGGAGAGAGAACCCATTATGAGCCAGGAACTTTGACCCTTTCTCATACGTATTTATGTCGGTCTGGTGAGTTTAGGGGGTGGATTGGAATGGTCTGAGATAATGCTGAGCTTGCAAGTGGAAGGTTTGTTGGACTTTCAAAATGTTCTTGGAAGGAAAGCCACCATTTTGTTTGAAATGAGTTCCCAGAACTTGTGGCCCCTGTAATATTTAAACATAAAGACATGTTTAGAGTAAAATATAAAGGAGGCTCTTAGATTGCTGCCATTTTGGCTTACATACACTTACTTCTGTCCATTTTTGGACTGAAGAAATGTGACCATACATGTTTGAGAAATGCTATTCTGAGTTTGCCCCATTTATTCCCCCAAATTCTCCCTTTCCGTCAAGTTGTTGTCTTCAGAGGATTGCCTTTGCATAATTTGGACATAATGGGAAGTGACGGGATCGCCACAGTCATACCGCTGGAAAGGAAGCTGACGGGGGCAATCCACTGCTGGAAACATCACTGGCTTGGAGGAGAGGTCTGTGTGGCTTAGTCTGGCTTCAAGGTCTGCAGGAATAGGCCCTGCACCTGCCTTCCTGGGCTGGTTCCTCCACTCTCTCTCACAGCTTTCTCTGTTTAAGTTCAGCCACATCACCCACTCTTCCCCAAACATTGACTTGCTTTTTCTCCGCTCTGCCTCCATTCACGGTTCCCTCCCCAACTTGATGAGTTCCTCTGTATCCATCTGCCAAGGCCCAGTCCTGAGGTCAATTCCTCTGTGAGATCTACCTGATTCCCCCAGACAGTGTTAGCCCCCTTTACCTCCCTGTTCAAACACACATGCACCATTTCGGTAAGTATTATGTATGTAGAAATATAACTGTTTCTCTGTAGCTCTGTTTCTCCTTTAGATTGTGTTTTGCTCTTCAGTAGTTGGGGCCGTCTGTTATTCACCATAATCAGTGTCTAGCACATAATAAATGCTCAATAAAAATTTCTTCAATGAATGAATGCGTGAATGAGCCGAAAGTAAGGAGATGATTTAGAAAGCATTTAATGGCAGAGTTTACCAACAGCTCAACAAGTCATCTGCCACCACCACCACCACCACCAGCTCCAAGTTAATTGCCTATCAGAAGTCCCAGCTGGAGGGGAGCCCTCCAAACTTGGCTCACATTGCCACCCCATCCTGATGCAACCTTCACAATGCAGGGGCTCAGCCTCCCCAACTTCCTCACTTTGTGAATCACTGTGAGCTACGGGAGAGGAGACTGATGGGACCCTGTTGGCCTGTGAATGGTGTGTAGGCAAAAAAAAAAAAAAAAAAAAAGTTGAAGACCACTGTTTTAGGGTTTTTCTTTAGACTGAAAAGGCATAAGAATGTAAAGGGTACATACATACCAAACAGTCACAAGAAACTTACTCCCGACAAGATTCTGACACAAGCGCGTGCGTTTCTCCTGCAAACACTTTTCTTCCTGTGGCATGCGGCTTGCTTGGCAGCGTGGTCATTACAGGGTGTCTATTCCAGGAAAATGGAATTAGCCCAAGTGTGAAGGACACATCAGTCCAATGAAAAGAAAACTTTCATCTTTAGGGAGTTGTTTCTCCTTGGGGTTTGTTGCATTTTTCTTTTTTAAAGGCAAGATATATAATTTCTCCTTTTCGTTTCATCTTGCTTACATAGGGTGTTGAGGACATACCCAGAAATTTGACTTAATTCATGAAACTGACTCACATCTGTAGCTCGGATTTCCGTAAAAATGAAAGGCTTATCAGTTTGCATCTGTAAAATATGGGACAAAAGCCTTCATCCGGCTGTGAAAGAAAGCTCAAGTGCCAGCTACTTCTTATATTTTCTAGAAATAAATGAAAATCCAGAGAGGATTCAGAGACAATTCAAATCAGTGAAGCATAAATTGGCACCTTTTATTACATACTCACCTTGTGCCAAGAACTTTCAAAGCATGATCTTATTTAATCCTCACAGCAGCCCTGTGGGGTAGGTATTTTTAATCCTCACTTTATAGACACGGAAACTGAAGCTCAGAGAGGTTAAGTAACTTCTCTTAGGTCACACAGCACTAGGTTGCTGACCTAGATTTCTGTTTGGAGCCACTTGATGCCACAGTCACGTTTCTTAATCATTAGGAAGTCGTCCACGTACAGCCTGCATAACGGAAGCCATATGCACTATTTAACGGAACAGCTGTATCCCAGCTCTAACCAATCATTGCCACGTCTTCCAATTCTTCTGTAGAAACTGAGCAGCCTGATGTGTATGCAAAGATACTACTAAAATATTGGTACTGAATTAGAAACAATGGAAAACTCCATGCAGGCATCGATATGGGATCCCCATGGGATCGGTGAGGCCTTCATCGTGACTTTTTCTCAGTTCAACCTCCTTCTACCCAATTCTGCTTCCTCCCCTGCCCCACAGTATTGATTCTGAGAGCACATCCCAATAAACGCCCGTACCTGACTCTCTATCTCTGAGTCTATTTCTCTGCGACTTAACCTGATACACAAAGGAAGGGGGAAACATCTGCATAGCTGAGGATTTCACCCCAAACAGACAGAAATTATCTGGTCAGACTGAGTTTATGGGATGAAACTGAATTTACTTTTCATCTCTGCCTCCTGTTGTCCCCACTGATATTCAGTGAAGTGGAGTCTCACGGGGAATTCTGTCAGTCATGGATAAAGAAGGTACAAACACGCACACATGCACGTGTAAATCAGCAACTCTGCTCTCTCGGCTTTTAGAACGATCTTCATTGAAAATGGCTGTGCTGGTAAATGTTTGACAACAGGCAATCCAGAGACAGGTGGGGGAAGCCCTGATTTATAACACAGTAAATGTTTACGGTGCAGATACTCCAACCATGGCTGATTTCAAGCTACTAGTGTGAGGTCACTGAATGCTGGTTGGGAAGAGAGGTTCATGGTTTCCATGAACCAGCTCCAGCATCCCACAGGCTGTGGATTTTTTACAAGTTGGTGGCAGCTTCAGTACTGGCTATGGAACACAATTCAATTAATTGGGTGTTCATTGAGCACCTACTATGTTCAAAATGGCAGGTTAGTCCCAGTGAGATGGTCAGAGAAGAGACTAGGCTCTAACACACAGCAGCATGGAAACTTCACAGAGATTCTGGAGAGTAAACGCCTGCCCTGGGGGAAAGTTGGACAAGACCACTGGCTTTTATCTCCTTTTCTCCTGGGGGCTACATTCCAGAGACGTCACCTCTGTGGTGCCTGGGCCTCTGGCCTACAATCTACCTCTTTGTCCTCTTTCACTCATAATAACCCAGTCTGGGTGTTGTAGGCACCAGTGCCTGATGGGACACAGATAAAACACTTCAGCAACTGGGGATGATGTCATCTCCCTCCAGAGAGGATTGCCATTGCTTCTGGAAGACTGACAGGCGAATCACCTCTTTCCATGTAGAGACTGAGCGTTGGTGAGGCTGAGTTTCATCTTTGTGAGGTTCCATCGATTTCCTAGGACATCACCCTTCAGGGATCCCACTTGAAAGTCCTGGGTATTCTCCAAGGCCCTTCCTACTTGATGGGTCCTAATTCCATTCGTTTAAATCTCCCATCCTTGAGACCCCTAGAAGCTCTGCTTAGGGACCCCTTGCAGGGAAGGACACAACCAGATGCCAGGCTCGCATCTATTTCCTTTGGCTTCTGATAATTTGGTTCTCCGGCCTGTGAGACTCCTGAAAGCTCGGCCCAGCCTCCCTGCCTCCCGGTTCCTGCTGTCTCCAGGGTTCCCCAGTCTCCAGGGCTGCACAGCTTAGGAACTGGCAAGTGACAGGAGCAGGCTGGCTTCCCTCTGGAGTGTTTTCCTTCTCTCTGAGACCATAGCCACTCACACCCTGGCATCCTAACTACTCCTCAATGTCATCCAGCAGATTATATATATATACTAACTCCAGCTTTCTAGTCATTTGTAGTGGGAGAGTTGGTTTGAGATAAGCTAGTCCATCATAACTAGAAGTAGAAGATATAACCCCTGGATCTTAAAGCGTTGGCAACAAATCTAATTTTTAAAAATATATTGTGTGATCCAACTCTTAAGAGCCAAACAAAATATGTCTTCAAGCCAGTTTTGGCCCACAGGCTGCCAATTTGTGACCTCCGGTGTCCTGGAATGCAGGTGAGTGAGAGCTGTGCTATGTAAGAGAAGGGTCTTGACTCAGTTCTGACTTGGGTTTGTAAGTAGAGTTCAAGGTAACAAAGCACGTGGACAACTTTTGGGCAGCCACCAGAATGCAGACATCTGAATACACCCTTCTCTTTTTCTTTTGTCTCCTCTCAGATTAGTTTCCCCTTCTTGGCCTCCCAAAGGGGAGAGGTGGTTATGTGAGGTCTATAGAAAGAGCACCAGGTCTGGAGTCAGGTGGACCTGGGTTCAACTCCTGACTCTGCCGCTTATTTGCTATGCGCTATGTAAGTCATTTCACCTGCTTCGAGCCTAAGTTTCTTTGAATGTTATTAATATTCCCTTCATAGGATTCCAGTTGCGGGGATTAAATGAGATAATGGTATGGCTGTGTGAGGGTCTGTGGTAGACATGTAACACGTATCATTTTAAAGCCAGCTCCTACCTCCCATAGCATCCTCTCTCTCTCTCTCTCTCTCTCTCTCTCTCTCTCTCTCTCTCTCTCTCTCTCTCTCTCTCTCTCCTTGTTCAGACCTGCAGATCCTTTGATCTGTTGTGTTTCCAACCCTGGGTCCTTTGGTCTCTCCCAAAGGAGACAGAAAGACAGCACCTGACTGTACCTCACACACATTCCCTGTAATCTACCCACCACAGGAGTCAGAGAGCTCCAGCACACGGGCTGTCAGAGCAGCATAGCGCCACCCTGCCGTGGGGAGACTAGGGCCTGGGGAGACAGGAGCCAAAGAACTCGTTCCCCATAAAACTTCAAAAAATAGGAGAAAACGATAGAGTCATCCAGTGTCGCTCGAGATTCATCAGTTTCCTAACTTTGGAGACAAGAGGAATTGTTAATTATTGAAGGCTTCTAGATGTCACACGTGCAAGAAATACTCGGGGGTCAGGCTGCTTCCAATCACACCATGCTAGCCCTGTATTTTGCTGCGGCTGTAGTCATTGTAAACCAACAAAGCACTGTCAGGTGGAGATAAAGTGCCGAGAAACGCCCCCTGACCACTTCTGCTGCGGTTCGGCAGCGTCTGAAGTAACTAACGATCAGCCCGGTACCTTAGAAACACCTTCCATCAACGCCCAACTGCTAACTGATTTTGGAGAAGACTCTGAAAGTGAATAGTCCACGTGCCTCAAGATTAAGAAGAACGGAAGAAGCCCGCAGAATAAGTGAAGAGAGCGTGAGCTGAGCAGGAGGGAGGAAGAAAGAAGCACACATAAGACCAGTAAGTAACCTGCAGAATTCCGGGGCCTGGGACAATCTCTGAGATCTGCACTTGACCTATGTAGCTATAAGGCAAAGCTCTAGAGTTTGATTCGAAATGGTGCTTAAGGCAAGAATACAAGAGGAAAAACACCACCACCACCACCAATAGATTCTTTTGAAAGACTGTTCGTCTGTATTAACTCTGGAGAGCAGGTTGTTCATTTGGTAGAGGGTGAACCTACCTCCTCTTGACCAGGCCCTGTTGAAAGCTCACTGAATGCCCAGAAAAGCCCGAGGAGGTCAGTGTTACTATTCTCCTCTGGTGGCAGCAAGACCAGAATTCAAACCCAATTCTTTCCTTTGCTCCCACCCACCCGGTCCTTGCCTGGCTGGAAGCAAACGCTCCTCCCAAACGACTCTTTGTGTGAGTGTGTCTAGATCCAAAAGCTCACACGTAGCCATGTGTGCAAATTCTCTTTGAGCTTTCATCGGGGAGAATTATATAATAATATCATATGATTTTGCAAGAAGTTCACCAGGGCTGTTTCAGGGGCCGTCAGCCAAGACACTGTTCAGACAGGGAGGCGTCAGAGTTGCCACTACAAAGTGGATGTTAATTACCTAAAACAATGTGTGTAATAGGCAAAGGAAAACACAGGACCTGCTCTCTCAGCCCCAAACACTCATCTAGTACAGTGCCAACTGCACAGTTATTTAGCCCGGAGGAGTTGTAATTAGCCAGTTTGCAAACTAATAAGACTTAAAAAAAAAAAAGAAAAGAAAAGAGAAAGGCTACAAGGGGAAAAGAACGGTGGGAAACTTTGTATCTCTGATTCTCGAGGAATATAGTTAGCCTGCAATGACCTGATTAAGTATCCAAAATTCACTTGCTATGTGCTGTGTACATTCTGCCCGACTGGAGTGGTTGGGCACAGCCCAGACCCAGGAGGAGACCCGGAACAGCAGCATATCGGCCTGTTTCTATCTTAAACCCGGATTGTTCGCCTGGTTTGAGTTGGCCAATGCTAATAAACGTGCTTAGTTACACCAGAGAAATTAAAATATGCCCAGATGAACCAAATGCTGTATCAGGCTGGTTCTTTAAAACGTCAGGGAGCGGGTGTGACTCAGTCCCGGTAACAATGGATAATGGCAAGTCTGGGACGCTGTAATCAGCTCTTTAACCCGATTGGTCTTTAATAAACAAATGGACTTAATGAATGGTTAGTTTTGTTTGGTGGAGAATGCTTTCTCTCCCAATCGTGAACACTTTTTTTTCTTCTTTCTGTTTTTCCTGTTGGCAAAGGAAGTTTCCAAATGAAAGAAGACTGAGCCAGCTAGAAGACTTGTGTCACAGCTGAGCCAGTTATGGAGACATGCCCCGTGCTCTCAGCTCCAGCTTGAGGGCTTCTGCACACAGGGCATTCCTCTGATGATTATATAATAAACAAATTGTAACGATCGTGCATCCAGCATTCCGTCTGTTGTTGCCATATATAATTTTGATCTTTATATCACCTTTGCAAATGGGGTATTGTCAGTCCCATATTACAGATGAAGGCTTGGATGCTCTTTTGGGTTTAGCAGTTTGCTCAGGATCATAGGTGAGAAAGGATTTGAGTCTAGGTGACCTGTCCTCAGAGTCCTTTCCCCCACGCTCCCTGGCCACAGGGAGACTTAATTCTTGGGAGAATTAAGGTTAAGTCTACACAAGGGCCAAAGAATCATGATCAAATTCTCTGAGCTTATTTTGCTGTAGTCAGTTTGCCCATTAAGGGTTGGTCTTGTAGATATCAGCCTAGAGAGTACAGATTCAACTGCCCTACCTACAAAGTCTCCAGTTTTCCTGAGAATGTGACCCCTTCTTACTGGCTGACTTCTGATAATCCACCAATAGAACTTCATTAAGTTGCTTACAACGTTGGGCTTGGATTCAAATCCCAGCAAATGAACCAAGTGTAACTATGGGTAAGAATGGAAGATGGGGGAAGAGGAGAGGGGAGAGAAGAGGCACCAGTCAGTGGAGGAAAGGGCTGGAAACAGAAAGCTGGGGTGCTGCAGACCAACACTGGCCACTTGATAATTTTACAGGGGGTCAGCCTCGTGCAAAAAGGGAGGACCCACCGACACTAAGTCCACGGGAGCTGCTGGACTGCATGTAACCTCCATGCGGGCAGGTCTCTGTCTGCTTTGCTCAATGCTGTGATGCCAGCACCTAAACAGTGGCTGGTGTGTGCTGGCTCCTCAAACATGTGTCCAATGAATGACTAAGTGAGGGAACAAACAAACGGTCTCCTCTCCGCTCTCAGTGAGGTCGTGCTACTCCGTGAACAGCAAGTGTTTCTATGGTTGTCAGACGGAAGCAGCTCAGGTGGTTGTACACGCTGGTGTTTCTATCCGGAATGCCTTTTCCCACTTTCAGCCCTTGGAAATTCTTATTCAGCCTTCAAAACTGACCTGCACATTGGCTCACAGCCCGCGATGGTCCCCCAGGAGACGTTACCACTCCTATGTGTTCTCACAGCGCTTTGCATTTCCATCCCTCTTCCTCTTGCCTCGCTTTTTTATAATCTTCTGTTTGGACATCTATTTCTCTCAAGGGACATGGATGCAGGAAACAGATTAAATGATTATTTAGTTCAAGTTAATGGAAATGTATCAAACCTAATACCTACAAACTAGACTGTGAGCTCCTCGAGGAAAGGGCTATGAGCTAATTAACCCAAGTCCCCTAGGCCAGTTAGAATGCTGTCAGCTGCAAGTAACAATGATTTTGTCCCCAAACTGCCTTAAGCAAGGAGGATTGTTATTCTCCAAAAAAGGAAGCCCTGCATGGCAGAGGACAGGTCTCAGGGTAGGTTGATTCAGTGGCTTAATGATGTCATCGAGCCCCCAGGTTCTTTCTGTTTCTCTGTTGTTCCACCTCACTGTGGGCCCCATCTTCAGACCAATAGGAAGGTGGCCTCACATCCCATATGACAAGATTCACAGGAAGACAAAGGACTGCTTCCTTCCGGGACTCTCTTAGGAGTAAAGAACTTTATTAATAATAAAGTCCTTAACCAACTTTCATTCATGAATCACGAGCCTGAGCTGGCTCACGTGACCTCTCCTTATCCAATTGCTGGTAAGGGAAATGGAATCTGGACCTAGGAGCCCATCCTGTGATGGGGGTGGAATCAGCTTTCCCTCATTTGCATGCCTGCATGGGGGCATATAGATTCTTGGACACCATCGTGGTTCTAGGAAGAAAGAAGGGGGGAACTGGATGCTGGGGAGACAACCTTAGATAGGCAAAACATTTGTAGAGTGTCTGGCATAACGGAAGTGCTCCATGAATATTTAAGGGAAGGAATAGTCAGTAAAACTTTAGAGCCCAATGTAGATGGAATTATGATGTAGAAATTGGACACAATTTTGTCTCTGTGTTTGCAAGTCAACCACTGATTCGCTGACTGGTGAGGTAGGTACTGCTTTAATAATTTGACAAGATCGCATGGCTTGTATTTGCTTAGATTCAGCCCAGGTCCAATGACACTGGCTGGGGTCTGTCAGGTTAAAACACAATGATCCAAAGAGATCACAGCATAGGTCCAAGGCCTACCATTCTAATGCATCTAGTCTCAGCATTGCGTTTTCTTCACCCTTTTATTATGGGAAATGGTTTTTGTTTGTTTGTTTTTAAACATAATCATAGGCACACTTGGAGTATTACGTTTCTAGTTGTTGTGGGATAAAAAGATACATTAACAGTGAGCATCTGAATTTCTCTTAAGAAGTAACCTGCTTTTCTTAAGAGAAATACATTTAATTGCAAGTATAAGACAAGACACACAAATCCTGACTGCCTTGCATTCTGTATAAGCAGGAATTTGGGAGTGACGAGACGGCAGGGGGAAGAGGAGAAGGGATAGTCAGAAACCGAGGTAGAATTTTTAAGAACAGAGATGTTCATTTTTAAGATGTGGTCGGTGCTTAGATGAAATCACTCTTCTGTATCCTCAGAATCTTCATCATAATCTTCTACATACACGGAGGCCACGTGTGTGTATAGAAGGGGAGGAATTTTAAGGCCTGGGGCAAAAGATTTCAGAAATAAAAGATGTTATAAAACACACAAACCCTGGATTAAAAAAAATATATTTCCCTACCTCACATCACACAATGAATAAGTTCCAAAATAGGTTAAAATTCTAAATGTATAAAGTACAGCTAAAATCTGGGAGGATATCTTCTGTGATGGGGCAGAAGAGGTCATGGCAAGGTCATCAACTTTACTCCAGGAGAGATGGGAGCCTCGGGAGACGTTTGAGCAGAGGGAGGGCAGGATCTGTTTTGTCTGAGCCGAACACTCTGCTGCTATATCAAGAATATACCACCAGAGGTCACGAGCAGAGGCCGGGAGGCCTGTCGGGGGCTACCATCCAGGCAAGCCACGAGAGCAACTTGTATCAGGTGGGACCTGTGAACATGGTTGGAGTCTAGACACGGTCTGAAGGCGGAGCCAGCAGGATACCCCGTGAGGCTGGATGGAGAGTGTTTGGGAAAGCCATGTCAAGGATCCCTCTAGGGCGTGTTTGCTTGAACAACTGGAATCTCTGGAAAAATTGGCAAGGCTGTGAGTGGAGCAGTTGTGTAGGAAGACGGTCGGGATCCCATTTTGGGCATCAAGCTTATGACATCAAGCTTGATGTCTTAGACACCAAGCCCAGGGGTGAAGAGGCAGCTAGGTGGAGGAGCGTGATGTTCAGGAGAAAGGTCTGGGCTGCAGAGAGAGATTGGGGCAGGCTCACTGCAGGTGTCAGTCAGCTCAGGCTGCGATAACAAAATGTCACAGACCAGGTGGCGTAAGCAGCAGAAATGTATTTATTTTGGAGGCTGGAAATCTGAGATCAGAATGCCAGCATGACTGCTTTCTGGTGTGAGCTCTCTTCCTGGCTTGTAGACGGCAGCCTTCTTGCTGTGTCCTTAGGTGGTACAGAGAGAGAGAGAGAGAGAGGTATCTTCCTCTTCTTATAAGGCCATAGTCCTCTAACCCTAATTATCTCCTAAAGCCCCTGTCTTCAATACAGTCACATTGGGGGTTAGAGCTTAAACATAGAAGTTTTTCGGGGACACAATTCAGTCCACAGCCATGTACAAATGGTATTAAAACCCATGAGACTGGTGAGATGCTCAAGGGAGTGAGAGTGGATGAGAAGAGAAACAGACAAAGCACCATACAAAGCTGCTAACCAGCACGTGACATGCTGGGGAAAACATTTCCCACATGTAGGGAGACAAAGGATTGATATGCTTGCTACACACAGGACTCTTTTAAACGAGTAAGACACTCCCAAGGAAAACTGGGCAAAGGCCACGAACAGGCAATTCTCGCAAGAAATTCAAACGGCCATGAAGCATACCATGCACTATTGCATCTCATTCATCATTAGACAAATGCAAACCAAATGAATCATGAGAGCTTATTTTCATCAATCAGATGGATCAAAATTAAAGAAGGATCTCGATGCCCTGGTTTGTGGCTTTTGGAGAAAGTGGCAATTCATGCATCGTCAGTGAGAACATAATTATGTCTAGCTTGACAGTTGGGCCAAAGATGCAACGCTTTAAAAATATGCTAATTGCATGACAAATTTACGGTGTCAGAAGTCGGTGGCTATCCTGGTGACAGGGACAGGTGTGGGACATCTAGGATGCTGGTAAGATTCTCTTTCTTGACCTGGTGGTGATACATGGAGGCATTCACTTTATGAAAATTCACTGAAAATCGTTTTCTTTTTCACGTAGTTTATGCTTCAATATAAAATTTAAAAACTAATGATGGCTTCCAGTGGACACAGAAACCCTCCTTCTGGAGAAAGTGGCAGCCAGTGCCAATACGAGCAGTTGACTGTCGCCGTCCAGGCGCCAGCAGGGTACATCTGCCTCTCCTCTCCTCTGTCAGCCCGAGGCGTCTCTAACCTGATCTCCCTATGAGTTCAAAGTTCGGCTTTCCCCAGGAGCGCCTATGAATCATGAGCCATATTTTTATGAGAAATGGCCTTAGTGACTAGAAAATCAGTTCTATTGTTAAGCCCAAAAAAGTTGCTGAGGAAGAAAGATTGCTTAGCGCGCTCTCTCTCTCTCTCTCTCTCTCTCTCTCTCTCTCTCTCTCTCTCTCCCTTTCTTCTCCTTCCGTGCTGTGTTAAATGTCACCTCCCCAGAGGATTTTCACTGGCCACCACGCCCACCTTGGTCCACTCTTGTCACTCAGAGCTCCGTTTTCCCCACAGCCCTGAGGGTGCTGGCTGGATCGGTGATTCTGTTTGGTGTTGGTTTCAGGCTCCCTGGACATAAGGACCATTCTATGACTGGTGTATCACCAGTGCTTAGAGAAGCACCTGGCACGTAGTAAGTGCTCAATAAATACTTGTGGCATAAATTAGTGGCTATTTTCCCCTACTGTCCTCCATTTTCCTGTTCTTGAAAGAAATGAGAAAGAAATTCCATTTTTAAATTCTCTAAGAAAAAATGCAGTCATTTAAAATGCCCTTGAAAATGGATTTTTGGATCTGGCTTTAGGCTAGTCAGATGGTCCCCGCGGAGAGCGGAGACTTTGGTCATTGAGAAACCATGATCAAGTCCCAATTTTACCTCTTGATAGCTGTGTGACCTTGGATGTGTTTCCAAGTCTCTCTCAGGTTTAGCTTCCTCATATTTAGAAGGGAGAACGATACTATATACCTCACAGGCAGGGCTCATATAATCAGGACATCTTTGAGAGTGAAAGGGGCTCAACTAATAATGCTACTGGGGCAGGTGTAAGCAGGAGTGTCGCGGGCCCGGGGAGCCAGGATGTACACTTACCCCACTATTACACTTGCCATGTGCTTGAAAAGAGCTAAGGAGCTGGGCACGAGGGAGTGCCTCAGTCAGTGGTTGTTTTCTTCCCAGGGCTTCTGTACTTTGAGTATAGCACGTCCAGAGCAATGGTTCTCACCCCTGGCTGCCCTTTGGAAGCACCCAGGAGCTTACAAAAACACAGATGCTGATGCAGTGGGTCTCGGTTGCAGCGTGGGTACCAGGATTTTTCCAGCGCCCCAGGTGATTGCAGTGGGCAACCATGTGCAAGGCCCACTGGCCCCACTGCACTCCTCAACCACACTTCTCTCTCTCTCTCTCTCTCTCTGTCTCTTTTAAACATTGCGGTAAAATATACATCACATAAGATTTACCCATTTTAAGCATCTTTAAGTGTCCAGTTCAATGGCGTTAAGTACATTTACATTGTTGTATAACCATCACCACCGTCCGTCTCCAGAACTTTCTCATCTCCCCAAACTTGTACTCGGTCCCCATTAAACACTCACTCCCCATCCCACCTCCCCCCACCCCTGGCACCCACCATTCTACTTCCTGTCTCTAGGAATTTGACTGCTTTAGGGACCTCATATAAGTGGAATCAGTTAGTATTTGTCCTTTTTGTGTCTGGCTGCCTTCACTTAGCGTTATGCCTTTGGGGTTCATCCATGTCGTAACATGAATCAGAATTTCCTCCCTTTCACAACTGAGTCCTGTTCCAGTGTACGTATAATACAGAGAACATTCCGTTTCCCCATTTGCCTGTCGATGGACATCGGGTTGTTTCCACCTTTCGGTTGTTTGGAGGGATGTGGACAGGCAGATACCTGTTGAGTCCCTGTTTTCAGTCCTTTGGGGGGTGTGCCCAGAAGTGGGATTGCTCGCTGATTGTTCTCTTTTCAATCACCATGTCTCTCCCTGCCCAACAGTTCCTTTAACACAAGTCATTTACACCTAACCTGAATTATCCCCAATCTACGTAAAGACGGGGCTGAAGAGACCTTGCACAAAAGGAAGGAATAATATTTGAGTCCACGGCCTCTGATCAGAGCTGAGATCGGCCACAGATTTGCGGGGTCCCTGAGCCGGGCGTGTGCTGAGCCATCAGTGGAGGCTGTCACTGATAAAGCACAGGTGTCGCCATGCCAAACAGCTTGACCTCATTCTAGACCGATTCTGACGTGAGCTGATGGTTTCCTGTCTGAGCTCATGGCTGGGATGTCTCCAAGCCATTGTTCCCCTGGAGCCCAGGGCTCTGATGCTGGGAAGTTGTGACAGGACTGAGAGGAAATGGATTGGACTTTGCCTTTTTCATGACATAAGCAATAAACTGTGAACTTTGCCGGGGACCTCCTGGGACCTTCTCTACCTCTTGCTGACTCTTGGATCTCCAGACCCAGGAGGGCCCTTCCCTCTCTGTTTTTAGGAGCAGCACATCCCGTCAGAAGCCGAGAGGCCATGGGAGTGACAAGCACTGCATTCCTGGAGTTCAGTGCTATTTGCTCCTGAGAGGAATATAATTCCCTGAACACAGGAATCAAGCATATTACCACGCTCGGCAATGATGAGCTTCAAATATGGTCAAAACTAGTCCACCCTGACATCGGAAGCCATGATCAGACTGATTGCAAACGTTCGGTGACAGAACTGGCTCTCCTTGAGTTGCAAGAGGGAGCACGAGGGGGTAAAACAAGACCCAGGAGACAGCTGCTCCTCCATGGAATCTCTCTTGCATGATCTTTCCGGGACTCTCGGCCCGTGTCCAGTAAAGAGGAATGTCCTTCTTACAAGGACAGCTTCCTGAGCACTGACCACAGGGCAGGCTCTGTCCTGGGAGACAGGATAGCTCCGCCATCTGAAGCATGGGATTGGGTCGGCGTGCTCTGAGTGTATAGCAGATACCACCTTCCTCAAAGCCTCGGGGGTGGTGATGGTAGGCTGAGTGGAAGAGGGGACTCAATATGAGCCGCAATAATGTCTACACTAAGCAAACATGAGCTCTGATCCTCACAACAGCCCATGACGTCTGTGGCACCCTCCCGCTATGCAGACGAGCAAATGGGGGCTCAGGGGAGAAAGTAACGTGCTGTCTTAGTTTCCTCCTGCTGCTCTGACAAACTATCACGGACGTACGGGTGGAAAAACAACACACATTTATCCTCCTGCGGTTCTACAGCCTGCAAGTCTGCAAAGGGCTTCACTTGGCCAAAATCAAGGTACCAGCCAAGCCATGGTTTATCTATCCATCCAGACCCTGTTGGTTTTGTTGAGAGAGAGAGGTTTTAAGGAATTGGCTCACGTGATGGTGGAGGGCGACTTGGCAAGCCCAACGTCTGATGGAGGAGACTGGCAGGCTGGAGACTCAGGGAAGAGCTGCAGTTCAACTAGAAAGGCCATCTGCTAGCAGAGGTCAATCTTTGTTCTGTTAAGGTCTTCCGCTGACTGGATGAGCCCCACAAATTATGGAGGACAACCTGTTTCACTTGAAACACCTAGAATCATGGTTCGCCAAATAAAACTAACCATGACGGTTGTCTCTTGTGCCATTTCCAGGGTTTATAGTTGTGCTTAGCAGGAAGGAGCAGGGAAAAATAGGTCTTCATGCTCTTGGCTGGATCAAAAGTTAAAACAAAATAAAAGCAGGAAAGCCAGCTTGTAGGGAGGCAGGACGATGCTGACCCCCAGGCATGAGACGGAGCGAGGAAGTCGGTTCTTTCCTGGCAGCGTCTGTGTCGCAAGCCTGGCTGCCCTACTGGAAAGGTCTTCTAATCACTCCTTGGCCCTTTTATGTGTAATCAGTTTGACTTGGGTTTCTGTCACTTAGAACCAATTAAAGAGCCCGGGAGGGTTGATGAGAAAGAAATGGTTGGCTGGCCCAAAGGCTCAGCTCTCTTGGCAGCTGGTATCCTCCTCTGGCATCAGCTCTTTTCTGCTCCCTGCATGAGGCAGCGTAGATTGTAGAAAGAGCCCTTGGCTGTACCTGGGAGTGGATTCCTAGCCATCAGGTGGGATCAGGGGCTTTCTCAAAGGGGGACCAGGAATTCTATCTGAGGAGGCAGAAAGAGCAGTTGTTGGGGTCCTGTCTGCTGACTAAATTGGGGCCGCTCCAGAACGGGCCAGGAGACAGGTTCCAGGATAGGCCACGGGGTCACCACAGCGTGGCCATGCAGAGAGTATCAAATTCCTCGGGCATGGCGGCTTATGGGTAAAACGTCTGTCCAGGCTGTTGCTCTTACAAGTTTACTGACAGATTCATAATACCCTCCGTGCCCCAGTCCACAGCTTCTGTTTCTATGAGGCCTCACTGAATGCACCATAAGAATTTTAAAGTATCTTCAACTTTGAACCCAAGGCTATTGGATTTCTCTTAACTGCAAAGCCAACATCAATTGCTCTGCCCAGGAAAAACTGTGCATGAGAAAATACCCCAGACCAGTTGAGTCTTTAGAACCAGACTTGCTTCTCGATGAGGTGAAAAACCAGTTGGAATTGGAGCCTTTCAGACCACGCTTGACAATTGAACCTTTACGTTTCAGCTTAAAACACCGAAGGGAAAAGTGGGGAAAAAAACCAGATGCCTTTCTCAAAAAAAAAAAAAAAAAAAAAGAGAGAGAGAGAGAGAGAGAACACACCACTTTAACCTCCACTTTATTTGCATTTTATACATTTTATATATTTCATTTTATAAAAACAGTCAAGCCCCAACCGCAAGATTTCACAGATAAGAAGAAAAAGCCGGACTGTGCTTAATTCAATATTTTAGAGAAACGCTCTTACGGGCAGCAAGCGACCAGCATCCCGGCCAGACCGAGACTGCTGACGACTCTGAAAAATGTGACTGTGATTCACGCTGGGCCACCACATCTCATAACACACCGTGTGTGCAAGAGGCTGTAATTACGAAATGTTTGCATTAAGCAACGTGGGTGCCGAAATACAGATGTTCCTCCTTGACACTAATTGGACCTGACGTGGCTTTGGCCTGCTTTGTAACAGTCGCCGGAACACGCAGCCCGCTGCAATGTGGGCCTCTGAGGGCCTCTGTTTCATATCGCCTTTACTGGGGGGTGCTGGGGGTCGGGGAGGATTGCACATGAGCGCTGGGCCCTCATCCGTCCCAGAGCTCGGGGAAAAATGCTTTGAGGGGCAGCCTTCTTGGGCTGACCATGCAATTTCTTCAGCTCCTTTTCCTTTTATTTAAAAAGGCAGGTTCTTCCTGACACCCCCTCCTCCCCCAGATAAAGGCTGAGTGAAGGTGCCCTTTGTTTTCATGCTACTTCTTCGTGCATGCAAGGTGTGCTGTCTCCAGAAAAACATGGACAGAGAAAGCCCATCTCTGGAGTTCTGGGCTCTGTCCGCCCTCTGATGTCCACCCTCATCACATACACACTTGGAGTCCCAAGTGCAGAAGGCTCTCTCCCTAGAAGCCTTCATAACCGACACACACTTACTGTGCACCTACTGTGTGTAAACTCTGCTGCGAATGGAGAACTAAGATAAGCATATGCAGACGTGCTGCTGCTCAGATTGCAGGAGCTTATTTCCTATAACTGAGAAAGAGAGGGACCAGGGCGCTGGTTGAACATGTCTTCTGCCCCAGGCAATGTTCAGACAGTCACCGAGGCCCACCAAGGTTCCCGGGGAGGGAACATAGACCCCACCTCTCAGTGACAAGTGACAATGCACATTGGAAACAGTACATGGAATGGGTTCTTTTGAAAATACGATTTGTCACACCTGCTTATTTTGCAAGGACTTAAAAAGCACTATTTAGTCCCAAAGCTCTAGACTTGAAACTGTACGTCTTTCCAGGACATTTCTCTTTTGTTTTCTGTTTAATAAGCTTTTATTGGAAATCTTTGCCCTTGAGGATCTCATAGGCTGGTGGGAGAAGCAGATGAGTGAACAGGTGGCAACAACACTGGATAGCAGGTGCTTGGTTGGGGGGAAACCAGAGGAGACCCCAAACCAAGCTGGGGAGTTAGAAAGTCTCCAGGCAGAAGTGTCTCTGACCTGGGTATTCCAGCATAAGAACAGGCAGTGTGACGGTTAATTTCATGTGTCAACTTGGCCGGGCCACAATACCTGGATATGTGGTCAAACAGCAGTCCAGATGTGGCTGAGAAAGTAATTTTTTCGATGAGATTGACATTTGAATCAGTAGACTTTGAGTAAAGCAATCTCACTTCGTCCTCACCACCTCCTCGCCAGGTAGAGTTCTGCATACCTTATACCAGAAGCACCGAGAAAGTGAGTAACTGTCCCGAAGGCACACACCTAGGGAATGGCAGAGCCAGGATTCACAGCCAGGTCTGTTTGATGTCAAAAGCCAATATTATTAACGCCACGAAGCTGAGCAGCCCTCTCCTCCGGCATCCGCTTCCAGGCTCTTTGAAGCCTAATAAAGTGACACAGCAAGAGCACCTGTGAAGACAGGTGAGCACCCAGCCCTCTGTCTCCGTCTCCTTCCTACTTATATAGAAGGAAGCCAAGCTCTAGAAGCAGCTGCTATCTGAGAATCCAAGGGGGCTTCACAGGGAAGCTGCAGTTACCACATTGCTTGTGGGTAGGGACTGGTGCGCTGCGTCCGTTACTGTGTCCAAGGCAAAGGCTGGAAAATGACTTTGCTCATGAGGGAAGAGGCCTGGTTGCGATTAAGACGCTGTGCAAACAAATGAAGAGAGGCTGGACATTGAAGCTGTGATTTGAACGATCATTATTACTATTAGTTAGGGTAAGATGGCAAATGTCTTTGACCAGTTGTTACAGCCCGAGGACTTTCTGACTAGACGATGTAGAGAATTGACTCATTTGTCCATTGGTTTGGAGCTACACAGGCAGAGCTTAACACTGTTTCTAGGCCCACAGAGGTAGAGTGGACGATTCAGCAACAAAAAGTTGTATTCATTAAGGGGAGGGAATGGGATTGTCCCAGAGACTGAGTGAGGGAAGGGCTCTGTTAGCAGAGGGAACAGCCTAGGCACAGACTTTGGGGCTGAGAGTACAAGGCATATTCAGATGGCAACCTTTTTGCAGGACTAGAGTTAAATTAAACCTGTCCTGGTGAGACAGCAGGGAGAAAATTTAGGAAAACAGGTTGAGCCTATGTGATACAGGGTCGTGAATGGCGTGGTAGGATCCACCTGGAGGTAATAAGAAAGCAGTGAAAAGTTAAAATAACAAAGGCGGGTGAAAATTCGTTTGGCTCCGTCTCAGTAAGGTAACACCAGCATCGGGGTAGCAAGGATAAAGCAGAAGAAACTGGAGACAAAGCGCTCAAATCACTGAGAGGATTTCAAGAAATTGAATTATCTTAATTCAGCACGTTACTTTTTCCATGTCTATATGTCTGTGACGGGCCAGCCGCCACGAGTCGATCAGTACCTGAATGGGGGAGTGGGAATGAAATAAAAGACACACACAAATGCTAATGCGGCCGGTCTTCAGTTATTCTGAAGCCCTGAGTTTATTATCTCTAACCAATATATACAATTTGAGTACGTGCAGTTAAACGAAGAAGATATGCATTATCTCAGTGAAAGTAAATCTTTCCAGCTTCAACCTTACTTTGACATAGAAGATACAAGGTCACTGAAACTCACAAAAGTAAATATTTCAAGGAGACAGAATCTACTAATTGTCTAGAAAGCCCTTAGTTTTCTGTGTCTGGGAACTGGCCGTTTCCACCACATTCCTCAGCAGCCGTTAGGCGCTTCTCAGATAAGGCAGAGACAATGTTATGGGGGCAGAAACCGAGCCAGTCTGCAAGGTTCAGGGCTGCAAGAAACCATGGCTCCCCACATATGTCTGCAAGGTAGAGAATCAGTTTAGAATTCAGCTAAATCGAGGGAGGGCTGGGAATGGTCGATCCAGTATTTTACACCAATAACCCAAAAGTGTTTGGCGTCAAGTTAGCAAGACGTTTTGCTTTGCGAGTGGTTAAACTTAACCCTCACTGAGTCAGTATTTTATTGACCCTTTGGCAAAGCGTGATTTCAAAATTTTGAGAAAAATAGGCCTCACAACTTTCACATGAAATTGGAGGATTTCTTGGCCGTCACATAGTTCTTGCTAACTTGAGTTTCAATACTTTTATGTAAAGGAATCGAAAATATTCAAATCAAATTTCCTTTCCAGGAGACATCAACTTTAAAATGATGGGAAAAGTGGATTGGCAAAATGTGTTAAGGGGCTCAGAGGACTGAAATTATTGTGGGGAAAAAATAAATATTTTAAAAGGTGCACAGTATAAGCAAAACATAACAGTCACGCAAGTCTCCAACCAAATGCCGAGAGAGCCAACCCTGAGACCACCACCTCTCCTTGGGTTTCAATGTCGGTCGAGTCCCAGAGAGAATTTTTCTCACCCACTCTCCGCTATGCCGAGGGTTAGCAGACGTGCAAAACTCCCGTGTGTGAGACTCTGTCTGTGGAGGCAGCCTCCAAGATGGCCCCCCACAACTGGTTTACACCCTTGGGTAGCCCCCCTCCCATTATAGCAGGGTTAGTCTGTGTGACCAATAGCAGATGGTGAGAGCATGTCACTCAGACATTAGGTCACAAAAGGCAGTGGCTTCCGTCCTGGGAACCAGGTAGTCTCTCAGGTGATTTACTCTGGGCGAAGCAAAAGGCCATGTTATAAACATGCCTATGGAGAGACCCACATGGCAAGAAATCTTAACAGCCAGTGAGGGACGCCCAGTGAAGGACATAGTTGCCTGCAATAAATCCTGTGCGTGAACTTGGAAGCAGAACCTACAGTGAACTGGGCAGCACCAGGTGACAGCTTCCCTGCCACCACGTGAGACCCTGAACCAGAGCCATCTGGCACACACACTCCTGGATGTCTGACTCTCAGATGCAGTGGTGTAATAAGCGTTTCTTGTTCTGAGCTGCTAAGTTTTGAGGTGGTTTGTCATACAGCAACAGATAACTAATACATCCTCTGCTGTGAGAGGTGCCTTGGTTTTTTTTTACACATTAGCGGCATCTGATTTCCTTTAGAGTTGTGCTAACTTTCCTTCAGACTCAGCCTTCCATTCTTTGTATAAGTTTATTAAATGTGGGACTGCCCACCAGTAAATTTTTTAAAAATATGTCTTTTCCAGTTGGGTTCTAGGCTTAAGCCAATGAACTTTGTTTTTTTAACATTTGAATTAAAAGTTTATCTCATTAACTTTTCTTTCTATTTTCTAATATCTGTGGCTAAGGCTGTAAATTTCCCTCTAAATGCCACTTTAGCTATAGTCACATATTTCAATGATGATATTTTCATTTTCTGCTACAAGCGTTTAATAATGTTCATGATTTCTTCTTTGACAAATTATTTACAAGTGTTTTTTGTTGTTTCTAAATGTGTGTTGTTTATCTATTTCTATCTATCTATCTATCAATCATCTATCTATATCTTGTTGCTTTTGGTTTTGAATTTTATTGCACTGTGGTTAGAGGTTATCCCTCTGACATTGGTTCTTTAGTACTTTTTGAGGGTTTTTTTCAGCATAGTATCTGCTAAACATATGCAAATATTCCATGTGAAATATATACATATATTTGTCAGATGCAAGATCCTATATATATATGCCCATCAGATCAAGCTTGTGTGTGTTTTGGTCAATCCTTCTATATAGTTCTTAAGTTTTTCTTTCTTGATCTTTCCATTTCTGAGAGGTATATGTAAATCTCCACCCTGATCATGAACTTGTCAATTCCTAATTGAATGTGTAGTGTTTTCCTGATTGAACAACTACATATTCATTCATTTACATTTGACAGTGTGAAAAATCATTACCAAAGGACACATAGTTAAACATTATATTAAATAGACGCCTAGATGAGACCAAGACTCAATTCCAAAATATTCTGGGGTGAGGACACATCACTCCAATCCCCTAAATCTCCTTATTTGTAGAGATCAATGTATTCACCTGCTTCTCACCCCATTCCCAACCTCATAGAAGTAAATATTAATTGACTTGAGTTGAATAATCATTACTGTTTGGAATAATGATCTGGAGGCCTAGAAAGATAACATTATTGTATTGTTAATAGCAATTTTTGCATTGAACAAGAAGAAAATTCAGTTAATGAAAATCCCCACGCACCAGGCACTCTGGTTTCCTGTGACTAACCACACACTAGTGAAGAACAAATCTGTTTGACAAAAATAGTGCTAGGTCCTAGAGAGGTCACGTACTTCTAGCAAGATTCTACACCGCAAATTTTAGTCTAATAGTGAAGATTTGGCATAGTCATTTAATGCTCACTTAAGGGAAATCGGACTATTAAGATTGTTATGCTGCTGGTGATTTTGTTATTATTATTCCCACAATTGTACCCAGGAATAATAACGATCAACTGTTAGGGTTTTGTTTTCTGAACACACTTCTTTATCGCTGGCATACTTTTTATTTCTAGGTGTGTCAAGTGTCTCACATCCTTCCTCTGTGTAAGTTCCGTGAGGCAGGAGGCTGCTCTTTGTTTTCTATTGCTACCCCCAGTGCCTAGAGCTGTGGGTGTTAAAGATGCTGTACTCGTGTCTGTTAAGGATTTGAAGGAATGCAGGTTTAACCACGCATCGTACCTAGCGCACTTGAGCTCTTAGCAAAGGACAGTGAGCCAGCTGCAGTTCCCGATGTCACATGCCTCACGGCAGCGCCCATGAGAGTCAGCTTCAGGGCTGGCAGGGCAAGGACAAGAGAAAACAGAAAAGGTTGTCTCAATAAAGAAAGTGAAGCTCTAATTATCTTGAAATAAGTCATCAAACAGAGAATGACTGTTGGTGATCCCTCTTCTCCAGGCCTCTAATTTGCAGACCCATAACATAAATGCTTTCTTCAGGGTCCCTGAACAGAGGCTTTGTTCACCTGGGTGACACAACCCCAAGGGAAGGGCTCAAAGGAATGAGCTAAACCATTAGGAATCAAAGAGCCGAAGCAGAGAGAACCTGGACAGCCTCTGGAATTAACCACAGGCGTCACTCTCCCTGGAGCACGGGAGTGCTAGCGCCTGGCTGGTCGGGGATGGCCTCCCCGTCCCTGGAGCCCACCCAGTGGGCACCTTGCCCATCCGGTGTACCCACCATCAGCCTGGCTTGGTGCTGGCTGCCCTGGGCTAGCTCACAGTCCGGTAAAGTGGGAAATTGGACACAAAGACTGATTTTAAAAAGCAATTTCAACTTGTCAGTCAATAGGCATTACTTGAGCATATAGAGTAATTGCAAGGGTCCTGGATTCCAAACATGGACAGAACTATGCTCCTCCAATATTGCCTCTGCTGGCCTGTGTCCTTAAAAAAGTAACTCACCTCTCTGTGCCTCAGTTTTTCACCACAGAACCCACATCATGGTGGTGGTGTGAGGGTCTAAGAGTTGGCGCTTGTAAGCCCCTTGGTGAAGTGCTCAGCACGGAGCTGTAAATGGTGGGTACCTGGCTGAGGTATTCAGCCAACTGCCCGTCCAGATACCAGTCCCATTGTTCCCTGTCATTTTTAGGGGCCTATGTGCGAGGGAGGGAGAGAAAAAGAGGCTCCCAACTCCTTTACCTGCAGAATTTTCATGGGACCTGGGGACCCTTTGGACCCATTCAATGAAGAGTTTCTGGGCTCCCACCAAGTGATATGCGCTGTAGAGGGTTTAGCCCGAGGATATAAATGTCCACTGTCCAGAGACAAAGTGTTAGCATGAAGAACAAAGGCTTAGCATGAAGAACAAAGGCTTTGAAGACAGGCAGGTATGGGTTCTAATCTCAGCTCTGCACTTTACCAGCTATGTTAGCTTGTGTAAGATACATGCCCCTCTGAGCCTCAATTTTCTCATCTGTAAAACGCGGATGATGATATGTATGTCTTGGTTTGGTAAGAATTGAACAAGCTCATGGATGCAAAATGCCCAGGATAGCTTCTTACTCTAAGACATAAAGGGGTACACACCTAAATCCAAATCAAGCCTTGTTTAACGAGAAGTAGGGTTCCTTGTCAATAAGAAGACAGCATTTTATCTGTTATTTGTATCCCAGGTGCGATGGCACATACTAGGGTCTTCCCAAATATTTGCCCCATCAGTAGTCGGTCTCCCAGTAGCGGAGGCCTGTCCAGCTCCTTCCTGTGCCTCAGTTTCCCTATCTGAAGCAAGGTGGTGATTTCTATAAGAACTCTTCAGCTCTGAGTGATGGCTTGACTGACCTGTAGGTGGGTGGGTAGGTACATATAATCACGACTGTTACAAAATGTAACCCTGGAGCCCCCCACCCCCGCCAGCTCTGAACTACAAAACAGAGAGCAATTCATGTTCTCCTGAAACGCAGATCTCAGTGCCGATAACAACTAGATTCTACATGGAGCCTTCTAGACCCAAATTCTTTACGGAGCGCCCTAGGGGAAATGGATGTGATAAACCTGAGCAGGAGGTGGGGTGGGCATGTGAGGATCTGTTAGACTTTTGCAAAATGCAAATCAGACTGTCAGTGTCTAAGCACCCAAATCAAGTTACAACAGTTTCGACACGCTTCCCAGCTCTCACGTCCCAGGCTGCCTAACAACTGTGACATGATAATCCCGGGGCGACTGCCACCAAACTCATTGGAAAACTTAGCAACAGAGAGCCTTTGCCAAAGCCAGATGACAATGGCCTTTCCGTCCTAGTTCCTGTGCACACACGGTGCCGGGTATCCTGTATGCTGAGAGAGCCTGTTCTCTGTCCCTCCAGGGCTTCAGGAAGGTCAACTGTATGGCAGGCTGAGTGATGGACCACTTGTTGCATGTGTGGCACTACTGATGTTGGTGATCTAAAGAGGGGGAGAAATGAGCCCAACTCTGACATTCTGCAGAGTGGTGTACTAGGGCCAAAGAAGATGAGGAATGTTGGGGATCAATGTGGGTTCCACCTTGTTTCCAGTTCTGGAGGCTGGGGGCTCCAAGATCAAGGGGCTGGCCAGTTCGGGTCCTGGTGAGGACTCTTTTCCTGGCTGGCAGATGGCCGCCTTCTTGTGGTGTCTGCACATGATAGAGAGAGAGAGAGAGAGAGAGAGAGAGAGAGAGAGACAGAGACAGAGAGAGAGAGACAGACAGACAGACAGAGACAGACAGACAGACAGACAGACAGACAGACAGAGAGACAGACAGAGAGAGAGAGAGAAGCAAGTTATTTGGTCTCTCCTTATAAGGGCACTAATCCCATCATGAGGACCCCACCTTCATGACCTACTAACCTCCCAAAGGCCCCACCTCCAAATGCCATCGCTATGGGGTTAGGGCCACAATTCGGTCCCTAGCAGCTCCTAGTTGACACCCCTTCCCACATTCTCTCCTCTTTTAGTTCCCTTCTCCTTTGGCACCCAAGTCAAGTTTTCTGACTCATCTCCCCTTCAGTGGTGCTACTGCTTTTAATAAGTGCAAATCCTTTGCCTGGCCCACGAGGCCAGACTGTTTTCCACACAGCTGGACCATTGTACATTCCCACCAACAAATGCACGAGGATTCCGGTTTCTCCACAACCTCGCCAATGTTCGTTATTTTCTGGTTTTTCATTTTTTTCGTAATGGTCATCCCAAGGGCATCTCCCAAATGTTAAAGCATCACTTTAGCAGTCCATGCAGTTACTCTCTACATCGAGTCAGGCTTTCCAGTGTGTGGGCGCTGTTGTAATGTGCAGATAGGGAAATGAGCAAAGCAAATTCCCTCCACTTGGGAGGCTGGCATTCTAACTGGGGGAGAGAAAATAAGCAAATCTAAACAAATAATAACATGTCAGACTGTGACACGTTCTGTGAAGAACAATCAAGCCCAGGGGGAGAGGACAGTGCAGGCATGGGGTGGAGGCAGCGGCCAGGGGACAAACTGTCAGATTTGTTTGGAATGAAAGCCTGAATCTGAGAGAATGGTTTTTAACTCCATTGAGAATGAAGGACACTGGGCGGCCAGTTAGCTCAGCTGGTTACAGTGTGGTGCTCTTAACAACAAGGTTGCTGGTTCGATCCCCACATGGGCCACTGTGAGCTGCACCCTCCACAACTAGATTGAATCAGCTACTTGACTTGGAGCTGATGGGTCCTGGAAAAAGTTTAAAAACACACAAAATGACGGACACTGAAGCTGGGAGATGGCACGTGACATGGCAAGTTTGGGCAGCTAAGGTGGGAATCAGATGTGCCTTCTAGACAATTCAATGAGCTATACACATATGATTTGTGTACTTATATGTACATGTATGTGTGTTATTCCTTGATAAAATGTTTGAAAAATTACAGTGTGCTTGACTTCAGTATTTGTCATCTTTCCAGGACACCACATGGTCTGTCTTTTGTTCATTTAGGAGAGTCTAGGAAGTGAAGTGTTGGGTTCAATAGACAGAAAGGTTCAAATGGAAATGGTCTGGACCCCGGGGTGACTCAGTGGATGGCTTTCTGGAAAGGAGCCATGGGTGGATCAGCAATGAGCTGAGATATTGCATCCGATTGCCTGCTGGCCTGGGTTCAAGGTCCAGCTCCACGCCATCTTACTTTGCTGGGTAGCTGCCGAGTCCGGCAAAAGAAATCGTTTTTTCACAGACCACTCAGGAGACTGCACATGGGGCAGGGGTTTCCCCCTCTCTCCAGTCCCACTCCCAGCTGGCGTGCCTGCCCCGATACCACTGGGCCAACCCAGGGGAGACATGGTTTCCTGAAGAGATGAATCACTGTAAATGCTGTGGGGTTACAAATGAGGTCAGGGCCGTCGCTCAGAAGTTGCAATAAAGTTTGGAATCTGAAATAAAGGCCTCCTCGTGCTCAGGAAATCGAATGGCTGCCCACAAAGGTGTCTGCAGACAAACTCTCTGTGGGTCACCAGCCTGTGCATGCGGTGACCAAATGACTCATTCTCTAAGGAGCCTTCTGGTTGCTGCAAACGATTTACCAGCGGGTCCCCGAGGTTCATGTGACATTGAAAGATTGACACAGCCACAGAGGCAGACTTCCAGATAAGATCTCATAGTTGGGGGTTGGCGCAGGGGTGGGGACGAAATATTTAGGAGTAGTTCCTTGTCGTTGAGCCAACTGGAGTGTCAGACTCTGTCTTCATTCATTCGTTCATTCATTCATTCATTCATTCATTCATTCATTCATTCATTCATTCATGAGGGCTTATTAGTACCGACTATGTGCCAGACAGAGAATATAATATTGCAGAAGACACTTTCCCCTCCATCAGGGACCCATACCTTCCAGTGGGGAGGCCACCGTGTTCACCCCCATAACAGCAGGATAAGTGTTACAATGGAGAGAAGCATTTGGAGCTGGGGATACTGAAGAGAAACATGGGAGGTGTCCCTGCAGAGGTGAGATCTGAGTACGCTTGGAGGGGACACCATGTGCAAAAAACAGCTTGGTGTGAGATCTTGGTGCATTTGGCAGGGAAGGTGGAGGAAAGGTGGCAAAGAACATGGAAAGTCCTGACGTCAAGCAGAAGATGAGACAGGAAAGCGTTGTGAATATGGAAGTGACAGGGTGAGATTGGTGTTTCAGGCTCCTTGGCATGGAGGCTGGATGGAGGGAGAGAGACTGGAGGCAGGAAGAGCCGTAAGGAGGCTGGTCCAGGACGGGGACAGAGGCTTGGACAGTGGGAACAGAGATGGACTGGAGAGAGAATGGATTCAAAGGGCCAAAAGCAACCTTCCTTGGTCGTGACTGACAGGAGTGCAGGGGCTGGCAGTGCCACCTCTGGAGCTGGGAGGAGGAGCAGGTTGGGAGAAAGTCAAGGAGGAACCTAGGTGTGGACACCTGGGTGACAGGTGGGTCTGTTTGCATCGGCAGAATGAGCCGGTGCTTGGGGGCCTGTAACACAGCAGGCATTGGGTGTGGCACAGACAGGGCTCCAGCAGCACGGTCAATGAGAAGGTACAACCCCGGCTGTGCTTAGTCTGACATCTGATTTGTGTGGGACTCTTCTCCCGTGACCTGGCCCATGTTTTCATGTCCTAGAGAGAAGAGGACCAACCAGTGATGCACACTTCCTGCTTTCTTTCGGCGTGGAGAGGGCAAGGAGACTGGGATTGCCTGCTTACCTGTCTGGCTCCCTTGCCACCCTCTCTGCCACTCAAGCAGCGTGTCTGGTTCACCACTGAACCCAGAGCACATGACACAACACCGACAAGTGACAGGTATGACATGAACGCCAGCTGAGTGAAGAGAGGATGAGGGGGGAGCCATCCAGAAGGGAGGTTGGAGGGTCGGGGGGCCTCTGCCCAACCTCAGGACAGAAGCCTGGAAAGAGTTATGAAGGTGTGCGCTGTTGGCATGCAGTGGTCAGCACCCAGTAAATGCGCGTTAAATCAGACCTACTCAGGGTTCTTCCTGCAGACTGGTGGCACGAGGGTGTCTGCCCTTCCAGTGTCCCCACCTCTCCCTGCAAGGCCATGCCTTTCCTCTGTAATCCACCAGCATTGGACTTGACCTCAAGGCAACATCTGGTCCGAATGCCCTTAGGAGCACAGATGGGTTTTATGTCTCTTGCTTCTCCCGGGTGTGTGTGTGTGTGGGGGGGGACGACAACATCAAGTGGTAAAGAGGACATAGATTTTGGAATTGGGCACCTTTGGACTGGAGTCTGCACCACCCTCACAGCTAAGTGTTGGAATAAGGTGATTGGCCACTCTGAGCCTTGGGTGTTCTCCTTCTAGAATGGGAACATGAAAGGCCACCTGTAGGCACGGTAGCCAAGCCGGGCAGCCCAGTGGGAAAGCACGCAGGCGCTAGAGTGGGTGATCTCACCTTGACTCTTAGAAGCCAGAGCCCTCAGGCAAGTGACACTGAGCTCTGTGCTGGATTCTTCAGTGGGGAGGAAGCCCCAATCCTGTCGCTTATTGTGAGGTTTTGTGGAGACAGTGCCAGGCTCCTAGTCCACCCCACTGCTTGTCAGTTACTCTCATCACTTAGTAGGACTATAGAAGCAAATGCCACAGCACTTAGTAAGTGCCCGATAAATGGTAGACTCTACCCTTATTATTAATGTTGAATGTTCTCTTCTTATGCAAGTTACTGTCCACTCCGTTCACCAGCACACCTAACCAGACAAGAATTTATCCATGCATGCCAAGGCCGTCGGAAAATTCGGAAGAGACCTCACTGCAGACGTGGAAAGCTGTTTAGGATGTCAGAATATGCAGACACTTGGGGTGGGAGAGAGCTGAGTTCAAATCCCAGTTCCACAGCAGCCTTCTCCCAAGAGGCTCATCCTCTCAGGTAAGGAGTTTTGCTCCACTGAGTCTCTGTTTGCTCACCTGTTAAATGGGGATAATAGTTCTTGCCTCATAAGACAGTCGTGAAGGTTATAAACTAAGGGGATGGTGTAGATCTGCTTCTCCAGAAACAAAGGCTGACCCGAGACAGAGGCGTCTGGGAGAACAAGGTGTTCGTTGGGGACTGACACCTCTGAAAGGAAGAGGGTGCGGCAGTTTAGGGCACAGGGAGAAGGCACAGTGTGTGTGATTCCAGGTTGGTCAACAGCACAGGGGGCTTGGGATGAGGTGGCCCATCGGTGTTCCCATCAGTGACCCGAGCCGGCCGTGTTCAGGTCTTCACACCCCTGCCGTGTTCAGTCATCATCTGTGGGCAGCAGCGAAGGGTGTGACCTCGGGTGACAGGGTCTCTCCAGCTGAGGCAGACCCTGTCCGCTGACCACAATCCTCACAGACGGGCAACAAATCCTGTCCGGAAGGGGCATCTAGGTGGTACGTCCTTGTCCATTGCCCCCGGGGAGCCCTGGCACAGGGCAGGTGTCAGTTATGGCCAGCGAACCTTATTCTGCATCGGATTGTGTTTGGGGAATATTAGCAACACCAGGTCACTTCCCCAGTGACCTTTCAAAGTCAAAATGCTATGAAAACAATTATCTCTTTATTCCCTACCGAGTTTCATCAGAAGGCCCGTTAGTGGTCTCCACTCTCACACCCAAGGACTGCCACACCGCCTCAAAGACGTGCTTTCACAGCCTGGCTCACGAGGCGGAGAGGCTGTGTCCCGCCCATCCCACCCCCCATCTCTGTTTTGCTCTGGGGGATTCCGTGGGCAAACCCTTCTTGGTAACAAACAAGCTGGAATAAACCATGGCAGACGGCAACACATTGCTCCCTCCCCCAATCTGCACCACCAGCCAGCACCACCCTACACACACCACACCACAAATCCAACATCTAACCCCACATGAACCAGTGCCCCCAAGTGAGAAACACACCATACCCAGCACATACCACAGCATGCCCGCCCAACCCATAATCCCCCAAACACGCCCTGTTTGGGGTTCCTCAAATATACCAGCCTTTTTAATTTTTTTCTAATGGTTTGGGTTTGAGAAAACCCCAAGCAAATTTTGCCAAACTGTTCGTATTATTTGGTTCGTGTATAATTTAAGGAAAATTCAATCCACGTGTTACTGATTTGTTTGCCAACAGAGCCTCACAGCAGGGCTGTTCGAGAAGCATTCTGCATCCCAGGAGATGCTTTCCCGACAACATGGGGTAGCAGTTCTGAAATTTTGGAGGGGGTGGTAGAACTGGGATCATCCTAGAAAAAAAGCACATGCCTGTCAAACTCTGGATCGAATTCCAGAAGGTGAACAGGCCTTCCCAAAGCCAGGTGAAAATACTAAACTCTAGAAGCCAGGGTTTGGAGGACACGTCTTGTCTTAGAACATCCAGGGGGAAATAAGACAGAAACCCAGGTTTGGGTCTTCACCCCACTGCTGACTGGCCGAGCTACCCCCATCATAAAACCCCTGCCCACACACCTGTTCCTCTAGGCCCCCGAGACGCAGGTTCCCCATTTCTAAAGTGTGGCTAATAACACCGTGTGTAGCTGTCGTGAGGAGGAAACACACGATAACTGAAACTCAGCGGGATCGGGAGCTTCCGGCTCCTATCACGGTCCTGGGGAAGTCACCTGGTCACGTTGCCTGGGTCCAAGCCTCTTCCAGACTCTACTGTCACACTTTTGGAGGTCAGTTCCCCGGCTCACTCCTGAAAATGTCCGCCCTCATCAATCGTGTATTTTTAATGTATTTCAGTTTTTCTTGTGGTCAAAGTAACACCTGTTCATTTTAGAAAACCATTACGAAATGCAAAGACGATCCAGCAGCAAATGAAAACCTACCTTTCAACCACCCAAAGAAACTGTTACTATTCTGACATATTTATAATGGGTGATCCAAGTGCAAATACATCCCCTTAGATTCCGCACCAGCCCATGTATTCACACACATAAGGTCACGTCTGTACCTCTGGGGCCAAGCGCCCTGAGTTCTCGCGAGGAGCCCCGGCGTCTCAGTTACACCACAGCAGAGCCCATGTATTCAGCTCTCCTGTGCCCACCGCTCTGCTCACCTTGGTCACTGCTGTCCATGGCAGTGCCCACGAGACAGTGGGGACATCGGGCCCAAAGCCTGTCTCCTGTGGCCCTGAGTTCCCAGGTCCTTCACTAGCCCCGGGCCGGGGTAGTGTGCAATGAAGTGGGAAAGGCCTCTCCTTCACTCCTTCCCAGTCTGCCCTCTGGGCCTGCCAGTGTGCTGCTCGGCCCTCCCTCGGGCACACAGAGACCTTAACAGCCTCCTCAGCTTCTGTCTGAGGCCCCTAGCTCCCCAGAGCTCCTGGGGCTGGCCAGGGGGCTACACCCCACCCCAATACCCCCTCTCATTTCTTTCCCGAGCCTCCTCTTTGATGTTTCCTTTCTACCAGTGACATAAACTCGTACCATTAGGCACTTGTTTAATGAGCTCATCAAAACACAGAGACATGCCTAAATCCCAGGAGTCAGACAGACTCAGCTGGGACACAGGCGAGCTTTAGAAAACTGGAGTCGTATTTATATGCACTCTAGCATCATGTGGAGTTCTGCCTGGTATCGAAGATGCTTCTAAAACATGGTTTTTTAATTTGCCATTTAGCATTATTACATGTGATTCTTTCACCGCAATTTATATAAGCAATACCATATTTTTGGACTTTTTTATGGTGTTTATAAAAAGCACTTCAGTAAATGCTTTTGTATATCTGTGCTTTCGTGGAGGCATCCAAGAGTCTCAGTGGTTCCACCAGCTTTCTCTGTGCTTGGCAAGACACACACCCTCCCCAAGGGCTGGTTTTCTCATTCGTAAGTGATTTTCTCCAAGGTTCCCGCCAACTCTTAAACTGGAAATCAGATATTTCTCAGATTCTGGAAACAGAAAGTTTTATCTCAGAAGAACAGGCCCTCAAAGAATTGTCAAACTCAAGTCCTTGTCCAAAGGATTGCGAACTGGTGGCCCCTGGGCTGAATCTGCTCAGTATTGGTTCGGTTTAGCCAATACCACCTTTGACATTGACTTTGAATCCTTTAGCTATGCATGGGCCACCACAGTGCCATGCTGTACCGTCAGCCTTTCCGTTATATTACGTCACTCAGCTCCCAAAACCCTTCTAGTTGACTGTCCTGCTTTCTAGCTTGACCCATTCCTCCTGTCTTGCCCATTTGGACTTCCAGTTAAGTAATCAGTCAATCAAGCTGATCAGTGTTTATTGAGCTGCCTTCTGTGTGCTGCTGAGAATCCAGCTGTGCACAGCAGGGCTCAGCTTTCCTGGAGTTGATGGACAGATGGGAAAGACAGACAGTTAACACAGACAGACATAGGACTCAACAAGCAAGGCACTATGGGGTCCTGTGAAGGGCTGGGAGGAAAATAAAGCAGGATGACATGTTGGGGACACATGGAGGATGTGTGCCTTTACAGTGGGAAGTTGGGTCGGGCCTCCCTAAGGATGTGACATGTAAGCTGGGACTTACATGACAAGGAGGCAGCTCGTGAAGACCTACAGTGGTGACTCTCAGACTTTGCTGAGCGTCACCCTCGCCTGGAAGGCTGTTCAAACACGGGCTTCTGGGTCCCGCCTTCAGAGTTTCAGAGTCAGTGTGGATGGGACCTGCGGCTGTGCATGTCTAACAAGGTCCCCAGTGGTGCTGAAGCTGCCGGCCCTGGGACCCACTTTAAGAACTATTGGACGAAAGGGAGAGCGTTTTCAGTAAAAGGAACAAGGTGCCCAAGGTGTAAGGTACAAATGGGCTCAGTCGTTTGAAAGAATAGATGGAAGGTCAGTGTGGCTGGCATGTGAGGAGCAGTGGGAGGTACGGTCAGAGCAGGGGTGGAGCAGAGAGGCCACTGGAGGCCAGGGGAAGCGATGGGGTGGGGTTTGGATTTTATTTTAAGGGCAACAAAACATCTTTGGAGAGGTTTAAACAGTGAGTGCTATGCTCTTAACATGGGAGAGAAGTCGTAGGACCAATCTCAGTGTTGTTGTGAGGATTAAAAGAGTCGATACGTGTAAAGTGTTGAGAACAATGCCTAGGACACAGAGAGTACTCAGTAAAGTCAGGTATCATCACCATCACCACCACTACCATTACCATAACACCATCGTCACCATCATCTCCATCACGACCCCTCATCACCATCATCATCTCCATCACCATCATCTCCATTATCATCATCTCCATCATCATCATCTCCAGCACCATCATCTCCATCCCATCATCTCCAGCACCATCATCTCCATCATCATCATCTCCATCACCATCATCTCCATCATCATCATCTCCATCCCATCATCTCCATCCCATCATCTCCATCACCATCATCTCCATCATCATCTCCAGCACCATCATCTTCATCACTACCCCTCATCACCATCATCTTCATCACCATCATCTCCATCATCATCATCTCCATCATCATCATCTCCAGCACCATCATCTTCATCACTACCCCTCATCACCATCATCATCTCCATCACCATCATCTCCATCATCATCTCCATCACCATCATCTCCATCACTACCCCTCATCACCATCATCATCTCCATCACCATCATCTCCATCATCATCTCCATCACCATCATCTCCATCACTACCCCTCATCACCATCATCATCTCCATCACCATCATCTCCATCATCATCTCCATCATCATCATCTCCATCACCATCATCTCTATCACCACCACCACCACTATCTTTACTGTCATCTCCATCACCGTCACCACCACCACCACCATCTGATGCATGATTCATGAAAGGTACTTTGGCCACTGTGTGGAGAATAGATGACAGGGCCAGAGCAGAATCAGGGAGACCTGCCAGGACTATTCTAAGTTTTCAGATGAGAGGTGCTTGTGGCTTGTTCTAGGAAGGTAGCAGTAAAAACAGAGACCACTAGACACACTCATGATGTGTTTTGGAGATGGAGTTGACCAGACTTGCTGAAAAACTGAGTGTTTGGGTGGCTGGGGAGCATATCAGGTGGGGGCAGTCAAAGAGTTAAGGATGACCCCTTCATGCCTAGGAATGTGGGCGGCTCAGGGGATAAATCACTGAGCCAAAAAAATGATGTAGGCAAGTGAGGCTTCACTCTCTGTCCTCCCCCACCCCATGTCTTTCTCTCCCTGTGGCTTCCATTCTGTTAATAATGGTTCATACCCAAGAAAACCCACCCAGAATGGCTGGGCTAGAGGTGAGCAAGACAGAGCCCTTGCCTCAGTCTCTCCAATCAGCACACTATCTGGGGCCACCCACCGACCCCGTCAAAGGCAAGTGTGTAAACGTGTGTTCTTGTTCTCGTCTTGGCTTCAGGCAGCACAGGAATTGGCCAAGTTCTTGGGCTGTGAGCAGGAGAATGGGTTATTATCTACATTATCATCTACAGACTTCTGAATGAAATGTAAGTGATAAAAGTCATTCTTTTATTTCATTTAGTTTTTTAACAGCTTTGTTGATATATAATTTGTGGACCATACAATTCCCCATGTAAACTGCAGTGCAGAACTCAGTGGCTTTTTGTATATTCACAGAGCTGTGCATCCATCACCACAATCAATTTCAGAAGGTTTTCATTATCCCCCTAAAAAAAACCTGCACTTGTCAGCCACCACCGCCCCCCATCTCCTCATTGCCTCCGGCCCCTGGCAATCACTAATCTTTCTACAGATTTTTCTTTTTGGGGCATTTCCTATAAATGGAATCACATAATATATGGTCCTTTGTTGGCTTTTTTCATGGAACATAATGTGCTCAATGCTCATCCGTGTTGTAACATGGAGCAGTGCTTCATTCCTTTTCATGGCTGCATAGTATTTCACTGTATAGCTACACCCCATTTTGTTTATCCATTTGTCTGTTGATGGACATTAGGGTTGTTTCTACTTTTTGGCTGTTGTGAATAATGTTACTTGAATATTCATGTACAAGTTTTTGTGCGAGCATATGTTTCATTTCTCTGGAGTATATACCTAGGAGTAGAATCGTTAGGTCATATGGTAACTCTATGGTTAACATTTTTTTGGGAACTGCCAGACTGTTTTCCAAAGTGGCTGCAGCATTTTACAATCTTACCAACAGCATGTGAGGGTTCCAATTTCTTCACATCCTCACCAACACTTGTTGTTGTCTGTTTTTTGACTATAACCATACTGGTAGGCAGAAAATGGTATCTTGTTGTGGCTTTGATTTACATTTTCCTGATGCCTAATGATGTTGAGAATATTGCACATTCTTATTGGCCATTTGTACATTTTTTCTGTAGAAACATCATTTCAGATCTTTTGTCCATTTTCAGTGAGTTGTCTAATTTATTATTGAGTTATAATAGTTCTTCATAGTCCAGTTAAAAGTCCCTTATCCGATATATGATTTGCAAAAATTTTCTCCTGTTCTGTGAGTTGTCTTTTCACTTTATTGATGGTGTCCTCTGGAGCACAAAAGTTTTTAAGTTTGATCGCATCCAGTTTATCTATATATTTTTTCTGTTGCTTGTGCTTTTGGTGTCGTGTCTATTTTTGCATCTTTTTTCTTTGCTTTCACGCACCTTTTCTCGTTCCTGCTTTCAACTGCTAGGCATCCACTGGGACCTCAGTTTCAAAATCGCTCCTCCAGGTAATATTCTCTGGCCTCCAAGACAGAGCTGGGGGGCAGCCCCTGTGCTCCCCACAACCCCTACTCTGCCCTGTTGTACCTGCCCGTCCACATGCCAGTGTCTCCCAGTAGGTTGGAGCTCCTTGAGAAAAACAACTGTGTTTTCTTTTCTGTTGAGTGTGCCAGGCCTGGGACAGGTAGTTCTCAATGATGTTGAATGAAAGAAGGAAGAAGAGACGATATAAAAAGCAGTCTGAGCTGAATGTGGGGACCAGTTAGGATGGATCGGAAAGGAAACCTTACGGCCAGACAGCATGTTTTATGTAAAAGATAAGGCCAGTAGTTTGTGTGTGGGAGAGAAAGCTGAGAGATTATATTGTGATTGTATTTTGGGAGACCTTAAATGTCAGGTTTAATGTCTACAATTTCAGACCCAAAAGGAAGCCACTCAAGTTTTGAGCTAGAACTTTACTTGCTTCTATGAAGTAAACAAAACCCTATGTCTTTTTAAAAATCTCTTGGTGTCCTGCAGATAAAAAAGCTCTGGATTGGAGTTCAGTGATTGCACCCAGATCTGAAAAACCCTCTGTGACCTTGTGCAGGTCACTTAATTTCTCTGGGTTTCAATTTCTCCCCTGCCACATGAATTAGTATGTTTTGGCTCTAAGCTAGCAATTAAAACAAAGTTATTTTGGAAGGTTGACAGGGGCCAATAGACTCAAGGGGTATCTGGATCACAGGCGTGCACCGTGGAAGGGATTCAGGGCTCTTAGTTCCAGAGACTGGAAAGCAGAGCTTCAGGCGAGGTCTGGTGTGGGGAGAGCCCCCATCCTGTTTCAGTCCTTTCGTTTATCTGTTTCAGATTTCACTTCTAGGGAGGGAGGGCCCACTTGGCTGGCTTGGGAGCGGTCCTTGCCCGTTAGCTGGGGCAGGATGGAAACTTCAGGGAGCTTCATCAGGCTGTGTCTAATTAGGAAGATAGTCTTCAAAAGGCGATCAAGGTGAAGGGCCAATAGATGCCAGCATTACAGAAAACAACGAGGACCCACCACAGCTATAGCAATGGGTAGGGCTTGGCATCGGCACCTACCAAGCCCCTTTGACACCTAACAGTGGGTGATTCTGTTATTCTACGGGGGAACGAAATCCTCTTTTTTACTCAAGAAAAGCCATGAAATGGATGGTCTCCAGCTTTGTAGACCATGCCGACCTCGATGTCCTCACCCTCTACGAAGCAGGATAGTCGAACCCACTGCTATCACTGATGGTGACAAGTGCCATCAGTTTTATTTCTCAGGCCAACACATGTTGAGCACGTGTTAGGTAGCAGACACTGTAGTTGTGAGTATTGCTATCTGTGTTTTCTCTTTGACTCTCCACAAATGACAATAGGAGTTGCACCCATTTTATATGAGGAACCTGAGGCTTGAAGCATGACAAACTCCTGGAATGAGTCGGTGCTGGCACCAGATTTTGACCTGGGACCTGTCTGTCTCCCAGCTAGGATGTATGTTGAAGTTACGAGCTTTCCCAGGCAGCAGAAAGCTCCCCTGGTCCACAGGGCCCCGTTTGATCTGATCTCTGTCTCGTCTTGTATTACGAGAGCCTTTACTCTCTGCCCTCAAACCACACTGGCTTTCTTTGAGTTTACTGAACTCATGCTGCCTCCCAGCAAGAGGCTTTTGCCTACACTGTCCTCTCCGCTGGGGACATGGTTCTCTAGCTCTTTACCTGGTTGCTTTCCTTCTCTGACTCCCCAAGTAGATAGTCTGCTCCATGATAAGTCCGTGCCATCTTCATTGCAGTGCATGGTACTGACGCTTCTAATATGTTTCCTCAGTAATCCGTAAGCCTCAGGAGGGCGGGTGCCGTGTTTTGTTTGCCCTCGAGCACGTCTGTAGTGTCTACAAAGTGTCTAGAACATAGCAGGCACTTGAGAACTACACACGGAAGGACTGGCAGATGCTACTACATACAGTCTACGTTGCAAAGTGGGCTGAGATCTCCAGAAAAGGGAAGTGGAGCCAGGAGGACATTCTCTACCAAACCCAACCTCCACGTTCAGCCCTAACACATTTTGAGATTGTACCTGTGGCGTAAGTAAAGCATCATCTTTCCCTTGAAATGTGGCTGACACTCCACCCCCACTGTAACAGAGGGAGCGGAGGTGTCATACGGCCCAGATTCCTGCCGTGGTTCATTAAAAATCAGGCACGTGATGGTGATTAATTCCCTTTGTTCTGCTCTCTCTTCCTCTTCCCACTCCCATAAACATTTTCAAAATCTATAAACTGTTAATGAAGAACAAATAAAGTGAGTAACTGCATAAGCTCAGCCTCCGAGACCCCTCTGGCCCAGCCCCGAAGTCCTGCTAACTAATCATTTGCAGGCCACTTGGAAGCTGGAGCCCTGGGAAAAGCCATTAGGTCAGATGGGGCGTTTTGATGAGGGACAGTCCGTGGCCACCCATTGTTTGGGACACATTTTGGGGAATACTCTGGCCTTCTTTGCTATGTGAATTTGTTTAAATCACTTGCTCCCAAAATCGGATTCAAAGAGTGAGCTGAACACAAGCCAGCTACTGTTTGCAGCCCTCGCGATCATCGTTTGCCCCAAACGGCCTCTGTATGTCACACTCTATTTAATAATCTTGCTAAAGGGTGAACAATTGAATCAGAGCATTCTTTAAACAAATTAGACTTTCACGACACCGAGATGCACCCCCAGATCAGACTAATAGGCTAGGGTGTTGACAGATACAAGCTTCTCGAAACAAACGACTTCAAAGAGAACCAGCCATGTCCATGTAAAATTGAAACCCCATTAAATTTGTCCTCTAGCTGCTTCTTTCATAGATCTGAGCCATTTCGGTTGACAATGGAGTCTGTTTTGGCTAATTAATTAAATGCCAGCTATTTTTTCATTGCAATGACTAATTCTTTCAATAACAAATGTTATAGGAGAAAATACTGGACAAAGTCTGTTTGCGCTCATCAGATTTGCAGACTGTGGGCGGAGGAACCAAGATCCAGTAGAAACCAGCACAGTTCTCTCTCTGGAGAGGAGGCTGTTGTAATCACGCAGGGTCCATGCGTAGTTTTTTCTTGGATTGCAATATAATCACCATCGATTCTTTCTTTCCATGAAGACCCTTCGTAAACCTCATGTCGCAGACTGACCTTTTCAACCTGGAAGGAAGCTGAGATCATCCTTTCCAAAATGCTCCCCTCCCCACTCAAACATTCTGTAGACACACAAACTGGGGTCCCAAGCGGTCAGGTGAGGTGATGAGGCTGCACAGATGTGAAGTTTATTGCTAGAATGTTCCATTTTAGTTCCCGCTCTGCCTTGACCTCTCCGTGGGCACTTAATACCTTACTCTTCCTTTTTGAGACACTTCCCTCTTCAGTGAAATAAGCACCAAGCTGCCCTGCCTTCCGCCCCATGAGGATGAAATAAGGTAACTGTGCAGGTATCATTACAGAACAGACACTCAAAAATGTGTTGATTCTAGAGACCATGGCTGAGGGAAGGAGCAGAGCCCTCCGCCGTCTGCAAAATGTCCTCTTTAGCCATCAAGAACCATGGCAGATATTTTTCGGCAGGTTTCCCTCCCCTTAGTCATGGCGCCTACATTTATCGAAAGCTCCCCATGTGCCAGGTCATGTTTGAGGCATTGAACTCCAATGCCCACCAGTGTCTGTGTTCTCCCCTTCTTTCAGCACCCGCCGCTGAGCTCCATTTTTGAGCCACTCGTCTGGTTGGCCGTAGTTGCCGGACTGTGGTATCATGACCCCCTCTTCCAGGCCTGATGCTTCCTGCCGTGCCCTTGCTGTCTTTCCCACGTCTGCCAGGTCAAGGGAGAAAATTCTCAGGATCTCGAGGAAGGTGTGGCCCAAGGTAGAAGGAGACTGGGTCCCTGAGAGATGCTATGGAGGAGACGTGTTGTGAGTGGCTGCGATCGCGGATTGAATTATTACAGGAGCTGAAAGCACTGTGGGGTCTGAGTGACTTACATGTATTGACTTACTCATCCTCACAAGCCTTTTAATCCTCACTTTGCAGATGAGGACGTTGAAGCACAGATCGGGTAAGTGACTTGCCCAGGTTCTCACAGCTGGGACAGAGCAGGGCTCGAGCGTGCTCTGCACTGCACTCTGGAGACTTGGGCAGTGTGAAGCTATGGACATTTTGTCTATTTCTTTTGGAGGATCTACCCCTCCACCACCCTCCCTCCCTCTCTCTTCCTTACTTACTTCTTTCCGCATTTACTAAGGGTCAATCGATGCAAGGAATTGGGCCATGTCATAGTCTGAGGCTCATGATGACTCGGACATGGTCCCTGCCTGATAATACCCACTGCCTTGTGAGGAAAGAGACTAGAGAATGGGTAATGATCAGGTCATGTGACGAGTGCCCTGATGGGACAAGCATGGAGTGCCATGGTGGCACAGGTAAGGGACAGTGACTCACGTCTGATTGGGGCTGTGCAGACGTTGTAGGTCAGGGAAGGGGTGATGCTTAACCTGGATCTTAAAGATGAAGAGACGGCACCAAGGACAAGAAGGTAGGGAAGGGTACCGCTTGAGCAAGGGCGTGGAGGCACAACATACTGCCATGGTTGCAGACTTGGGAGTCTGGAGAGGAGGAGGAGGAAGGGCGGGCATGGAGGATAAAGGGCGCGGGGGTGGGGTGGGGTGTTAGGCTAAGGAGCTTTGATTTAACCCGGGAAGCAGAGGGTGCTGGGGTCAGATGACCAGTACAGGGAGCTCACCCCTGGGGCAGCCCAGCCTGCAGCTGGAGTCAGGAGACGGGCGCTGATGCAAAGCCGGCACCGTCCCCAAGATCCCAGCTGCCCCTGCCCTCTGATGCAGGCAGCCAGGCTCCTTTCCATCCTCTTATCATGAACAGGAACACCAAGCAGTTTATCTCCTCTCTTCAAGAGCCTTCTAAAAACAGATGCAGGGGATGTAACAACTTCAGAGGGCGGTGTTCCCACCAGGCTTCAGACAGCCTCTCCAAGGCAGCTCATCTCGCTTGCCAGAATGGGGCCAGGAAGCTGGCAGGGTTCGAGGAACTGCTATCAGGAAACATTTAAAAAAAAAGCCTTCTCCCAGAGCGGGGATGTGTCTCCAAAATCCAAGAGCCCCGTCCTCGGGATCCAAGCCACCTCGAGTCACTCCTACTTCAGCGTAGATGCTGAAAAGCCAAGGTCAAGTGTTTGGAGAGGGACTTCTAAGTCCACAGAATGAATAGGGGTTATGTGATTCCATCAGGGGTACCACCCGAGGACAGGGCCAGGGCAGCCCGGTGGCTTCAAGGGGCAGCATTCCCTGACCAATTCAGAAATGACTTATCTTTTTGTACCGTTTGAAATCTGTGAATGTCAGATCTGGAAGAGAGGCCAGAAAGCAGTTGGATTCTACTGCAGGTGAGTGCCTGAGGCTCAGGGCTTCCTCATGCTGGAACCTTCTGTGGAGAGCCACCCTGCCAGGGTCTTTCTACCTGGTATTGTTGGGAATTCTGCCCTGTGAAGTGGGGTCTGTCCTGGGTGTCCCCGATTAATTTGGGGTTAATAGGTATTGAGTAGAGGTGAGAAGCAGGGGTCCTGGGGCTGGACCCCCAGCACTTACCTCCCAGCTCAGACACTCCGTGTCGTATTGTGCTGTGAAATTGGGCAGGTTACCTCATCTCCCCAAGCCTCTCTTTTTTCCCTCTGTGACATGAAGAAAATAACATTGCCTCATCATACTGTCACAGGAGGATGACATGAGATTTTGTCTGTGAAATCACCCAGCTGAATACCTGCACGTCAGCATTAGGTCCTTTCTTGCAGTTGTGGAATGCAGGTACATCTCATGAGCCTACTGTGTAATGATGACTGTAATTTTCTTTAAAATCATAGCCCTTCCATTTACAGGGTACCGCGCCATACTCTGAGAACGTTCTCATCCCACGTGGCTCTCCAGCAGTCCCACGTGCAGCCCTGTGAAGTTGGCAGGGCAGGGTGTGGCCTTTACTTTAAGGGCCAAGAGGCTGATGTTCTCACAGGATGCTTGGCTTGCCTAAGTTAAGGGCATTGGCCAGGTCTGCTGGTACAATTGTTGTTGATTTCTTTCCCCTTTTTATTTGTGATCGATCCAGCAGAGCTGTGTGGCAGAAACTGTTCCCTCCTGAGCCAATGCTGGTGCTGGCCGCTGAGCTCGTGCATGTCATCGGATGGCCCTCACATCTAGGACATCTGGGGGAACCTCGGCCCACAACTCCAGGAAACCACAGATTCGCCATCGCTTCCTCTACCGCCTTGGGCTCGGTCGCAATTCTCAGCAAGACTCTTCATCTTTCTCTTGTGTCTGGAAGAAGAGAGTCATGTCATCTGTCCCCACAGACAGAAACCAAGGCCAATGTGGGCCTGTGGTCAGGAATAGACTCAAGTTCTCCCCAGAACAGCCAGCTCAGAACAACGTTAGCACATGAAGAGGGTGTAAAACAGGCTCCTTTCCTGATGCTGGCAGACCGCAAGGGGCCCGATTTGTAAGTGCATGAGGGTAGATGCATCAAAACAAGTCCTTAAACACCACTCAAAATAATAGCATAAAGTGCTGACTCCGTGCAGAAAGGGGCATCGCACAAATTATTGGGTGGTCAGGAAGACCTCTGTCTTCCTGCTTGTGACTTGAGGCTCCATCTTCCCTGCAGACTCATGTTTGCTCGCCGGCGAGAGAGCGGGGCCAGACGGCAGGCCCAGTGAGCCACTGACCCTTGGTTAATAAGCAGGGTCTGAAAGACGTGAGCAGGGTTAGGAAGAGTTGATGGAGTGGTGATCCATCCCAGAGGGGAATATGGGTTTGGGGAGGCAAGGATGTGGGAATTTGGTATTTTACTATATATACTATTTCTATAGATTTTGAAATAATAAGCATGTAGGCATTCTGTAACTTCTCAAATAGAAATTGATCATAGGATAGACCATCATGCCAGTGGGCTGACAGGGGTTCTGGAAATTGCATCAGGACTTTGTCCACAGTTGGCCCATTTTACCCAGCTTCCAAGCACTGTCTTCTCTAGAACGTTATTCTGTGGAGGCAGCTTCATACCCCATTTGATGAATGTGTTGTCAATAGCTCAAGCCAACTGAAATAATAATGGGAGAAATGTCTGCTTCTGCCAAGAACTGAGAACTGGAATGACGCTGGCGGGTGTTTCCTGAAGCCAAAGGCAGGTTTCCTATAATTAGAAGCAATTTGCTAGAAAGTTTACCAGGCTCTTCCAAAGCACACAATATGGCAAATTGTTAAAGGTTTCTTTATTTTTCCTTTCCTTTCATGACACGTTGCAGATGGAGAGCATGGAATACTCGCTGTTCCTGGGCTGAGACTGTTATTTTAGAGGATCACATCTTTGCCGAGTCAGTGCAGTGGGAAGAAGAAAACCAACTTTTTGTGTCACTGTGGGAAATGGGAGCAAACTCAGAATCATATTCTAAACATTTCGAAGCCCGAGGCCTTTCCAGCTGTCTCCGCTGAGAGACCTCAGCTTTAGCCAAGCAGGATCCAGCAAGTGAAAGGTACACCAAGACCCAGCGCAACGATGTCCGTTCCAGCATGTAAGAAAACGGGAAACTCAGACTCCACTTACACAAACTGCTGTTCCCATTTCTGTATCCACAGTGCAGCGATGGGTAGACGAACATCTCCGGACGTTCCCAGCTCTGAGCCAGGCACCTTGCCCGTTCTGTGCAGTGCAGCGTCCTCATCCCGCCCGCCCAGCCCAACCGCCCTGTCGTAGGTACTACCACTATTCTCGGTGTATAGATGAAATTGAGACCTAGAAAGGCGAAGGCGTTTTCCCAGAATCAGAGGCAAAGCTAAAAAGCACAAGATGGTCTGGCTGCTAAGCCAGTGCCCTTTCTACTATTCCCATGTGCCTGGCTGTTGGAGCCACTCTTAAATGGATACAAGGATGGCTCTCAAGGCCAGGGCTGACTACACAGGATTCCCAGATCCTCCCGACTTGGCCTCTAAGAGAGAGTGGAGCAGGCTTGCCCCTCCTCCTTGGTCTAGGAAATGTAGCTCTACAGCGTTTGGAGCAGCCCCCTTCCTGGGGGCCTTCTCGTCCAGCTTCAGCTGCCCACCTCCTCTATGACATAAGCAGTTGTGCAGTCAAGTAATCCCGGAAGGACCCTGACTCAGGACAGCACTGTTCTCAGCCATGCTTTCTAACGTCAGGCATTTGTATTCCAGAACCCTGGGAAGATGGCCTCCTCAATCCTGTTTTCCCATGAACCCAATGAGAAGAGACAGAAGGTGAGTGCCGGGGTCCTGCAGTGTGTATGTAGAGTATGGCTCAAATGAGAGGTGGGTGAGACCAGGGACGTCCTGGATGTAAAGGAAAGAAAATGAATTTATTAATTAGGCCATCCACCCATCCATCCTCTCATCCATCCATCCATCCATCCATCCATCCATCCATCCATCCTCCCATCCATCCATCCATCCATCCATCCATCCATCCATCCATCCATCATCCATCCATCCATCATCCATCCATCCATCGTCCATCCATTCACCCATCCATCTAACTATTCAACCAGTGCTATATCTGAAGTAGAACAGGCAATACTTGAGGGAATAGCCCCACATGAAAACAGACTGTGTTAGGATGATGAGATAACATGGTTTATTCCCCCAATGATTTTTTAAATCTGGCTGCAGCCTTAAAGAAACTGAGACAGAAGGATGGAAAAAGCATGGGATTAGACACAGAAAGACAAGTACTGCATGATCTCACTTATATGTAGAATTTTTAAAAACTTGAGTTCATAGAAGCATTTGTACAATGGTGGTTACCAGTGGTGGGGGAGGTGTGGGGTAAGGGGCGGGGATATTGGTCAAAGGTGCAAAGTCAGTTCTCAGGTGCATCATTTCTGGACATCTGCTGCACAGCTTGGTGACTGCAGCTCATACTAATGTATTGTTTACTTGAAATTTGCTAACAGAATAGATCCTACATGTTTTCACCACACACACACAAAGGTAACTACGTGAGGTGAGGGAAAGATTAATCAGCTAGATTGGGGGCATCATGTTACAATGGAAACGGGTATCAAAACATGACATTGTACATCTTAAACGTAATGATTATTTGTTAATCATACTGCAACAAAGCTGAAAAAAAAAAAAAACCCACAAGGAAAAGAGTGGGCTTTGGCAGCAGAGAGGCATGAAGGCACATCTGGCTCTGCCCCACACCAGTCCAGTGAACCTTGAACATCTTAGCCTGTTTCTTCTTCAGAACCCTGGGAAGATGAGCTCCTCAATCCTGTTTTCCCATCAATCCAGGGAGGAGAGACAGAAGGTGAGTGCCGGGGTCCTGCAGTGTGTATGTGGACTATGGCTCAAATGAGAGGTGGGTGAGACCAGGGACGTCCTGGATGTAAAGGAAAGAAAATGAATTTATTAATTAGCATATCCATCCATCCATCCATCCATCCATCCATCCCCTATTAGGGAAGGATTATTCGTTTCCTTGGTGGCGATGCGATTTCTGGACCAGAAATCTGGAGCATGGAGGAGTTAGGAAGCATTTGTTGAGTGAATGAAGAAGGAGGCATCTGTGGGATGGATTGCGGGGCCTCTGTGACCCAGGACGATGGGCTTCAATTGATTCTGTAACCAAATGCCTCCTTTTACTTTTCATGATTAGATACCGTGGATTAGCCACAGGGTGGAGGCTTTGAGCGGGGAGGCAGGTGGTATTTCAACTCCTCACCTTAAACCTCTTTATCAAAGTGGCACATTTTCAGTCCAATTTGCTTTTGAAACTCAGCAAGTTCACTTGACCCTGGAGGCTAAGTGCTGCTGGGGCCCCGGCTTGAACACTTTGTCCTGGGAATGGAAAGTTTAGCAGGCTGTGCATTCCTGCCAGAGGCATAATCTGCTTATGAGATGACCCACCCTCGACTGGCTGGAGAGCGGCCTCTTTGGGCGCCCAGAGAAGGACAGTTTTCCAGGATTTTGCTGAGCTTCTTGGCCAGTAAGTGCGTATCTTAAGCCTAAGCGGGCTCATGGCAGAACCAACTTAGCAGAAAGAGACAAAGGGCAAGAGAGGGTGACAGTGGAGATGTCACGGGGGCACCCAGGTCCTCAGCTGTACTGGGACGATAGCACATCTGCATGTGCTGTCGCACAGGCCTTTGGGGATGATCAGCAGACCAGGGTCCCCGTTCAGACTTCCAGCAGCTCCCAGGGAGCGAGCTGCCTCCCTCTCATTGGGATTCCTGTGAATCAGAACTTCCAGCTGCGTTTTCTTCAGCAGCAAGGGAGCCTCAAAGCTTCTGCAGGCCTGGCTTGTGTGTGTGTGTGTGTGTGGGGGGGAAGGGTGGGCACCCAGGAGGGTGAAGCATGGGCGGGTCACAGGGGCACCGGCAGGAGTGTCCTTGTCATGGTGAGATGGCAGACAGAACCATCCTTTGTATTCCACCCTTCTCATAGAATACCACACAACCACTTCCACATTTTAAGAATGAAGTTTGTCCCAGATATAGCAGTAAGGAAAAAGTACAAGCTGCATCATAACAAAAATGTTGAGAGATGGTACATGCAGTGTGATCCTGTTTAATGCAAAAAATAAAATCCGTACCAGAATGATACATTTGCATGGACATGAGTGTAGACACAGAGAAAACGAATCTGTAATGATATAGCCAAAACTGAGTACAGTGGTCCCCTGAGAAGTGGGGTAAGGTGGGGGGATGGGAGAAGGATGAGAGAACACACTTACTGTATATCTAGATAGATAGATATAAATCTATCTATCTATCTATCTATCTATCTATCGATAGATAGATAGATTTATACAGCTTTACTGAGATACAATTTACATACTATAAAATTTCCCATTTAAAGTAAACCGTTCAGTATTTTTAGTACACTTACGGAGTTGTACAACTAGCACAATCTAATTTTACAACCCCTCCATCATCTCAACAAGAAATCTCATACGTCCCACAGGCAGTCCCCCGCCATTGCTCCTGTCCCCTTGTCCAAGGCAGTCACCAATTGACTTTCTCTATCAGTTTTCCTTTTCTAGATATTTCATATAAATATACTTTTATATTATGAGGTTTTTCCTTTTATAAGTATGGATTCTTATGCAATTAAATAAACAACAAAAGGGGGCACCATCGTTTCCAGGGAGACTGGGATTCGATGCAGGAGAAACGCATTTGCACACCTCTGGGCTAGGCACTTGACCCAGGTCTCCTTTTAATCCACCACGAAATCATGTGACGTTTCTGTCATGATTGAATTATGTCCCCAGAAGCTATACTGAAGTGACCTTATTTGGAAATAGGACCTTTGAAAGTGTTCCGATGAAGTCAGTAGGATGGGCCGTGTCCAATACTAAGAGGAAGAGACACAGACACACACGGGGAGATGTCATGTAACGATGGAGAGAGACCAGGGTGAGGCATCCAGGAGCCTCGGGCTGCCCACAACACCAGAAGCTGGGAGACAGGCCTGGAACAGTCTTACCTTGAGCCTTCAGAGGGAGCCTGGCCCAGCCGTGCCTTGATCTTGAACTTCTGGTCCCCAGAACTACAAGAGAATAAATTTCTGTTGTTTTAAGCTGCCCAGTTTTGTGGTGCTGTATCCTGGCAGCTCCAGGAAACTAATATAGTTATTGCTCCCACTTTACAGAAACGTAAACTGGGGCTTAGACAGGGAAAGAGGCAGGTCCAGGTGACATGGGGTGGGGTTAGGAGGTTAGGGAGCGCTGAGCCGAATTGTAACTCAGCCAGGCGGGCACAGGTAGTCTTTCCAGCTGCCCACACAGAGGCTGGGGGCTGAGGCGGGACAGTCATTCCTTATCACAGTCAGTGAGATATCCTGGGAATCCACTTTGCTGGCCTCAAATAGCATGCATGGGGGAGGGAGGGCGGGGATAAACAAGAGAAATAAGCCAGGCAGGAGCTGGCCTCCCAAATCCAACTGGCATCTTAGGAAAAATCTCTTTCCACTAGGCACGTTTCACTGAGACATACTTTTTGCCTCTCCCACCTCCCAACCATATCCTGAGAAAGGAAGAAAATTCTCTTCCTGCCCCTGCCCTGCCAGAAGCTGGTGTGTGCGTTGGGGTGCAGAGGTGGGTGGGGTGGGGGGAGTGTGATAGCAGGCCACACTTTGCCAAGCTCTGCCCACCTCCAGAGGGACTGGCACCCTGTGATTAAGGGGCAGGTCCAGAAGAAGGCAAAACAAATATGTGACGTGTGTCCCTTTTCCATCCCCAGTGTAGCTAGTGGGTATGCAGATATGGTGCCCAGAGCAACCAGAGGCAGGAGGTCGCTCTTGCCTACACAAGGTATCCTCCAGCTTTCTCATTTAATCCTCACAACACCACCTCTAGTTAATTACTCACGCTGGCAATGGAGGCTCAGAGAGGGGAGGTAACTTGCCCAAGGACACACAGCATAGGCAGATGCAGGCAGGGAGCTAGGCAGTGTCACTCCAAAGATGAGCTCTGTGACTCCCCCCCGCCCCCAAGCCCCGGGCTTTGGGATCAGGCAGTCTATGTTCAAATCCTCTGCAAATTACAGGGCCTGAGGCTTTGGGCTGTGAAATGGGATGCTATTCACCTCTACCTTCCAGATTGTCCCAAATGCTTCCCATAGTGAGTGCCTTGGAAGGTGTCAGGACTTCACAAAGGTGGCAGTTTTCATTCAGTCCCTGTCCTCTGCTGGAATGTCTCTCTTTGTCCTTGCTCCTCACCAAGGCCAGGGTCCAGGAGGGTAGCATTCCTGCCTCACCCTTCTCCATACTCCTGACTGGTAGGCACACAGAGGGTCCTCAGCACAGTCTCTTGGAGGCAACGTGATGTTGTTAAGAGACCTTGGGATTTGACTCCTGGTAAGAGGGGCTTGGTGAGGGACCTGGGGTCACATGGGGGCCTTGCTGACTTCTGACAGGTTCTCTCACCTCTCTGAGACTCGGTTTTCTCAGCTGTAAAGTGGGCCCATGACACCTTCTTAATAGAATCACTTGGAGGACTTAATTAGCACTCATGTGAAAAGTACCTGTAAAAGCAAGTGCTCAGCAAGACTCCCTTTTTCTTTCTCCTTCTTGCTTCTGTTCTTTCTTCATCCGTTTCTGAGCTTCAGATTTTCCACCTATAAAAGAGGGTGAATCAGAAGGTCCACCTTCCTGGGTAGACAATGGATGAAAGCCTCATATAAACCTAAAGCACTGGACACATCAATCAGAAGTGCATTGAAAGAACATCTACAAGCACAGAAATCATTTGAGTTTCCTGCCAGAGAGGATTGGCAAGATCCCCACCCACCCCAGCTCCGAGGAGCCAGAGGCCAAGGGATATAATGCTTTCTTGGCAAGAAAAGAACAAAGCCCTGCAGAATGAAGAAAATTCTAATGCACCTTTCCAGATTATTATATCAAGCGAGAAATGGTTTCAGCTGAAGCTGTCTGAATAAATTACTGGCAGTCAGAGGGTAAGGAAATTGAGCTGTGAATGCATTTATATAAAGTATTTATATGTCAAGCTTAGCTCCCTCTCTGTATATTTTTCTGGCTTTTAGACATAAGATATTTTACCAGATTCTCCTTCCCTCAGGAGGCAGTTGTGCAGGTTAGGAAAAAGCCCCAGACAAATCTCCAAGTGGGATAGCAATTCTTTCTTCGTCCAAAATGTTTGTAAGAAACTTTTTTTAAAAAAGACTCCTTAGTATAAGATACACATTTGGGGACATACTTCTTGAAGTTGAATTGGAAAATATTTGGATGCAGCCTTAGGATGCTCTTGTCCTTCTCACTCTACTTGGTAAACTCCTACACATACGTCAAAGCCCGGGTTAGAGTTGCTCTGCTCTGTGCTGCTAATGCGAGTGGACCCCTCCTCTGTGCTTGGACCACCCTTTATAGACCCCTCTGTCATGGTCCATGATGCCCTGTTTATTTCCTTGTCTGTCTCTCACCGGAGGTTATGACCTCCTTGAGGGGAGGCACCATTTCTGATCCAAGTTGGTGCCATGGAACCCAGTACAGGGCCTCCCATGGTGCCAGTCATGGGTGATGTACCTGTACTTGTAACAGACAGGTGAACACAGGTTATGGAGAAACATGGGGCCAAAGGTAGATGGGCCAAGGGGTGGCTTGCGTCATTTCATGAAAAGCCACCAGCAACCAGTTTTACTGGACAAACAATATTAAGAAACAGCAAACAGCCATCTCCATGCTGGGGAGGTTGATCTTCCTGGGTGTGAAGACAGCAAATAAGGCAAGAGTAGGAACAGCCAACAGTCACCTCGAAAATCTTTAAGTCCCCATAAATAACAATAAAAGTGGCTTTGTGTGTCCAACCTCACAGGTGACTTTCTCGGTCCACCTGACTTCCTGTTGGTGGCCCTCAATTTTCCCTTCAGTTTTCTCTTTGGAGAAGGATTCCATCGCTCCTCGAGAGTCTGTCTTTAGAAAACTGGATCCTGCCTGGCTGTGGTGGCTGAGGTGGCCTTGAAGTCATCCCACATTCTGTCAGTGTCGGACACATGCGTGGACCACGGCAGGTGAGAGGACCTCCTTGCCTAGGGGCACGTGTTCCCGGAGGGGAGGGCACAAAGCAACTGCTGCGTGACATTGTGCCACTGGGTCCGTGTGTGAGCAGCGCTGCCGTATTTATTTACTTATCTGTTCATGTAAAAGTACTGTTTAACACTATAATTCATTAAAATGTGTAAATACCACGTGATGTATAGAGACACGATACGCTAGCATTTGCAAATGACAGAAACCTCTGACAAAGTAGTTTGAGAAAACGAGGACAATGCTTGGTCTCATTTCATCAAACTTCAAAAAGGGTAAGATGGAGTAGGCCTTGGAATGACTGGGTATTCTCTCTCTCTCTCTCTCTCTTTTCATCTCCCTGTACAGAAGACAGCCTTTCCACACATACTGGGGAACACGGTTACTACCAGCCATAAATTCACATTTTTCCAGCTCCATGACTGAAAACACAAACAAAACTCCTCATGGTTCCAGCAGAAAATCCCCAGGGACAGACTGATGGCTTCAGCGCAGGTGGCACTCCTACTTCTATGGTAAGAAGGTGGGTGATTGGGTCCTGGGTAGACATGATATGAGCCATGACAGTGTCTGATTTGGTAGACATCAGGTAGGACCCTGAATATACACTTTTTAAAATTCCGTTTGTGATTTTGACGCTCACGGTCAATTGTGAGTCACTGATCTATATGTATAAATGTGTTATATGGATATAAATTTTGAGTAATACATTCACAGACGGCAAGGTGGCTGAGAGAAATGAGCTGACCTCTACCCCCCATCACTACTTGTGTGTCTACTCTGTGCTATGCTTAAGGATATGCAGACAATAAGATTTGGACCCAATCATTAAGGAGCTAATGTTTAGTGAGAGAGACAGACACAAGTAAAGAGTGACAACTGAGCATACAGTCTACGTTATGTAACTGCACAGAGAAGGAAGCACTACTGTGCTTGGAATAACTAAGGAAGTCTTCCTTGAGGAGGCGTCATTTGAGCCAGGTCTTGAAGCGTAAATAGAAGCTTACCAGGCAAAGGAGCTTCAGTCAGGCAAAGGAGGGGCATTTAGTCTCAAGGGAACTGGATGTCCGAGAATCTGATGGGTCTTTAGAGCTTAGTCCTTGAGTATGTCACTTTCAAGGTGCTTCATGAGTTCAAATCCCATTCTTCCCGCTTAGCAGGCATGTGACCTCTGGAGAGATACCCAAGTTAGCGACCATTTCTGTACCTTAATCTTCTCACTTACAACACGGAATTAGCAACCTCATCCTCGTGAGTTGTTATGAAGATCGCACTAGTTGATATTATAAAGTCGGTTTGCATACCAGGACTTTGAGTCACACATACCTAGGTGTGCGTACCTGCAACATTGCTTATTAACTGGGATCCTGGGCAAGTTATGATTCTAATCTCTGTTTCCTCATGTGAAAAACATGGGATAATAACAGTACAGATCTCAGGGGTACTTTTAAAGCTTGAATAAGAAATAATGCATGGAAAGTATGTGCCTCCAAACCTGGTACGTGCTAAGCACTAAATATACATTGCATGTCCTTATGGAATAATTACTTCACAAAGTGCTTAGTGCAATGCCTGGCACGTAGTAGGTGTGCAGTTTCTTCCCCCCATTACAGAGAAGACCGGTTCGTGGCCAGGAATCATCCTTGAAAATCTAACCTACCCACAGTCTTTGCTGAGATGCCGAGGGAAGACTGGGAAGGTGGCCCCTCCACCCACCCGGGTCAGGGTTGCGTGTCAGGCAGGGAGGTTGTCTCTATTCAGTGCAGCTCAGCTTTCTTGGGAAGAGGCCCAGAGTCTAATGAATGGAAAGCTGACACGCCAGGGAGTTCATTCTGGAAGAGAATTAAAGCCCATTCGAAGCAAATTCTTCAATCGGCTGGCCCATTCCACATGGAATGGCGTCTTGGCGAACATAACGGAATTACTAAACAGCGGGAATGGCACAGTCTTCCTTTCCTCGGGGTGTTTGGGAACCGGAAAGAATGCTCGCGCGGCCCATACTATTAGGCAGCTGCATTATGCTAATAAGCAGCTGAGCCTGCCGGGAGCGAGTGGCGTGAAGTCAGCAAGGGACCAGCCCTGGGCATCTCCCCAGCCACAGGCCCAAGCGATTTGTTCTACTTTCTAAGGCTGCATTCAGACAGGGGAGGGAAAGGAAACTCCTATGGCCGGAGTGGGCCCGGAAGACCCAAGAGCTGGCAAGCTTTGCCCTTGAGCCAAACCTCATCGAGGGAGGGCCGTAGCGTTTACTGAGTGTCTTCACTTTGCTGATTCCTGATTGCTGTGGTCCCCCAAAATCCTGAGACACTGAGATGAGCAGGAAAGTGACCTGCCTGGGGTCAGAGTCTGTTTCCATCCAGGGTCTGCTGGGTGCCGAGTCTTGGGTTTTTTTCTTTGGCAAACTGCCGAGAAGGTGGCTGTGATCGCGTGACTTGTTTTGGAGTCATCCAGACGTGGGGGCTGCAACTTACTAGCCATGTGACCTTGAGAGCCTTGATTCACCCTATCTGTGAAATGGGAAGAGTCATGCCTGTTTCAAAGGATCACGGTGGGGATTCTATTGCAATAAAGGCTCTGAAAAGTATAAATTCCCCTTTTCTTATGTGCAGAGATGGTTTCGTTCTGAGTTCCCAGAGGGACTCGGACACCAACAGGGAGGGTGGAGAATGAACCCTTAAAGGTGGCACGCTGGAAATCCCCCAGGGTGCAACTGGACCTTATTGGGCACCACGAAGAGCTTAGCGAAATCTGGGCCCACGGGAATATGAAAGGAAATCTGCATTGTGAGCAAACACGGTACCCGGTGGACCAGGAGCTTTCTGTGCCTCCAGCTCCTGGACCTGCAGAGTGATGCCTTCACGTGTAAATGACCTTGTGAATGAAACATCGAGCTAAAGCGGTTTCGAGCCCTGTGGGATGGAGGATGGCTGATGAGGTCTCTCCCCACGTCTACACGGCTTAGAGACGTCACATGTGCTTTTGTCGTTGTCGTTGTTGTCTTAAATGAATTATTCTTCTAAGGTTTCCTTAAGTATGTTCCATTTCCTGACAGTCCCAAACGGGCTCTACTTTCCCTCTGCTCAGGACATTTCATTCTCATGTCTACGTGCCTTTATCCGCCTTTAAAACCAGGTGAGACATGTGCGAGGGTAGGGCGTGTCTGTTTTTCAACTGAAAACCTCTTTTGTGCAGTCAGGTGAAGAGAAAGGGCCGAGGTGTTGGGGCCCTAAGACAGGCTGGAGTCCTGGACAACTGTGCACAGGGCGACCTCTGCGCGGGGCTCCAGGGAAACGGGGAGGCGGGCGGCAGGGTGGGGACCGGCCAGGACACAATCGCCAATCACAGCCTGGAGGTGGGAGAGTTTAATCTTCCTCAGGAAATCCTCAGAGTGTAAAAAGTCGGGCCTGATATTATAAAAACCCTGCTGAGAGCTTTTAAAGGGAGCGGACATATATCGGGAGCCTTCTCTAGCTCCAATTTTCTCATTATAAAAGTGACCAAAGTATAAAAAACACCCAATGCACATTTAATATCTCTAATATGTGGCCGCCTTTTAGCCTCCGGAGAAGGACAGGTATTCATTTTCATAAATTACTTTTTAACTATTTTTTTTCAAAGGGGGGGTGGTGAAAGAAAACAGAGACAAAACAGATGCCTTGAGCCCTTTGATCAGCCTCACTGCAGACAAGCAGGCTGCCCGCTAGCACGTCTTTAACTACAGCTTGCCAGGAAGAAAATGACTGGTTTTAACTCTGCAATTACAGTGCCTGCTGAAGGCTTGTCATCGCAGCCAGGGGACCTGATCCCAACCAGCTCGGCTGTCCCCAGAATTACAACCAGCGGGGCAGAAAGTTAAATACCCCCTATGGCCAGCAGCTTCCACAGGCCCAGAAGCTCCGGGCCCTGGCCCGAGCGCCCCCCACCTCTGTCGCTATAAATGTAGAAAACTAAGAACATATACGCTGGCGCGGCCAGGCCAGACGGAAGAGAAAGGAGCAGGAGACAGTGGCCTTATCTCACACCCAGGAATCGGGAATGTCGCTGGAAGGGAGGGGAGGATGGAAGCAGAAGGTCGGGTTTCTGGAGCACCCTGTGCAGAACGGAGGGCCTTCCCTACTGGAGCCCATGGCCGTGTCAGCAGACAGCACATGGCTGGCCTTTGGGACGTTAAGCATCAGATGTCTACGGACTCTTCTCAGTGGGAAAGGAGGAGATGGTCATATCGACTCAGGCCCCTATCCCCAGGCTCTGTCCTCGGCCATTTGTATGTGTTGTCCCACTATATTCTGCCAGTCTCTTCACACACCCAGGGCTGGGCACCATGCTGAGCACGTGGTGGAACCCTAGAAAGTGTCAGTTAGATGAATGAGGGATTGCCAGTTTTGCAGAAGAGAAAATTGAGATTCACAGATGTTCAGCGACCTGCCCCAGGTCACCCGGGGGCGGGGGCCGGGGGGGGGGGATGCTGGAGGCAGGATTGGGAGGCTGGTGGGCAGTTAGTTCTCCCGGAAGAGTGTGGTACCTGAGAAAAGGCGGTGCACTTCCCAGATGGGGACATGGTCCAAGGCTGTCCCCTGACTCTCAGGGCCAGCTCTGGGGTGAGGCAATGCCTCAGGAGCAGAATTTAAGGGGGCGTCAAAAGAAACTCAGTGATCAAGATAAGTAATATTTCGATTCAATATTTCTGACACCACAGTTAATGCAAAAAATCCACGATGAGCAAAATGCCAAGTTTACCGTAAAAACTGGGTCCACCTTACTGATCTCACCTTTTACCTCAGGCTGTCGTCTGACTTGGCCTGGTGCTCCCGACTTTAAATTGCTGTGTGACCTGGAGCACCCATTTGCCCTCGCTGGGCCCCAGTTTCCCGGCCTGCCCAAAGGGAGCTGGCTCCGGGGGCCTCTTCCGTCTCTGACACACTGGTGCTGGGGTTCGAGCCTCAGCGGCCCCTGGGCGGTTTCCGAGGTGGGCGTGGCAGGCCGAGGCGCCTGCAGGTCTGCAGCTGCGGAGCTGGGGAAGGCATGTCCTTCCCAGACCATGTTCACCCCGTCCTTTTGCAGCATCTGGGTTGAGTTTCACAAGTGCCTTCCTAAGAATACGCAGGAAGGCGAGGAGAACCCAGGCCAACTGCAGACATGACGTTGGTACATTCTTGGCTCTTCGGGGCGGAGATGACTCGAGGGGAGCTCTGCTGGCTTTTCGTGGTGGTGGCGATGGCGATGACAGCCCCTCGTGAAGCCTGTCCTCCTGGGATGCTAGCTCTCGGGGTCACTGCTGTTTAGTCATGTGGCTTTTTCATTTATCTTCACTCCCCCCATTAGCAGAAATTCTTTTATTTTAAAAACAATGAGAGGGACCTTGGGGAACCATTGTCATTATTTGCATAAATTCTTCTGATATGTGCTCGTTGCTGTGTCATTGCGTTTCTGATTCTGTCTTCTCCCACATATGTAGTAGGGCAACAGATCAGTTGCAGCCATTCACTAGCTCATTTGTTCATTCGTTCATTCACATAAATACAGTTACTGCTACCTCCTGAGGGGACAGACACTCATGGAGGGTCTTCTTCTGCAATGCACCATGCCAAGCAGTCACCGGTTGATCCATCCAGTCCCAACATGTACCACACACCTACTATGTGCCAGGTGCACGTACATTCTAGATTTACACTATGACACCAACCAGCCACATCGCTAGTCTTGCAGCACTGAGGCCAGGCTGGGGAAACTGAAGTGAACTGAACAGTAATCAGCAAACGGTGGCTACCCTCTCTGTGACGGTCAATGGAGTGTGTCTGTGAAGGTGTTTCCGGATGAGATTAGCATTTGGATTGATAGACTGAGGAAAGCGGATTGCTTTGCCCACTGTGGGTGGGCCTCACCCAATCAGTTGAGGACCTGAATAGAATAAAGTGGCAGAGGGAGAGTTTGCTCTTTTTCTGCCTAACTGCTAAGGCATCTTCTCCTGTCATCATTGGGACTGATGCCACTGGTTCTTGTGGTTCTCAGGCCTCTGGGCACAGATAGGAACGACACCACTGACTTGCTTGGGTCCCCAGCTTGCAAATGACAGATGTGGGACTCCTCCATAATCGTGTGAGTCAATTCCTTACAATAAATCTCTTTATATATGTAAATAGGGTGATGTGTGTGTGTGTTCTGTTTCTGCTGGTTCTGCTCTCCAGAATAATATCGCCCCTGAGAAGAGCCAGGAAGAAAAGGCACGCAGTGCTCTGAAAGCACATGGTGGAAGGATCCAACCAGGTCCAGGGGTCAGGCAGGCTTCTCCCGGGAAGTGCTAATGGGGCTGGGATATGAGAGACGGCCAGCAGTTAACCAGGTGTAGAGCGGGTGAGGGAGTATATCTGGCACAGAGAATAGCCTGTGCAAAGGCCCTGAGGCAAGGCGATAGGCGAGTAGGAGGTACTGGAACAAGGCCGGGGTGGCTGGAGTGCCGAGGACAGTGGAATGAGGCTGGAGAGGAACATAAAGGCCAGAGCGCAGGCTGGGCCTCACAGGCTACATTGAGGAGTTGGGGCTTCACATCATCGTCCTGACTGCACTGGTTCTTACTGTTATCACAGTTTTTCAGATGAACAAAATAAGGCTGAGAGAGGTTCATTTGTCCTGCTAGCAAACATTTACTGAGCATCTACTATGTGTCAGGTGCTGAACTGAACGCTGGGAAGACAGCTGTGAGCAGGACAGGCTGGGCCTCGCTGCTGGGGAGTTTCCATTCCATGAGTGGTAGAAACACAATGGGGAGTTGTTTCTGCCTGTCCCAAAGGCTTTGTTGCTCACCCATGTCACAGCTTCCTGGGCCCAGCCCGGGATGAAAGATGCCCCGAGTTGTCCCCCTCAAGTGCTCCTGGTCTGGGAGTGAACTAGGGGACCAACTGATTTGCCTCTGTGCTTTGTTCACTGGAGCCAGCCCCAGCACCCAGCCCCTAAGCGGTGTCAACAGCCTCACCCCAAATCTTCAAAGGAGGAGGCTGAAACTGAGGAGTGGGGGAGTGGCCCTGGCCAGGAAAGTGGCAAAGCTCCTTAGGACCTTCAGCTGTTGGGCCAAATCTTAACCACCCCTTCCCAATCTCATTTCCATTTTGTGGATTAAAAATGGTCACAAACTCTTTAGGGCACTTTTCTTCAAGAGGTGGGGGCTCTTTCCCCTTCTGGGCTGTCTTTGTGACTTAACTTTGAGCAATGCAATCAGCGTGGCAGCAGGGACAGGGGCCAGCCTCGCCCTCCATGCTCTGGGGCGCAGCACCCTGAATGAAGACACTCAGCCCAGCTGCCGAGTGATGGGAGAGCCCGGGGAAGGGCAGGGCGGACGGAGGCCCCAAGGGAGCAGGCCAGGCTGGCCGAAAGCGGTCCCACGAGAACCCAAGGCGAGCCCAGGAGAGGAAACACCCTGCGAACCCACTGCCTCATGTGACAGAATAAGTCACAGTGTTTTATGCCACTACGTTTTGGGGTGGCTTGCTGTCCATCAAGAGATCATTGAAACACCACCACATGTGTCTGGGGGAGAAATGTAGAGAATGATCATGGACAGGCAAGGTGTTGTTCTCCCTGAGCCCCCATTCCCCTTTCTTCTGCTAAGTGCATCCTCGTTTATATGGAGCTGGTTCATTGCTGAAGAGAGGGAAGGAATGTAAAGAAGACCTTGCCCAAATGCTGTTTACGTCACTGTGCTATTATTCTTATTTCTGTGTATTGCACACAGGCCATCATAGCAAGAGTTAGTGACATTTTTAAATGAATCCCCGTCCCTTGATCCCAGTGCTGTCACTGCCCCTTGTGTCCCCAGGACTCCTCCTGGCATTAAGTGGCAGAGGCACCTGGCTTTTTCAAAGGGACCACAACACGTTTTTTAACTGCATTCTCTGAAAGGAAAGGGATTTCACAGAAAAAGTCATCCCCCTCAGGCCAGAAAATTACCTCACATTGCTGAATTTACTCCTGGAAATGACAAATAAGCCAGCTCATTGCTACAGCCCTTTGAAGCTGAGACTCAGATTTCCCCAGGCCCTGCCCATGGCAGTGGCTGCATTTTAGCTGTTCTGCCTCTTCATGTACATGGCTCCCCCAGCCCCCAGGCACGCACACATTTCTAGGAGCTTTGAGGGTCCCACAAGAACTCCCATATAGTCCTCGACTTCTGCTCCAGTGGCCTCTCAAGGCCCACTGTCACTAAGTCATGTTGTGCCCTGGTCCCACACCAGCTCTCTGGGGGCTCCGGTCCAGCTGAGGGAGCCCCTAGCCAAAGAGGCCCCCAGCTCCGTCACCAGCTCCTCGCTGCATGGGGCTCAGGTAGGGGCATCTGAGCTGAACTGGCAGGACAATATTCAAGACAGACCCAGGGGACCTTCCCAAGACTCCGGCATGCAAAACCACTTCCTCATTCTCCTTCAGTCACAAACAACCAACCAAAAACCTCACAAAATTGACTCCCGGAGGGCCTGCCCAGGCCTTTCGCAAACAGGCCCAGGCTTGTCTGAATTCCAGAGTGGGCTCAGCTAGAGTCCTCGCCTCCAATTTGGTTCAGGAAATAATTTCCTACCTGCTCTCACGTGAGCTTCAGCACAATCCCATGAGGTTGGCAGGAAACATACCGTGTTTCCCTGAAAATAAAACCTAACTGGAAAATAAGCCCTAGCATGATTTTTCAGGATGACATCCCCGGAACATAAGCCCTAATGCGTCTTTTGGAGCAAAAATTAATATAAGACTAGGTCTTATTTTTGGGGAAACACGGTAGTTCTGTCTCTTTTGCAAATGGTGTGGCTGAAGCTCAGGAGGTTACACGGTGGGGGTGGGGGTGCAGGATCGGACCCCAGTTGGGAGAGCATGGGTCCCACTCCAACTGTATAGCCCTGCCCTCCACTCCCTTCTTTTGGGCTGGTGGTCACCAGCATAAGTCTGGGGGCTGGGAACCCTGGCTCCTTAGCAAATTCCTTGACTTCCCTCAGCCTCAGTTTTTTCATCTGTAAATCAGGTAGAAACCCTCCCTACCTTGCAGGGCTGCTATGAGGACTAAATGGGACAATGCCTGCAAAGAACCATGCTGGGCCGCTGGCACAGAGAACTACTCTCTGGCTGCCCGCTGACCTCACAGATGGGCCAGAGACAACCTCCCACCTGGAACTCAAAGCTTTGATCAGCCATTAATCCTTCATTGGAGGAAATGCTCCATGACCCGACTTGACACTTTGGCCACAAAATGGATATAAAAACACATTTTATTCCATGGGGTTCCTGTAAGGATTAAACAACAACAAAAGTGATGGCTAATCGATCATGACTGTCATCCCTGTCCTAGCACCTTCCTTGCGTGGACCCTTATGGAACGTTCTCCCAAAGGTAGAGTGAAAAACTGAGCCGCGCCCATGACGGAGCCCCCAGGATGCGGCAAGCACATTCGCAACACCAGCTCCTCCAGGTCTCGGAAGGAAACTTTCCCTTTTTACAGATGAGGACACTGAAGCTCAGAGGCGTCACCCAAAATGACCAGGGTCGCAGGACACGTGCGTGGAGAACCACGGATTCAAGCGCGGTTCCCTCTGACGGTCCCATCCCAAAAGGTCCTGGAGAAAAGAGTCAACACTCTCATCGGGAGCAGCAAAACAGCCTCCCTGCTCATTCTCCACGGGGACTTTTATTACAAACCGAGCTGTGGGTTGGTAAGAGGTCAAAGGAACAAATAGTCCAGAGGTGGCCTTGTTAGAAAAAGTCCCCAAATGGGAGCGCAGAGGCTCCTGGGATGGGACTGTGCTGGGAAGGAGGGCTGTGACAGGGCTGAGGCCTTTCAAGCTGAGTTGTAACCTGGGGCCCAGAGGCACCCCCCCACCCCCCCACCCCACCCCCCGCCGCCAGTGCCCCCAGGCCAGGAGCAGAAACCTGATCTCAGATATATTACTACTAGTGGGGCGACTGCCTAGCTGGCTGCCTCTGTCAGACAATGGCGCCCTCTGCTGGCAGCACGACGCAACAACTGTCAGTCACAATTAGAAAGCGGAAGGGCACCCTGGAAAGTGGCAAATGTCATTCCACTCATAGTGCGTAGGCTTTAGGTCTCATCCCTGAAAATTATTGCTTTTATTATTTTATGTGTTATTTATTAGTACTTATTAATCTATAGTTTTAATTATTATTATTATTATTGTTTATGTGGGCTAAATTTTGATACATTTATAAAATACTTATTTTAACTCATTTTTAAGCCCGTCACCTTAAACATAACATGGTTTTATGAAAAATAATTGTCTTTTTGAAACAAAAACTATTTTGTGGAAGAGTGGCATCGTTTTGCTTGTGCAAATCTCTTTAATGTCTGGCTTAATAGAAGACAGCTGTAGTCTCATGCGGCCCCACATTCAATCTGTTGAGCGAGATTGGCGGCAGAATGTAAAAACAATCTGGTCTCTCACACACATGCAGTTGGAAAAGGGAGGAGGATTTTAAAAGCCTTTTTCAAATAATTGTGAATATTCTTCTCAGACATGATGCCCCAAATTGACAAATGGTACTTTCTCAAAGGTCAGCTGGAACCTGGAACCTGAAACCATATCATTGGATGTTTTGATTCCTCTGTGACGTTAAAACCCACTGTTCTCTCTCGGATGGCTCTTCGCTCCTGCCTGGCTGTGTAACGTCGTATGCTCATCATTTGGAAAACATTGGTTCACCGGGTCGTGCAGAGCTTCCAAATCTTGGCACAATTTCATTTAAAAATATCAAAAGACCACACTTGCTAACATTGCCAGATGTCATATCAGAAGAGTATTTAGAGATTGGAAAACTGTCAGTCTCATGGTGGTGGATATAAATTTTCCCCAATTCGAATTTTCACTTGCAAGATCAAATTTCATTATTGGTAACAAATATTATCATTTTTCCCCCCTTAAGGTGACAAGCTCATTCCATTTACTTTCAAGAAAATGTCTACCAAAAGGTGAAATCTGAGGTTTGTCAGCTGTGCTTTCAAGTGAAATGATTGTCAGCAAAAAAGGGGCTAGTTTAGCTCAAAAAATTGCATAAGTGCTTTTCTTCAACACGGCTATCCCTGAGGAGGTGGCAAAAGTGTTTCATGCATTCGTCTTATTTTGTCACACAGAGTATTAAAAAGTTTATAAGCAAGGCCTGAGATGTAATAAAATTAATAATGTACACAGCTTTATCCAGGCCATTCTTTGGCGAGGCTGTTTTGTGTTGTTTTGTTTTGTTTTAACCATGAACACACGGTGGTGAAGAATGCACTGACAGGACAGCAGTTCGGTGCCACTCCCTCTCACTCCTGCTAAAGCCCCAGCAGCTTCGCCAGCTATTGCTTTTGCACACTTGTAAAATTGTTAACATAGTAGAGCAGGCAAATAATATCTTCGTATTGTCATGCAGAGAGTTTTAACTTTGCAGTCCCTTGAAAGATAGTTGGGAGGCCCCTGAGCGTGCAGAGCATACTTGCAAAACTGCCATATTGCACCAATAAAGGGGAGTCAAGAAGTGGGACCCGCAGGGGAGCAGGGGTGGAGACGTCTTCCTGTTTGCCTTCCTGGAAGTGTGGGGTGGGGGGTGTAAGTGAATGGAGAATGTATATTGGGCTCTGCCTCTGGTTCCTGGCACAGAGCTCCTGAAACCCTTGTGATGTCCTAAGTGATAAGAGCACCTCTTTTTTGAATCTTGATTTTTGATCCCAGTTCCTGATTCAGAGTTCCTGAAACCCTTGTAATTTCCTGGGTGATAGCAGTGTCTTTTGTTCTAATGAGGTGACTCTGGGTGGGCTCCTGGATGGGGGCTGCTCATCAGAAAGTCCAAGCTGTGATGAGAAGCTTGTAATTGTTAGCCCCTCTCCCCATTCTCTTGAGCAGGGAGAAGGGCTGAAAATGGAGTTAATAATGATCGGTGATGCTTCCGATGATGAAGCCTCCATAAAAATCCCCAGACTATGGGGTTCAGAGAGCTTCTGGGCCTGTGAACATGTGGAGGTGCTGGGGGAGTGGTGCCCTGGAGAGGGCATGGAATCTCCGTGCCCCTTCCCTCATACCTTGCTCTACGCATCTCTTCCATCTGGCTGTTCATCTGTAGCCTTTATCATACTCTTTAATAAACTGTCAAACATAAGTAAGTGTTTCACTGAGTTCTGTGAGCTGCTCTAGCAAATTAATCAAACCCACGGAGGGGGGCATGGAAACCTCTGATGTACAGGTGGTTGGGCAGAAGCACAGGTGACAACCTGGACTTTCAACTAGCACCTGACGTGGGGACAGTCTGGACAAAAGCAAAAACCGGGCTATGTTAATCACAGGACTTTTTGTTTTTTAAGATTCAAAGTGAATTAAGAACCTAAATGTAAAAAACAAAATGGAAATAATGGGGACATTTTAGGAAAATAACGTTGGATGGAGGTGATCTTCATAAGCAAGGCAGGAGACCTAGATGTCTTAAAAAGCAAGGGAAACAGAGCTGACTTCACAAAATGCTTAAAATTTTGTACAGCTAAAGACACCATACGCAAAGTCAAAAGGTTTAGGGAAAACAGCATGTATGACAAACAGAGAGTCAATTTTCCCCTTCATATGAAGAACTCTTTATAAATTGATAAATAAATGGCAAACAACTCAATCTAAAAGTGAGCCAGAGAGATCCAAGATGGCGGAGTAGACAAACACGGTGCCTGCGTCCTTCCGTGAACACATTAAAATTACAACTATAGAACAATCAACCTAAGAACCATCTGAACTCTAGCCAAACAGAAGTCCTATAACTAAAAATCATAAAGAAGAAGCCATGTCGAGACTGGTAGGAGGGGCACAGACGTGGAACGGGCCCCAAGCCTCCGTGTGGCGGTTGAGAACCAGGAGGGATATCGCAGCCGTGAAGGTTCCCCCCAGAGGAGCGGGGGACCCCAGGCCCACACCGGCCTCCCCAGCCCGGAGTACTGGTGCCGGGAAGAAGAACCCCACAACATATGGCTGTGACAAACAGTGGGGATTCCTGACCATCTGGGTGGGACGGCGGCTGCAGGAAACCCAGACATCCTCTTAAACAATTCGCGCACAGACTCACTCGCTCGCAAGCACTCACCTTGGGCTCCAGCAAAGGGACAGTAACTCGAGGGTGTCAGACTCATATGGGGGACAGACTGAGGTGTAGGCAAGGGCTGGAGGACAGTCGCCATTTTCCCTGTGAGGGGTCCGCCTTCTTCCCTGCATCCGACAGGCAGGCGCCATCTTTCCCTGTGTTGAGCCCGCCCCCACAGGCCAAATTTGAATCTGATTGGCCGGTGAGCTCCACTGGGACCCCACCCACCCAACTTCCCCAATGCCGGAGGCACTTTCTCAAGAGCAGCCAGCCCCACTTGTATTGCACTCTGTCTTGTAAACTATCAGAGCCTGTAGGCCCTAGGCGGGCTGTGACAGCCTCACTGTGCTCGGAGACTTTTGCTGAGTCACTCCACACTCAACTCTGGCACCAAACCAGAGTCTATATTAACCTGGGGACCATAACTCTTCCCACTCTAGTGACTCCCTGAGACCCTGCCTCACCCAATTCCCATTCCTCATGAGGCTTTATTAGTGGCTGAACCTTAAAGGAGCCGGCCAGTGGCAGCAGGCCTCAGGGTGTTCTGGCTTTTTGCAGGGTTACCCCAGGCCTGGTACTGGTGGCAGCTGTCCTCGGTTCAGAGCGTGGCCTCTAAGTACAAACTGGTTGTTACACAGTAATCATGGGGATGTAGAGTACAGGATAAGTAATATAGTCAATGATATTGTAATAACTATGTGTGGTGTCAGATGGGTACTAGATTTGTTGTGGGGCAGGGTGAAAAAGGTAAAGGGATTCAGAAGCACAAATTGGTAGTTATGAAATAAGTCATGGGGGTGTACAGTAAAGCACAGGGAATATAGTCAATGATATGGTAATAACTATGTATAGTGCCAGGTGGGTACTAGACTAGTCGGGGGGATCGCTTCTTAAATTATACAAATATCTAACCACTACGCTGTACACCTGAAATTAATATAAAATAATATTGAATGTCAATTGTAATTAAATTTTTTTAAAAAGGAGTAAAAGGTGAAGGGGAATAAGAGGTCCAAATTTCCAGGTATGAAACAAATAAGTCATGGGGATGTAACATACAGCATGGGGAATATAGTCAATAATATTGTGATAGCAGGTACAGTGCCAGATGGTTGCTGGACTTATCATGGTGATCACTTCTTTAGGTATGTAGATGTTGAATAACCATGGTGAGCCCCTGAAACTAATATAATATTGTATGTTAGGTATATTTTTAATAAAAATCTTTAAAAAAAAAATGAAAGTGAGTCAAGGATATGCAAAGGCAAATCCATCTTTTGCCATCAGGGAAATGCAAAATAAATTAAATGCAATATTGTTTTCACCCATTAGCTTTGCAATGTTCAGAAAGAGTGGTAAATCGATTCTGAGGTGGAAAACGTTGGTGTGGGAGTGTTACTTGCTACAGCCATTTGGAGGCAATTCTGGAAATATTTGTTATAGGTTCATGAACATTTACTTTTTGGCCCAGGAATCCCACTCTTGAAAACCTGTCCTCTAGCTCATAAAAATACAAGTATGAAGATGTATATTTCAGCACTGAAGGTGGAGACGGAAGAGAAGGAAGCCCCCGGGGTATTCCTGGGTTGGGGGATTAAGCTGAGGTAGTCCTTTCAGCGGCTGCTGTGCACGTCACGGAGCAGATGACGGGTCTGTCTGTGCCAACCTGGAGAAACGGCTGTGATCCTTAAGGGGAAATAACAAGGTGAAGAGAAGTATGGGAGACACCATCTCATTTTTTTTATCAAACCAAAGCCCCCAAGAGATGTGAATGTATGTGTTATGGACTGAATGTTTGTGTCCCCCCCAAAGGTCACATGTTGAAGCCCTAGTCCCCAATGTGAGGGTGTGAGGAGATGGGGCCTTTGGGAGGTGATCGGGATGTGATGATGTCATGAAGGTGGGGTCCCCATGATGGGACTGGCGTCCTTTTAAGAGTCAGGAGGGAGCCTGCTTCCTCCCTCCGCTCTCCTTCACATGAGGTTACAAGGAGCAGCCTGTGACCTGGAAGACGATCCTCACCAGAAACCTCCCCTGCTGGCACCCTGACGTCAGACTTCCTGCCTCCAGAACTGGGAGACATAAATGTCCGTTGTTTCTATGTTCCCCAGCCTGTGGTTTTTGGTCACAGCAGCACAAACAAACTAAGGTGGTATGCATGAACACAGAGAAACATTTAGGAAGGCCGCTCCCACCTGACGACTCCACAGCCCCAAGCACAAGGGACCCCTCCTTCCTTGAGCTTCTCACTCAAGCGTGGCCAGGCTGGTAACATTTCCACCACGGAAATTGGCAAATGGTGCACATTACGGTTCTACCCTCTGGAAGCCAGTTGTCAAGCCTTTACCAGCATGTCACTGCCACAAGGGCCTGAAAAGGGCTGCAGGCACTGTCTCCAGAAGCCCTCATTCAAAGGCCTGATTATTCCCTGCACTGGGAAATGCATGCACACGGACTAATTTTATAGCACACCGGAGACCTTTCAGCTGCAATTACCTGCTCTGGCTTCTCCTCCGAGGAAACACTGTTCTTTCCAAAGGATTTTGCGATCCATGCAACCTGAGCCAGTGCAAGGGGCTATACTGCATCCTTGCCACTAGGGAGCAGTGTTGCCACAGCCAAGGTGCCTGCTCAGCCTGGAAGAGCCAGGATGGAGCTCCCACCGCTGCATTCACCTCGGCAGCACCTCAGACCCTCCGGCTCCCTGGGACCCTCCCCTGGGGTTGGAGGAGGCGAAGGGGAAGAGGACTCAAACTTTAGTGTCCTTAAACTCAAACAGTATTGATTTCAAGATTGGGGAGAACTATAACAGCCACTTAGCACATTACCAGCTATGTCACGTGGTTACAAGCCCTGTGACAAGTCACTGCATTACTGTGAGCTTCAATTTCTCCAGCTGCAAAACAAGGAGGATAACAGCACTGACTTCAGAGGGCTTCGTGATACTAAATGACATGATATGGAAAGAGCTCAGCCTGGTGCCTGGCAGGCACGTGGTGAGCCCTCAGGGACCTCAGCGACTGCTACTGGTACAGTTTACAGTGTGTTGATGGTCTTACCCTATCTGAGCTCATCCTCTGAGGCATCTACCATTATTTTGCATTTTATGAATATAACACTGAGAGACATAGAAGGGAAGTGATGGTCCCAAGGTTACACAGTGAGTAGGGGACTCGAATCTGGCCCACACAGAGCCAAAGTCTCGCCTCCCTAACTCAGCACAGCAGAGGCAATAGCGAGAAGAGTGTTCGCAGCCGGCTTCTCCAGGGCCTGACTGAGCCCTCCGTCTGCCCCCCACTCCTGCCTCCACCATAGTGGGCTACCTGGGGCTCAGCATTCCCCTGTCTGAGCCCAATTCCTTCCTTGGAAAATGAGACTTGCACACAGAATTACTGGCAGATTGGTGACAGTGAGTGAGGAGTGCTTCAATACAAAGAAGCCATCAGTTCATCTCTTCATTCAACTCAGGTCTATTGTGATACAAATATTTGCAAGTGCCTGGGCCACAGTGCAGGATAAAGCCCCAGGCTTTGCTCGAATGGGCTGGCAGTCTGGGAAGAGAGGGCTGACGGAGCTTGCTTCTTCCTCTGGGCACAAGCACCACAGCCTGGAAGAGCGGAGAGTCTAAGGGGATAGGCAAGGCACCTTTCAATACCCCCTCCTCCCACCCTTCCCATCACATGCATGCAGGCACGCACGTGCACGTATATGGAAGCCCTAACCCTCGATAGTTCAGAATGTGACTATATTTGGAGATGGGGTCTTTAAAGAGGCAGTTAAGTTAAACCAGGTCATTAGGGCGGCCTCCAATCCAATATGACGGGTCTTCTTATAAGAAGAGGAAATTAGGATACACACGAAAGGATACACACAGAAGGACGACCATGTGAACACAGAGAAGAGGACAGCCATTTACAAGCCAAAGGGAGAGGCCTCAGGAGAAAACAAACCCGCCAACATCTTGACCCAGAATCTCCAGCCTTAGGCAAGAACCGAGACAGAAAAACAAAGGGGTCTCTCAGCCGCTGGCTGCGCGGGTGCAGCTCACCACCAGGGGGCAGCGTGCCCTCGCCGAGGTCTGGGGGCGCCTTTGTTCCGCCCCCCTCCCAGGGCTTGCGGGCGCACCAGGGTCACCTGACAAGCCCCACGCCGGCCCTGGGAGCCCCCGCAGACCCTTCTCCACACTCCCGCCCTCCCTCCTCTCCTCCAGCGAATTGGATTGCTTTTCATCTTACAGAGCCTGGCTCAAAGATCTTTCAGTCGGTTCCCCTTTCATGGAGCCTTCCTGGATCTTCTGCACACACACGGATGCTTCGCAGCCACCAGCCCTCACTCTGGGACCCGTGCTATGCAATGTAGATTCCAGCACCCCCATTCTGGCTACAGTGAGTCCAGAAGCCTGTCCTCGGTCCTTGGCAGAAATCTGGAGGCCCCCAAGGCCTCCTGGGTTGGGAGAGCAGACAGGGCCTCTGTCTGCCACTCACTCGGGGCTGAGAAGTTCTGCTTAGGTCTGGGGACCTCCTTACCCAGGCCGACGTCTGCGTTCCCCCTGTGCTCCAAGCCCAGCCTGGTTCCTGATAGTCAATCCCTGTGTGGGTTCCTGGGGAGCCCTGGCTCCTGGAGGCCCCCACAGGCATGCCTACTCTCCTGCAGCTGGCATTTCTCTTGGTTGGGCGTTGTGTTCTTAGGCTGGGAGTCCTTTCAGACCCCAGGTGAGCCCTACACTGGGGAAGATTACTTGGCAATCAATGGAGCAGGCATCTCAACCCAGGCAGGCTGTCCCCAAGGCTGCTCCAATTCGGAGTCCACCCTACCCTCAACCCTCCCCCCCACACACAAGTGTCTCCAACTCACTCCACACTGAGCATTTCCTCTGTGCTGGAAAACATCCTTTATGTGCATAGCTTCATTTCACCCGCAGACAGCCTTGCAGAGTACAGGTGCTGCCTCACCCGTTCCACAGATAAGGAAACTGAGGCTGAGATCAGGGACGGGATCTGCACAAGCTCTGCCTCCCCCTGTGCCTCACAGAGCTGTGCCCTCCTTCTGAAACCCACCCACCCCCATTTCTTCTGCCTTAGCCTCGAGTTCTCCGGTATCCTCCTGCTGTCTCTCATGGGTCCCCATCCTGTTTCTTCAGAGACGTCAGTGTTCTCTACTTTCTCATGTGACTGCTGCTTCCTGTCTCCCCTCTCAGCTGAGTTTCATCAGACAGGAACTGTGTTAATTTTGTTCACCCCACACATAGTACTTTGCCTGACGTATAGTAGGTTTGCAATGAAATGTGTTGAATGGATGAATGAAAATTCAGAACAACGTTAGGGAGTGTGTGACATCATCTCCACCATCCCCACCAGCCCCACCATCTCCACCATCCCCACCAGCACCACCATCTCCACCATCCCCACCAGCCCCACCATCTCCACCATCCCCACCAGCACCACCATCTCCACCATCCCCACCAGCACCACCATCTCCACCATCCCCACCAGCCCCACCATCTCCACCATCCCCACCAGCGCCACCATCCCCACCATCCCCACCATCTCCACCATCCCCACCATCCCCACCAGCCCCACCATCTCCACCATCCCCACCAGCGCCACCAGCGCCACCATCCCCACCAGCCCCACCATCTCCACCATCCCCACCAGCGCCACCATCTCCACTATCCCCACCATCACCATGCTACAGATGAATGCTCCCAGGCTCAGAATGCGGGCTAGTATGGAAAAGAAGGAATGTTTCGGATGTATGTGAAGAAGAAGTCTGTCAAAGTGCATTTGGTTAGTTTATAAACACAAGATGACATGTATTCGTTCATATTGCAAATATTTTGCATGTTTTAATAACAGAAATCCAATGGGCTAAGATAGTCGACTTAGTAAAATGCATCTTGGTGTGTGAACCACACGAAGACGAAGATGACAGAACAAGGAGGCTTTAGAGTGTTTCTCTTGCTGTTACTACAGCTGTGGAATGAGCCAAGAACACAGCTGGAGCTGGACCAGGTGGGGCCTAGGGTCAGCCTCAGGCTGCAGTGTCGAGGCACCACACAGGCTGCCCTGGTCACGAGCCCCCTCCTCCTGCTAATGAGATCATGAAAACGAAAATGCAAGTGAAGGGCAAATAAAGGAAGCAGTGGGGCTGAGCCAGCTGTGGCCTTGCTAGCTGCAGCCCTGTGGGTAATCGGGGGGTTTGCGGGGAACTTGGGCTGCTAATAGAATGACTGCACTGACCGGCAGGTGTGGAGTCCTTAGGGTTCTGTCTTGTCAGGACGAGTTGGGGTCACCCTTCCTGTCTGGCTTGAAGATGGTGGTGGAGCCAAGTCATGGGGCCTTTGAATGCTCATCACTGAACTTGGATTTTACTCCAGGAAGCATGGCGGGTTTGGACAGAAGTGCTCAGGTTTGCATTTAGGAAAGTGAGGAGTGTGGGGGGAGGAGGAAGGCCGCAGGCTGGGTGTGGGGAGACGTACAGGTGTCTGCCTGGCCACGGACCAAAGAGCTACCCTGTTCCCACTGAGGTTCCCATTACAGGTCACCTTGTGCTCTGTCACTGAAGACCCACGTCCTTCCTTCCTGCAATTTGGGGCATCCTCATTCAGCTGTTACTCAAATCCTGGCTCCTGTCCCTTTCTGCCCATTTCCTCTAAAACATCAGCATTTAAACATTTTTTCCTAAGGCAGTAAATTCATGGGAAATTGTTATACCAGCAGTAGGAGACCAATGCATTCCTTCCCCTATCTGGACTCTGTTTCCCCACTGAGGCTGTGGACCCAGGGAAGCTTCCTGCACAGGTATGAGTGAGAGGGGGCCAAGTCTGGGTCGGTATAAAGCAGACATTTCCAGGGAGGCTTGGTCTCTCCCCATGTTCACCATGGCTCCCCATGTTCAAGGCAGAATGGAAGTCCCCAACTCAGATTCCTGCCCCCGGGTTCTGGAAATGGGTGAGGGGGGGCAGGTGAGAGAGGTGATAGGAACTGGTGGGGTCTGTAGGAAACACAGAGCAAAGGCTTTGGCTCCAGGGGCGGCCCCACCGTGTTGCCAGGTGAGGAGGTAGCCCAGGGTGGCAGGATCATCCAGCTCTGCTTAAAGAAGTGAGGAGAATGGGTTTTCACGGGAAATCTCTCAATCCTTAATGTTGCCAACCAATTAGAAAAGAATTAAACATGGAGTGAGCCAAACCAAATACATCTATAGGCCAACCTGGCCTCTAGGCGGCAGCATTGCTGCTTCTAGCTTCTTTTTGCAAACTCTGGGCTCTTGTGGCAGCCAGATTGGGGCTGTAATGCTGGCTAGGCCACTGCCAGGTCACCTGGGCAACTTGCCCGATCTCTGTGAGCCTCAGTTTCCGCATCTGTAATAAAGGAGTTAGAATGCTGAGCTCACTGGGTTGGGGGAAGAGAAGACGATGGTGTGCATAGAAAGTATGCCAAGCAGGGCCAGGCAGAGAGTAAGCTAGTGATTAATGCTTGTTGTTATTGTTATGACTGTTATCTTACTGTGTGAACGGAAGACAGCTGTCCGTCTCCCTGTGCCCTGGGCTGGTCCTGCAGGAAGGGCCTCTGGGTCAACGCTTGATGGCAGCTTAGAGACTGAGCCCCACCGAGGTAAAAGTCTGACAAAGCCTGTTGTTTCTGAGGCCACATGTGTGGCAGGTGTGAAGTGTTATGAATGTTGGAGCCAGAAGTAGGAACAAAGTGGAGGAAAGTGCTATAAAAACAAGGCCACGCACATTGCATCCCAGTTGCCACCTCCCTGCGTCAGCGTCCCATCCTGTCCCTTTATAAAACAACATTTGCAAACCTCAGATCACCACGCCCCACTCACTAGACCGAGGTCCACTTGCAGCAGCCACATCCTCTGCACCCTAAAGACATTTAGTGGACTTGGTGTTCCCTGAACTTTCGTTCCTTACACTACAGCCAGTATCTTCTACTATATTTGCATAATGTGTTTCTCTACGTTGACTCACTTTTTTACACTTCTATAAATGTAGCTCTAGCTTAGGAACGTCGTATATAAAACAATAGCTTTGAGGAGCTAATTATTTTTTTATGCATGTTAAGGAAGAAGTGTTGCTGTGAAAAATGTTAAAACTCATCCGTGTGAAGATGGCAAACGATCCTGCCTGCTCTTGTGATGATTGGGTACCTCTTTGGGGCTGGGCTGAGATAAGGGGCAGGTTTGTTCCAGCTTTGGTTCCCCTGCAATGGGGGCTTGCAGACATGGGAGGCAAAGGTGAAGAGAAGAGTCAGGAGAAATGGGCAGGCTCAGAAAGGTCCGGCCACTTGCCCAGAATTACCAGGTCCCCAGACTCTGGCCATAATAGGCTCAGCACACAGGGATGTGGGGCAGGGGGAAGATGGGGGAAGAGGTCCGGGAATCCGGGGAGACAGGCTAGGAGGTGAGACACGGCACTGCCACCAAGGGGAGGCTGCCTTCAGCAGCTGTCGACACTGATAATTAGAAGCATCATGGAGCCACCTGGGAAATGCTTACATGTGACCGCAAAGAAGAAACAAAATGGGAAAGCAAAACTGATTCTGCACCAGGACCTGAGCTATGCAAAAACAGAGCTGCCTGTGGACAAAGCCTGCAAAACATGCAGTCTTGCACTCCTAGGGCGCTGTGTTTGTGGGAATTTTTTCCCATCTCTTTTCTAAAATTTCCCTGATGTTATCGTTTATTTATTTATTTTTTGACAGGAAAAACACACAGAGGAACCCTCCCTGCCCTCCTCCTAAAAGCAACAAAAACTGGAAAGCAAAGAAATCTGAAGCCCCCTGCACACAGCTCCCTTCGCTTGCTCTGTAGATTCTGCTCCCGCATTTATGTCACAGGTTCTGCGCTGCAGGAGCCACAGCCCTGCTGGAAACAACCTCCCCGGCATGCAGAATCAGCTGGGGCTGGCGGGGCCGGGGGAAAGGACAAAAGGAAGAATCTTCATGCCCCCTGCCAACTTCCTGCCATCACAGCCCCCTGCCAGCACCCAGGATCCTGTGCAGGAGGGGTGGGGTTGGGAGAGGTATTGCAGGGTGGGGTGAGGGGAGCAGAAATTGCCTTGGGTCCCCACTGTGGAGACGCTGCATTTGCACAATAAGCTATATTTTTCCAGAGTGCCTGTCACTTATTAATTAGTTATTCCTTCAACTTGCCAGGCAAGCTTATCTGCCAGGTGTTTGGAATACACGGCAGAGGCCCTGAGCTGGGCAGCTGAATGCTTTGGGGCAGAGGCCCCAGCTGAAGGATAGGGTCTTCAAGGCCGGGCCGATTCCTTTCAGAGGGCAAAGACACGTTCATTTCTCCACTCCATCATCCAGCTTGCGATTTGGACAGCTATATATGGAGCTGCCACTGCGGGCCCCACACAGTTCTGGGCCCGGAGATCAAATGGTAGCCAAGCCATGTGAGCCCTCTGCTCTTGAAGAGCTCACAGGCTAATGTGGGGGACGGCCATCACCATTATCCCACAAACGATATGCAATTCCAAGTGGTAAAAAGGAAGGAGACATGAGAAGTAACTCTGGGCTCTGTCAGATCAGCCTCTCTGTGAAAGAGACGAGGAAGCATTGCGTGCAAAGTGGAAGAAGGCAGGTGGCTGTGCAGGAGTAACATCCCGGCGTAGGGACCTGCACGTGCAAAGGCCCCGAGGCAAGAGGGCACACAGCACATTCAAGGGAAAGAAAAGCAGTACAGCTGGGGCCGAGAAAGTAACCAAAGAGGGAGGTGGAAGAGGGGTCAGGGAGGAAGAGGCGAGCCTCGCAGGGCCAATTAGGATCCGCAAGGGTTTGGGTCTCTGGCCTAAAATAGTGGGAGACACCGAAGGAGTTTAAACAGCTGAGTGGCATGGTCTGATTTTTACCCAACGGGGTACCTACAAGCTGGGCTGGAATCCCCAGAGTCATTGCATTACTCCAAGGTTATTTTCTTCTCTGTAAAGTGGGAGTCAGCAGGACCAGCTCACCAGACCATTACCATTTAATTGGTGTCTACTTAATGCCATGTGGGTATAACCTTCCTTGCTGTGGATGAGGGAACTGAAGCACAGAGAGGTGAAGTGACTTGCCCAGGGACACACAGCAGAAAGTGGCAGATGTTGGTATGACCCTGAGAAGTCTGTCACCCTCTATCGTTATATGGCCCTGGAATGTGGCTGGGTTAAGATAAGAGATAGAAGTGGGCAGGGCAGGTGAGGAACTGGCACTCTGTACACCAGTTGTGTCTCCTTCAAATCTAGCCCCATCAGAAGCACAGAGGAAAAGACCAGTGAGGCAAGGGAGAGGGCACGAATGCTGTTTTGGGCCCCGGTCATGCATCACAAACCTGTATACTAATGCCTTGTGTTCACAGGCAGAACTCTTCCTGGGCCTGAGTTAGAACAGAGCTGGGGAGGCAGTGGCCCGTGGTGATTGCAAGGGCTGTGTGTCATTGGACTGAGGGTGCTGACGCAGAGGCTTTCTCAGAAAGATCCCTGGACACGGAGGCCTCCCCCTCCTCCAGCACCTACATGTCCTACCCGGCCACCTTCTCTCCTTACCTGGGCCTTTCCCTGTGGCCTCCTAGGCTCTGGTGGCCATGGGTCCTTGCTCCCTCTTTAGGCTGTTTCAGGACGGTTCCTGGAACAGCCATTTGAGACAGGCAGTTGTGCAATGAATCTGTTTAGAGATGAGTTCTATTTGGCCTGCACTGTTATTTAGAAAATGTGAACTGATGCTGTGAAAACAGGAGATTTTGTTTAAGAAGCACAGATTTGTGCCAGGCCCTGTGCTAAATGCTGTGGGCTCAGTGAGAAGAGTCCAGAGGCCCAGGAAGACCAACGGCCAACACGTGTGTATGCACGGCAGTGATGTTATTGGATGGTGGTCAGGGGGTCTTCAAGGTTGAAGAGGAGGCAGCCAGGTGAAGGAGAGGACGTGTTTGGCAGAGGGAGGGGTGGTCCAAGGGAGACACCAGCGTGCTCAGGGTTGGCTGGGCCAGCGCATCAGTGGGGCAGGTCACAGGCGGGCGGGAAGACGCGTAGGTCAGAGGACCTCGGTCTCGCAGGCCAAGGACTTTTGTCATGAGGCCCAGGGGTCAACAAGGGGGGGAGAATGCACAGATGTCAGTAAAGCCCTCACTGTCACTGACTAGTTTGTTGTAGCTGCTACATTGAACAAGAACGACTTGCAGAGGTGGTCAAAAATAACTTGCTTTTTCTCTCCTGCATTAGAAGGGAGGTCTCCTCCCTTCTCTCCTGGGTAATGAGACAGGCCTAAGTCACTTAAATCCGCAGCCGCAGCCTCAGGACAGGAACTGAAGTGTCCACCTGTCCACGCACCCACCCACTCTTTCGCTTCCCCGGGGGGGGAGAGGGGTGTAAAACAGAGAGAGGAAAGGGGAGTGAGTATGTGGAGGTGACCAGGTGGCTCTGCATTCTCTGGCTGGGGCAGGTGGTTAGTGGGTATCTGTGGGTGCTCTGGGGGCTCCCGTGCTGGGGACTCGGCCGTCACTGCTGTGAGGGTGACGCCTCTCATTTCGATGGCTGCTCTTTCCTCAGCCTCTGCTTCCTTGCCCATCCCTCTGTACAGTGCTAGCTGCCCCTTCCAGAAGGTCCTCTCAGCAGAACATGAAGTCACTCTCAGATTTCTCTGCTGCTGGGACCACATCTGTCCCAGGAAACACTCACAGTCCCTGGCCGGCCCTGAGGGAAGTCAGTCACATCATCAAGGTCCTGTCACCACTGTCATTGTCACCGTCACCACCGTCGTCATCACCATCATCACCGTCATCATCATCACCACCTTCCATCGATGTCACCACCACCATCATCACTCTCACTGTCATATTTGTCATCACCACCTTTTCCATCCCCACCATCATCAGTCTAAATCAGGAGTCGGCAAGCGTTTTCTTAAAGGACCACATAGTAAATATCTTAGGACTAGTGGGCCATTTGGTCCCTGTCTTCGAAGTCTGCTTTGAAGCCACAGACAATACGCAATGAAGGAGCTGGCTATGCTCTAAGAAAACTTTATTTACAAACATAAGCAGGCTGTAGTTTGCTGACTCCTAATCTAAACCGAATTCAGAAATAATATTTCCATGATGGCATGGGAATCCAACAGCCAAGCCATCCTCCATCACGGTCACAACCCCGCCTTACTATAGAACCCCAGCCCGTGCAAATGCTCCCACACACGCAAAAGCAGACACCAACATAATTCCACAAACCCCTCCCCTCACTTCCACAGCCACCGCCTTTCTGCCATTTTTAAGACCATGTTAAGAGGAAAACTTGAGTGGCAGTGGTTGGGGCTAGGAGGTAGCCCACTAGGACGTAAGATTAAAAAGAGAAAGGAGCCTCCAGGGACCGTCTTCTCTGCTGGAGGAGCTCGCTGCTCTCTCTTTAAGTCATTTCAGAAGCTCTGAAGGTTTGAGGTCAGAGAATGCTTAGATCTTCAAACCTCAAGGCAGAGATATTTTCTGACACAGCTGCCCCAGCCTTGTCTGACTTCCTAGAATAGCTGAGGAGAGCTGCCAGGGTGAGTCTTCTTTGTAAGTTAAGTGGCTTCAGTGATTCTTGCCGATGATGGCACTTTGGGGCCATGGAAAGTCTGGGGGCAGCTGTGAGTTTGAACATGAGACCCACCATCTGCTCGACCTCCGGCAGCCACTTCACCCCTTAACCCGTATTCATGCTGGCACAAGGGGTGGAGAGCACCTGCCCCCAGAGGGGGGTTGCGAGGATTCCACGAAATAAATAAATGTCCTGTTTTCTTAAATATTCTGAACTCCAGGGTAGAAACATGAAACTGTTGTTTTTCTCCATGTCTGCTTTTGGCTGTGTGTCATTGGAACTCGCTTTTCCGTCCTTTGTCAATATCTCAGGCACATGATGGATGCTTACGAGTCCTGTTCTCTGGATCCAGCCCAACTTGTTTTCTTTTGATTTCTCCTCCTTGTAAAGCCACTAAGTGTCCTCATTTATTCATTCAACAAATACACACTGGCATCTGTTCTGTGCCACGTGGCACAGAGATAAAATGGGCCGGTTCACTGCCATCTCGGAGCTCGGGGTCCAGGAGGACAGTCACACAGGAAACTGACTGAGGCCCTCAGATGGACGAGGTTAGATGGCCCAGGAGAGAGTACTGAGAAGGGCAGAACTGGTGCCGGAAAACCACCTCAAGGCTGCCCTGGGCCACATAAGAGGCCAAGGGAGAGGCAATGCCGGGATCTTTGAGCCTTCAGCTGAGTGCACAGTGTAGGGGCTTCGTCCATCCCCTCCTCCAGGACCCAAACACGTGCCCATTTCGGAGGTGTTCCAGCACCTTCCACACAGAGGCCATGATAGCCCCGTTAGGTTGGCCAGAGAAGCAGTGACGATCGAAAGACTAAGGAGGACAAGTGCAGCCAGTGAGCAGAGACACGTGTCCTCTTCCCTCTCCCTCCTCTTCCTTGGCCCTTGAAGAGGGTGCAGACAGGAAGTGTCCAGAGACAGATGGGAACAGCTGACTGTCCTACGAGATCAGGTCAGGGAGAGCGCCCAAACGTGCCCTGCGGGTGTCTCTCCACAGGAAAACAATATGAATGGGGAATGTTCCTTTTCAATTCCTACTGATGTTTTGGTATGAAGGGGTTCGGTTTCATGGCTCAGAGAGACCCTTATTTCTACATCCAGACTTGCCTGGGAAAGGGGGTGCCTATGGACTGTGGGGCCATGGGCGCTAGAGCGGGCTGTGGAGAGCTTGCACTGCACTACATGCCTAGGTGTGGGAGGGTTTCTGACATGGCTGCCATGATGCCCAGTCCGGGCAGTCGTGTCCTGGGGTAACCCCCTCCTGTGAGTGGGGTGGGACCTAGTGAGTTGCTTCTATTGAATAGAACAGAGCAGAAGTGATGGATTGTCACTTGTAAGATTATACAAGACTGTGATCTCTCTCACTCTGTCTCTCTCTTCCCTCTTGATGTCTTTTATCTCATGTTTCACCTGATGAAGCAAGCGTTATGTGGAGGAAGCCCACATGTCAAGAAACAAAGGGTGACTTCCCATCAACAGCCACTGAAGAGCTGGGGCCCTCAGTCCAACAGCCTGTGAGGGATTGAATCCTGTCAGCAACCACGTGAGTGAGCTTGAGAGCAAGCCTTCCCCAGCCGAGCCTGGAGGTCTCCACAGCCCTGGACGCTACGTTGTCTGCAGCCTGTGAGAGGCCCTGAAGCAGAGGTCTCCGTTAAGCCACGCCCAGATTCCTGACCCACAGAGACGGAGATAATAAATTCTGTTGTTCTAAGTCATCGTGCTTTGTAGTAACTGGTCACCAGGCACTGGCTGACTAATACATGATTTCTTAGCACAGTACTAGACACATAAATGCCCATGAAACGGACACTAGTTTTGCTACATCTGACTTCTAAACCACCTTCCCAGCTCTCTCTCAAGATTTGCTGAGAGATATCAGGTGGGTGCAAAAATAATTGTGGTCTAAAAAGTTAAAAATGATTGCAAACACCTAAATTACCTTTGCGCCAACCTAATGCTTCCAAGGTTACAGATGCTTTCCAAAAATCTTACTTCCTGTTCTCAGCTCTCCCTGAGTCTCACAAAATTAAGGAGCAGATGGTAGAGAAATGTTTTTCTTCCTTCTAGCTGGGGAGGCACTTAGAGACTGATACTGAAGTGAACTGATTGTTTTCTCCCCTTACTTGTGATTTGCTGGTCCTGCATTTGCCCCTCACCCCATGAATTTAGTTGCAGCTCAAATTCCACCCTAGCTGAATAGCTCTAAAGTGGTGTCAGCTAGAAACAGCACGGCCCACATAGAAACAAGCCTCCCATTCTCACAGTTGCCATAGAAATAAGGGAAAAGGTGACTAATAAGAAAGCTTTGCCTGGATCCTGGAAAACGGACCCAGCCACGATGCCCGGCAGATTGCTCACATACAAGGTTCTCTGGAGCTTTATTCAGATGAACGTTTCCAGGGGAGCTGGCTCTCCTGGGTCCCAGGAATGTTGTGCATGAACTCGTAAGACAAACCGTGCTCTAGAGGTGTCTATGAGGTGATCTCCCATGTCTGATAATAAGCTGCCTTGGGGAGCCACCCTATTCCTCCCTCTGACATGCCCGCTCTCCTATCCGCACTGAGGATCAAAACACATTTCTGGACTTTTTTCATTCATTGCAGTTAAGGGAAGATCTGTGTGGCTTAGATATGCTAGGGGTGCAGGGGGCCTCATCGTCCACTCCAAGTGGCTCAGCCAAGTGCAATGAGATGCTTTCTCCTAGAAAAATACCAGTGAATAAGAAAAAAGTCTCCATTTTGTTATTTTTAGTAAATATATCCCTGTATTAGTTTGCTAGCGCTGTTGTAACAAAATATCAAGTAACTGAAATTTATTGTCTCACAGTTCTGGAATCTAGAAGTCCAAGACCAAGGTGTTGGTAGGTCTGGTTCTTCTCAAGTTTGTGGTCCAGGCCTCTCCTTGGCTTGTAGATGATGGTCTTTATGTTCATATGGTGTTCTTCTTGCATGTGTGTCTGTCTCCAAATGTCCCTTTGTTAAGACCCAGTCCTGTTGGATTGGGGCCCACCTGAATGACCTTACTTTAATTTGATTACCTCTGTAAAGAACCTACCTTCACATAAGGTTACATTCTAAGGTACTGGGGTTAAGACTTCAACACATGGGAAGTCTGTGAAGGCCTTATCTGTATGAGACTCTGACCACAAGTGTGGCTGCCTTGCCAAAGCTTCTCTGGGAAGCCAGAATGTCAACTGTCACCTTTTGAGTTATTATTGTTGGACAAATGATTAAAATCTGGCTCTTCAAAATTTAAGTAATTAACAGCTTTGGTGATTCTCTCCAAAGGAGATCAGTTGGACTGAATGTGATGGACTTTTAATTAACTCTTATTGGCAACATGGGTTTTCCCCCATTAGTGTGGACTTATGGAGAGGTGTTCCCTCATGTTGCTAAATGTGCTGTCACCTTGCTCATCCATGGTGAATGTGCACTCTCACCCTGACATGCAGAGAGCAGATATAACTCCAGAAGGCTCGGAGGAGGGGTCCCAATGTAGACCTAGTGTGTGCCATAGAGACAGTGAGACTAAGGAGCAGGCTTAGGTATCGCTTAGCTAAGCCCACGTCATTTCCTGGGCGGAAGTTATGCTAGGACTACAGAATTTATGTTTGGTGTATGAAGGTGAGCAATAGACCCAATGAGAATAGCAACAAGAGATGTATTATTAGCCACTTTGACAGAAAGGAAAAACTCAACCTCAGAGAAGTTAAGAGATTTCCTGGAGGTCACGTGACTTCAAGCAACTGAGCCAGAATTTCAACTTAGATTTGATGCCCCCCAATTTTTTTCAATTACAGTTGACATTCAATATGATTTTATATTAGTTTCAAGTGTACAGCATCGCGGTTAGACATTTATATAATTAAGAAGTGATCCCCTTGATAAGTCTAGTACCCATATGGCACCATATGTAGCTATTACAATAGTATTGACAATATTCCCTATGCTGTATTTATATCCCTGTGACTATCTTGTAACTACCAATTCTTAATCTCTTTACTTTTTTCACCCAGGCTCCCACCCTCTCTCCCATCTGGCAACCATCAGTTTGTTCTCTGTATCTATGAGTCTTTCACGAAAGTTTTTGTGACCATATAATATATGTCCAGCCCTGTAGTGGTCGTGTTTCATTAGCCCTGGGTTTTCTTTTGAGAATCTCCGTTCCTTCACTCTTGGGTCACTTTTTTTTTCAAGTGAGGCTAACCTCACCTATTCCACTACAAGATTGGAGGTTGGACACATGACCGAGCCTGGCCAATCAGAGTCATGACAGTTGGTTCAGGAGTGGGCATGTGACTCAATTGAAGCCCGTGAAATCTGCTGGAGGGGCTCTTATTGGGTGGTGAATTCGGAGCTGCTGGTGGTCATTTTCACCTATACTTGGGAAGAAGCTGCCTGACAATGAAAGACTCACAAAAGAAAACAGTCATAGCTAGAGTCAGGGTTAGCCCTAGACTTTTCATTCACAGGAACCAATAAATTTTCTTTTGTTGCTTAACTCTCATTGAATTGAGTTTTTTATATTTGTGCTCCAAAGAGTAGAGGTTAATGTTTTGGGAATTACCTTTAGATTATTATCTGCACGTAATGCCTACAGTCACCTTTTTTCCCCGACTTTTTTCTTTAGACAATGTCTGTTGGCTCCCTACTCTAGTTAAGCTGCGGCGATTGTTGTAGCTGAGGGGTGTGCTGTTTTCTCTTCTGGTTGGTCTGTGGATTTCTCGGCGACGTGGGAAATTTAAAACCTAGGGTGGTCATTATCCCACAGGAACCCACATGTTCAGAAAACTGGGAAATTTGATCAATTTACTGATGTTTGCATGCTCTGACGCCATCACGGCCTCTTCTGCCACACCACAGCTGTTGAGCTTTGAGAACCCAAGCACCCTGCCCCACCAGGCGATCCAGCAATTACTCTCGGGGGGTGCGCTCAGGAAGAACCATTTACCAGGCATCTTGTCTTCCCAGAAACCGTGTTAGTACCTTTATGCCTCTGCTTATGCTGTGACTTCTGCCTCAGGTGTCCTCTGCCTACTGCTCCATCTGGGAAAATTCCACGCATCCTTCAAATTCTGCTCAATGGCAGCCTTATGAAGCTCCCCCGCCCTTCCCCCCCACCCCGAACTTACTCTGTTGTGTTAGTGCATTTCTGCTTCTACTAGTAGCGTTACAGCATCACTTGGCTGAGACCCCCGCGTTGTGGTATTTGTTCCACTGGACCTAATGTTCATTCCCTGTCTTACCAAACCCAGAAGTCTTGAAGGCCAAAGAACGTGCCGAAGTTGTCTTTGTGTCCCAAGAACCCAGTACAGTGCTTGGCAGAGAGTCGCTGTTCTCAAACCTTTATTGAATGAATGAGCAAGTACCCACACAGCGCACGCCCGGCTTGCCTGGAAGACATGAGAGCAGTCTCACAAAGCCCTTCTCACCATTCACCAAGGCGCAGCCGACATCGCAGACTCCAGCCTCCAGTTAGGAAGCACTTGGCTCTTGTATTCTGCTTCATTATTATTTTTTTTTTAAAGAAAACAATATGATACTTCCTTAGTGCTCCCCAAAGCACACCAATCAGCATGCTAATCACTCCTAAGTGTCATCTGAATCTGCCAATTTCATAAATTTGCATATTTTCCAATCAGTCCCTCCCCCCCTTCATTCGTTATTCTTGGAAGAGCTGCACTCCCTCCATATTGCTCAAACTGTCTTGATTTTTATTTTGCTTTGTAAAGACAGATTTGTGAGATGATGAATTAGTCATTGCCAATTTCATGCGTCTACGCTCCCTGCGTTTACACCTTATATTTATTCAGCCTCATTCTCCCCTTCTGGCTCCAGATGGTGTGGCAATATAGCCTTGGTGAGGAAGGGAGGAAACGCACCCTCCCTCCCTCCCGCCTCCCTCCCTCCTCCCATGGTTTCAGCTCCAGCTTCACTGTGCCAGGTTTGAATGGCACCCTCTGACAAACGAGCCTCCTCCTGCAGCGTTCCTGGCCTCTTAGAAGCCCAGAAATGCGAGCGAGACAATGGGGCCATCAGATCCAGACTCCTCACTCCAGTTCCCCAAATAAAACCACAGTGGGACGATATTTTGAAATATTTGCTGATATGTTTTTTTCTAAAGGCTTCCTCTATTCAGGCAGGGGCCACCAGTGTATCAAGAGAAGATTGACACAATGGAATTGTGGAACAAAAGAATCACATGTTTAGATTTTCAAAGTCGAAAGTCCTGGTGACAAATGAAAAGATTTGGAAGCACATATGATTGGGCTAAACCAGCAGCACGTCTTGCCTTCTTATGCCTGCCTGCAACGGGAGTCTAGACAAATATGTGAAACAAGGACTAGGATGGTGGAAAAAGGGTCAGAGACAAAGACGTTGGTGGTCCTTGAAGAAGCACCCTGCCCCTGACACTCCCTAAAGCTGAGTCCCTGGGAGGGAACAGACCACCGAGCATGGAAATCCCAGGTGACACTGGGGCCATCTGAGAGTGGATGAGATGTGCCATGATTTCCAGAGGGAGACCAAGGCGGTGGCAAGTCTGTTTAGCTCCTCGTCCCCCAGAGCAGAAATGGTGCTGTGTTTATCACATCTCGATAAAGAAGGATGGAGGCTGGAGACAAGCACTGAGCTTCTCTTGTGATCAGAAAGTTTCTGATCCCTGAGAGATGAAGGGGACAGGAGCAGAGAAGGGGGTGGGACCTGGAGAAAATGAGGAGTCAGGAGTGAGTGAGGCCACGCTGACACATGCAGGGGGCACAGCTGAGGGTGCTAAGGAGTGGTGGACACTCAGTCCACACCCGCACGGACACAGGACACCAGGAGCAGATGGCCCACTCCCACGATGCTGTGGCCATACATACACCTCCGGGAACTCAGACAGTAGGGGGTGGGGGAGTGACGAAGACCCTGACTTGCTTGTTGAGACCCTATGTTGCTTGAGGTCACCTGGAATCCGCTGAGATTACCCCAAATGTACTGGTGAATGGAGGCTGGAGCTAAACAGTAAGGCTAGTCTCGGGGCAAGTGGAAGAGAATAAGGTCTGGCACATCTGTTTGGGCCTGGGATTTAGAAACACTGTGTGTCCTATTGAGCAAAAGGACCTGAGCTGACTTCTAAGGTTTGTGACTCTTAGATCCCTAAAGGGAAATGTGGAGCTGCTCAGGGCAATCACATGTTTTATGGATTTGGACATTTTATGCACAGAGTTGGGGGGTCCCCAGCCACCGAGGAGGATCTCCTTGATCTTCAACTTTCCAACACCTCCAGAAGCCTCTGATCATGTCAGAAAAGCTAATTACAGTTCTCAACACAGATGTCCACACAAAAACATTTTACAGGGATATTTTCAGACATCTGTGGTGTGTGTGTGTGTGTGTGTGTGTGTGTGTGTGTGTGAGAGAGAGAGAGAGAGAGAGAGAGAGAGAGAGACAGAGAGAGACAGAGAGAGAGAGACAGAGACAGAGAGAGCCAGAGAGACAGAGAGACAGAGAGACAGAGAGAGCCAGAGAGACAGAGAGACAGAGAGACAGAGACAGAGAATGCAGAAAGTGAAAGGCATGAATGGCAAAAAGCTTCCGGGAGCAGAGGGTCTTAAAGGTGTTTAGATGTTGGGGTCCCTCAGGTCGTGGGCTCCTCACAGAGCGTTGTGAAGAAGGGGTATCTGGACCAGGACTGACATTGTTGGCAGAAATGTGACCAGTCATTTTATGTTGCTTGTAAAGCTTAAATATAGTTCATTTGCAGGCGATGAAATATAATGAGTTATAAAAAGAACGGTCAAATTCAGCCCAATCGGCTTTTCCCAAGTTTTCTCATTAATGTTGATTTGCTGTGTTTGCATCCCATATGTCACAGTCTCACTAAAAACTGGCACGAAGGGTAAGCAGAAAACTCTATGGATGAGGCACATTGTCCCCAGTTCACATTCGGCTTTTTCATGCGGTCTCGTTAGCAGTGCGGCCTCCACAGTCACCTGACTTTGAGACCCCAGCCCAGTGCTTCCCTCCACCAACCGGGACTCAGAATAATAATAAGAACAGTAATTATTATTACCCCCTGGTTCCCTTCCCTGACTGTCTGCTGTGTGAGGCCCCGACAGTTCTGAATGTCCTCCGCCCCTGAGAAGCTGCTGTCCCCTCAGGCTTTCATTCAAGCATCACGGCACAAGGGAAATATCTGAGAAGTCCCCAGCCCGAAAGGACAGAGGCACTCAAGGACTTGTGTTCGAGTTGTCACAGAGGGAGGGGACCTGGGGACAGCTTCACTGTGGAGCTACAGGCACTTGTCCTGTGCAGGCCCCAGTGAAGATGTCATAGCAGGGAGATGAGCGCAGCAAAGTAAACAGGGCGACAACACAGCCCTATGGCCCCACATTTCATGCAGCAGCAGGTAGCATGGTAGCACAGCTCCAGCCCAGCTGGCGCCTAATTTGTAGCAAGTGAGTGCATTTCTAATGGGGCTCGCTTGGGTCCCATCTCTCCAAACACCCATTTTGCTCCGTCTTTTCCTGCTAATCAGGGTCCCTGGGGAGCAGCTCAGCAATTACGACTCCCCCACCACATTGGGGCTCTTCTTCCTCCTTACCCCAGTCCTCTGGGCCTTTGTCTGTAGCCACAAAGCTTCCAGCAGCTGCTTCGCCACTGTTCTGTGGCTGTACAGCTTTCCCCTAAGTATACAGTCGGTGCTGTGCAGAATGATTTTAGAGGGTACATGGGTGAACATTTATAGACTCAAACTTATTTAATGTGTGCCATGGACCAACCTATAACCCCCTCAAACTCATATGTTAAAGCCCTAACCCTCACTGTGACTGTATTTGGAGACAGAGCCGTTAAAGAGGGAATTACAGTTAACTGAGGTCATTAGGGTGGCGCCCTCATCCAATAGGACCAGGATCGCTGTAAGAACACGCGAGACACCAGCAATGTGCACCCTCAGAGGACAGGCCAAGTTTAGACACATCAGGAGGAGATGGCTGCGTATAAGCAAAGAGAGACGCCTCGCCAGACACCGACCCTGCCAACACCTTGATCTTGGACTTCCAGCCTCCATACCCGTAAGCAAATGAATTTCTGTTAGTTAAGCCACCCTGTCAGTGGTACTTGCTTATGGCAGCCCCAGAGACTGATACAACGTGTACCAGGGAAAAATAGATCCTTGGGACATCAAAATGCAATCTCACAGATGATACCTCAGGACGAGGCTTCATTTTCTAAGATGAAGAAATATGTTAAATAACAGAGCTTGGAGGGACAAGAAATAGCAACAATAATTCTAGAGGTGTTCGTCCACTTATTGAAGATTAGATGGCACCGGCTGAGGGGAAAGGTGGAATAAGGCCGCCCCGAGTTTGACGTTTAGCTTTGCCTCTCGTTGTCTGTGTGAGTTTGGGAAAGTCAGCTTCTCTGAAGTCGGGTGCCCATTGGGCAAAAGCAGGCAACAGAACTTTATGTTTTGATTTTCTTTTAGTGTGTCTGTCAGTTCCATGGGCTGTGAGCACGTCCAGGACCAGGCCAGGTCTGTGTCACATCCATGTTCCTGGGGCCCCGCCCAGGACCTGCCACTCGTGGGACGGCAAGTGGGGAGGAAGGCCACACTGTGTGCCCTTGGGACAATCATTCCGTTTATCTGAAACTTGAGTCCTCGTCTCTGAAACATCCATGTCAAGGTCTTGTTTTGTTTGGGGAATTAAATGAAGCAATCCCTGGACACTACTTAGCACAGTACAGAACAAATGTTTATCATTGTTATTAGTTCTGTATAAATGATAGTTGAATAAAACAGTGTATGTTTAGTCAAATGGAGAGATGAGTAGTTAGTGGATAAGTGGGGGGGGGTGGCGGGGTGGATGGATGGTTTTTTAAATCAATGAGTGTATGTATGTGTGTATTTGTAAGTGAATGAGTTGGCGGATGGATGGATGGATGGATGGATGGATGGATGGATGGATGGATGGATGGATGAAAAAACTTTTTGAATGAAGAGTGGTTAAGTAGGATGTGTGGGTAGATGGGCAAATGGATAGGCTGTGGCTGACCCATTTGAACCATCACCTGCTTTTTGCACAGCAAAAAATGACCAGAACATTAAAGATAGAGAGTGAAGGTGGCCTTGGGAATAAGAGTTTTAGTTAACTGCTATGTGGCAGTTTGAGACCGTTCTCCCTTTTAAATGGAAAGCCTGATATGAGATCATTGACAGCCTTCTTTTCTAAAAAAGAACATTTTGTTTTTCAATTACAGTTGGCACGCAATATTATATCAGTTTCAGGTGTACAACCGAGTCGTGAGACATTTATATAACTTACGGAGGGATCGTCCCGATAAATCCAGCACCCATCTGACACCATAGTTACTACCATACTGGCTGTATTCCCCACGCTATAATCGACAGCCCCGTGACTATTTTGTAACCACCAATTTGTACCTCTGAATCCCCTCCCCCTTCACTCATCCCCTCAACTCTCCTCCTCCCCCCCACAATCCAGGGGCCATCAAAATGTTCTCTGTAGCTATGAGCTTGTCTCTGTTTTGATTGTTCGTTTATCCTGTTCTCTAGATTCCACATATTGGTAAAATTATATGGCATTTATCTTGCTCTGTCTGGCTTACTCCACTCAGCACAATTCCCTGTAGTTCCATCCAGGTAGCTGCAGATGGCAGATTTCATTCTTTTTTATGGCTGTCTTCCTCTTAAAGACACAGAAGGGAGAGGGTTGCTTTATGTCAGGCGCTTTGTCGTCTCCAGATTTCCTGGCCGTTTCACTCCCCCTCTCAGAAGCCCATTTACTCCTAATCTGATTAGCAAAAACTCTTGGAGCCCAATCAGACCTGGCCTCCAGGTATAGCCTTATTTGCAGACAAGCCCTGGGTAATCTATCATACCGATTTAATTACCAAGTGTCATCCTGGAGACAATGAACCTTTCTGTGCAGTCAGGCAGGTTTCTAGTCAGGCTGGGAAACTGCCAAGAAAGCACTTGCCACAGGAGTTTCGTCACAGGCTCTAGTTCCTTTAAAATAATCTAGTAATTGTCTCAGAGTCTCCAAAAGGGCCAGGTTCTCGGAGCGGCCAGGTGTTTGTGGCTTCATCCAAACAGCCTTGCTGGATTGTCAGAGCGTCCAATGGGGGCCGTGCTACAGATCAGCTCTCAGGAGCCCGTAGAGTTAAAATAAAAATGTGGGCCATTACCCACACCTGTTCTCTCTCTCTCTTCTTCCTTTCCTTTTCCCCCATTTCAGGGATAATTCATGGAGCTGAGGCTTTGGTCTTTCTATGGAGACTCCCATTTCTCATTCCTCTCTGCTTTTCCCTCTGCGTCAGAGGTTACCACGGACCGTACCCAGGGACTGACCTTGGAAGCAGGCAGAGCAGAGCAGGCTTCCAGGTAGAGCTCTGGGCTGGTTACTTAATGCCCCTGAATCTCTGTTTCCCTGTCTCTAAAACGGGCCCAATAAACCCTTGCCCATAAGCTTGCTTTAAGAATACAGTGAAATTATATGTGCCTTACTTGCCTCTTTGTTCATATTAAAACCTTGCAAAAAGGTTTAACTGCATGGTGCCATTCAGTCAATATTTTTTAAACACCAACCACGTGTAAAGAACTGGGCCAGACACAGGAGATGCAAATGGTGCCCCAATGTCTTCCTTCTGTGAAGTGGCTCTTGTGCTACTATGAAGTGACCAGCCAACAAGCTACGGCAGAAAATGGAAAGACAGAAGATTGGTCTTTTATGATATTGTCAGGCCACGGCCCCAAGCCTGCCCTGCCCGCCTCCAGTCTTTTTGTCTGAGGAAAATCAATCCCATATACGCTTAAGCTCCTGCTAGGCAGGTACTGTTACTTGCATCGCATAGCTTTCTTAAGTCAGACATCCACGACTGCCAATACTAAGTGATGCTTTTACGGCACAGTGGGAAACTCCAGCTAACAGTAGGCCACTAACACCAGCCTCAGACCAGACGGAGCCACACACGGGGCTCAACTGACCGAGTGGTTCTGGGCTTCGTCCCACATTTCTATCTCATGACGAATGTGCACCTGATTCCACATTTGTTCCTTCTCTGCTTCATATTCAAGACTATTTGGGACCTTGGTTTAATTACCGATTAGTCAGGACCACAGCAAGCTACAGATGGCAAACTCAAGGGTTTACCTGCAGAGGCGATTTACAGAGGGGCAGGCGGGGTTAACAGAACCCACAGAGGCTGATCCCGCTCCTCTGACTTGCACCCCCGGGCCCACGGATGCAAGAGACGGGAACGGTGTTCGTCACGCCTGGAGACAGCTGTGGACGCAAAGAAGGGCCGTGGGACAAGAGCTGTGGCAGTAGACACAGGCAAACAGCGGTGAAGTAGGAAGCACGTGAGGAGGGAAGGGAATACCCAACCTCTCCTTGCTCTGGCCAGAGCTTCCCATTGGCTGACCCCATAGGAAGCCGAGGGACCAGGGAAGGGAGGGAAGCGGGCCCGGGGGTGGGAACAAACAGACGGTGACTAGCATGATGGCCTTTGTTCTTTTCGCCTTAGAGCCTCCTGATCGTGCCACACTAGGAACATAGCTGCCACCGACAGTACAAATGTAATACTTTGTACCTGCTTTGTGGCAGGCTACAAACCAAGGCTGCGCCATTTCGTACCTCACAAAGTCCCACCACAGCTCTACGAGAGAGGCGCTCTTAGTGTCCCGATGTTATAGACAAGAAGCCACATCTCCATGGCTCCCATTTCTGCCCAGCCATCCCTCATAGTGGTCCCCACCCAAAAAAAGTATGCACAGTAAGATTCAGGGAGGGGGGACACAGATTGTCCCCGACACCCTTGCTGTACAGATGGCCCAAGGCATGAAACTGGGCTGTCTGGAGATACACCCCATCACAGTGGCCCAAACCCCTTAGGACAGCAAAGTATCTTGAGTGTTCAAGCCATTACTGATTTAAAATCTTGCCAAGTGCCTGTGTGTCACGAAAGCGTTGACATTTTGGCCCACATGAATGACTGCTGTGTGGGCATCCATCACCTTTCTTCTCCATGAGCCCCATGGCCTGAGACGCTCCCAGAGGAAGCCGGCCCCTGAAGACAGCTCCTTTAGGCTTTTGGGGGGTATTGTTTGTCACTTTATCTATTTATTTTTGACAAATGCGTTTACGACTTCCTTTCACCTGACTTTAAAGAGCTATTTTCTGTTCCTTAAATAACCTGCGTGAGCTAATTAGTAACTCATAAAGAAAATGAAATCGTGTGAAATTAGGCAGAGCGAATTACTCATGCCTGTGTTTCGTGCTGTCACCTTCCAATGGCATCTCCATTTGAGGGGGAGAGAAAACAATAATGAGAGTGTGACAAAGTCCCCCCTCCTCCCCTTCCCACAATATAATCCCATTTACTATCGTGGTGAAACTATGCAGTGGTAGCCCAGCAACATAACAATTACGATCATTGCAATCATGGTCACAACCAGTGGGGTTTGGTTTGGTTTGGTTTCTTTACTGAAAAGAGTAAAAGGTGGTAATACTTCTCCCAATCCACCGTTCTCTACTTATCTGAAAACTGCTTATTGAGAATCCTACTGTGTGGCAACTGCTGATTGTTTTGGAAAACTTGGCCCAGGCAATGTCACCTCCAGGAAGCCTCTCCCAAACCAAGCTTCTTACCACACAGCCTGGAATTTACCTGCTGTCCCCCCACAGAACCCCAAGCTTCCTGATGGCCAGGGTCCCGTCTCATTCACCCACTCCACCTCACCAAGGGCCTGGCTTCTTTCTCACCACCCACAAGGGCTTGAAAAATAGATAAAGAATAAACATGTGAATAGAAGTGATACAAGAAATTGAAAGTAAGCTTAATGATTGATTCATTCAATAAATAGCTATTGAGCCTCTGACGTGCCAGGCAGTCCTCTAGATGCTTGGGGAGCATTCTGTCTGCCAGGGAGCAAGACAGAAAAAAAAAATCTCTGCCTTCTTGAAGCTCACAGTCTAGCCAGAGGAAACAGAAAATAAACACAGGAAAAAGGAGAATGCTGAGTATGTTAGAAAGTGTTAAGTACCATGGAAAAACCCCACGGTTCAGGGAAGGGCTTTGGAGTGATAGAAGGGGGATTGCAATGGAGGGAGTGGGCTTGTGGGCCTCACCAAGCCTTCCCTGCGTGAGCAAGGACTCGAGGACACCATGTGAGGGGGATGCCAGTCAAAAAGTATGTAACCCACAAAACCACATATTTTGCAGCCTTCGCAATAATTGTTATATAGATCTCTATTTCGTAGGAAAATATTCATTTTAAGTAAAAAATAAAAAGATACAAAATGACTTACATTTTTTTCTCAAAGGATCGATGGCAAAACTATCTGAAAGGATTATACCAAAATATTAACAATGGTTATTTCTGAATGGCAGGAATATGTGTTTTAATTTTTTAACATTGTTTTTCACATTTACATCTTTTATCCATCCAAAATTGATTTTCATGTGAAGAAGGATTTTGATTTCATTTTTCCCATAGGGATAAAAACTGTCACAACACTAATTATTGGATAATTCTACAATGCCCACTCTGTCATAGGTCAAGTTGTCATGCAACTTGTAGGAGACCTCTGGGTATCCACTTCCTCTGTGCTTTTCCACTGGTCTATTTGTCTATCTCTTGGAATATCAAACTACGTTGCTGTTTGATAGGGCAAGTCCCCCCATCCCGTTATTCTTCAGAAACTACTTTGCTATTTTTTGGCACTTTGCCTTTTCACTTTAGAATCAGCTTGTCAATGTCCATGAAAAATTATATTGGTATCTTGATGGGTGAAACATCAAATCTAGAGATCAAGTTGGGCAAAATTGATATCTTTATAATATCTTCAATAAAGTATAATTGTCTACCTATTTTATACATAAAGATCTGGCATATCATTTTAGACATTTTAGACTTTTGTAAGCGTCAGTTTTTAAATTTAAAATTTCTAACTGTTGCTGGTATATATAAATGCAATCGACTCTATATTTTGGTGGTATATCCAACAATCTTGCTAAACATTTTCATTAATAATTTGTACATAAATTCCTTTGAATTTTCTAAGTGGACATTTATGTATATCAGCTATGGACATTGAATTTTTTCTTTTCTATTTCTCATAGCTGTCATGTCTCTTCCTTCAGCATAAAACTGAGTAGTAGTGGAGACAGCAGTGTTCCTTGTTTTATTCCAGATAAAAAAGGAATGCTTTTAACATTTCACGGTGAAGTAGAATATTTTCAGTCATTTTTTTAGTGTTCTTGTTTAGTTTTTGCTTATTGTGATTTATATAAACTTTATCAGGCTTCCATAAAAGCTTTGTTTTGTCTTTAATCATGAATAGTGGCTAATGTTTGTCGATTTCTTCTCCTGTATCTAATATGAATGATCAGATGATTTTTTTCTCCTTTAATCTGTTAATCTGCTAATTTACATAAATAGGTTTTCTAATGCTGAATCAACCTTGCTTTCCTGAAACAGAACCAACCTAATCATGGTATATTATCTTTTTTATCCATTATTGAATTCAGTTTTCTAATATTTGGTTTAGGAATTTTTCAGTTACATTCTTGAATTAGATTGGTCCACATTTTGTTTTTCAATATTGTTTCTGTCTGGTATCAAGTTTGTAATGACTTCAGAAAGTGTTTTCTCTTTTTTTCTCTGAATTTGTATGAAGTTTGAAATTATCTATTCTTCCAATGTTAAGTAGAATTTGTTGTTTTATTTATGAGAAAAATTTAATTTTACCATCAACTCCCATAATAATTAAACCATTCAGGTTTTCTATTTTTCTTGAGTCAGTTTTAATATTTTATATTATGCCCGCTTTTAAATTTAATTAAGATAAAGTTATTCATAGGTTCTCTTACTCTTTTTTATTTTTAAAATCCCTGCTGAATCTGCATTTAAGTCTATTTTCCCATTTTTAATACTTTTAAAAATTTGAGTCACTGCCTTATTTGAGATTTCTCAATATTGCTAGAAGACAATATTTTTAGAGTTTACGAAAAAACAGCTTTGGGTTTTATTACACCTCTTTATCTTTGTTTTCTCTCTTATTTTACTTTTGCTTTTATTTTTATATGCCATTCTTTCTAATTGCTTTGAGTTTATTTTCTTGTGCTTTTCCCTAACTTCTTAAGTTGGACACTTAACTCATTCCTCCCCACCCCATCTCATTTACTTCTTTTCTAATATAATCATTTAAGGCTATAAAATTCCTTCTAAAAAACAATTTAACTGCATTCCACATTTTGTTATATAACATTGTTATTATCACTCAGTTCTAAGTATTTTTTTAATTGTCTTTATGAGGTTGTCTTTAAGTCATGAGTTATTCAGAAGTTTATTTTTAAATTCTACCTGTTCTTGGGTTTTATTTTGTAGGCCAGGAATATCAAATTCTGAGAGACATCTGCTGTCACTCTCCCCTGCCACAGCTACACCTCAACTGACAATTGAGCCCAGCCTCTGTCCCACTGAGCCCAGAAACCTTCCCCACACAGCACTCCAGGCAGCTACAGCCAATCGGAGAGGAAACATTTAGATGGAGACTATTGAACAGCCCTGCTGTAGGCTGGGGAGGCCATCCTGTGGACATGAGCTGCCAGGCTCATATTTGTGCTTAAGGAAAGTTACTCTGATCTTGAGACAATAAAAACTACCAACTTTCCCTGCCTCGGGACATTTTACTTTCAATCACAAGGGTACCAATGCATCGATTTAACTCACGGGCATTTATTGAGCACTTACTATGTTTAAGGCAGCTGGGTCTGAAGAACGACCAGGAAGGCTGCGCTGTCCTCCAGGCGTTTCCAGTCTGCCAGGGAATACGAAGGCTTTTGTTCAGAGAGCCTGATGGGGCATTCCTTGTGCCTGGCACGGCTTTGCATGTGCGATCTCATTTCTCAACATCTCTGGGAGGCAGCTGGTGTTACTTCTATTTCACAGATGATGAAACAAGACATAGAGAAATGAAGTAGCTTGCCCAAGGCTGCCCGGCCAGGATCAGAGCTGAAATCCAAAGCTACTTCGCTGCTGCCTCTTTGGAAAAGATTACAAGGTTTTTATTTTTTATTTTTCTCTCCCATTTTATCCACCTGCTCAGCAATTGGAGAGTTGGAGGAGAATTGATGGCTGTGCAGTCAGTTAGTTTCTCTACCTCGAAAAGTACATCCAATCTTCAAACTGCCCTAAGTTACATTATGGCTAGCTGCCTGCAGAATTTTGCTTTGGGGGCCTGTGGTCTGTTTTCGTTATCTCTTCAGGAGGCTTTGGCCAACCAAGCAGAATCCTTATCTCACAGCTTTAGGGTTTTGAAAAAAATGTGTTCTTGTTATGCCTAGTGTCCTTCCCTGGGGGCCTGTGTGACACAGTAACCATGGCTTCCCCCCCTGTTTCTCTCTAATTCCTACTGCCCAAGGCACACAGGCCGCCAGAAGTCTAGTGTGTTATGAGTCAGGCCATTAGAGCTGGACACTTGCTATGTTACCCCACAGTTCTCACGGCCAGGACACCGGCTATACATGGCTGGCTACACGTAAGTCACGTACGTGACTGACACCTATTATCCCATTTCATCTTTAATGATTCGATCAAGGGTTATTATCACCATCTGACCCAGGATGGAAGACTCAGGGAGTACACACAACTTACCCAAGGTCACACAGCCATTAGCGGGCAGAACTGAGATTTACACCTTGGTCTGTCTGACTTTGTCTTCTTTTAAAGTAAAGACATATGTTCGTACAGCATATGCTCCTTCTGTTTCTGCAGATGTAAGGGGAAATAGCAGGGAGATAATGGTACCCAGTAGGTGTGTCCTCACACACCGATGGGTTTGTCCTAGCTGGAAGAACAAATATGCTATACAGCCACTGCTGTAGCTATGATAAGATTTGTCTTCAGTCTTGCTAATCAAAGCATGGCCCTCAAACCAGTAGCCTCCGCTTTGCCTGGAAGCTTGTTAACAAATGCAAATTCTCAGGTCCCATTGCATATCTACTGTATTTTTACAAATCCCAGGTGATGTGTATATACACTAAATTTTAAGATCTCTATGAGATGCCGGAAAGCCCATTAAATTAATTTTTTCCCATTTATATCCAGCTCTTTACTTGTGTATCAACACAGCCTGTAGGTCTAACCCATGTCTACATCTCAAAAATCCCAGCCTGTCCTTTGGGAATAAAATCCCAACTCAAGAGGATGATACTTCCTATTAGCTGGTTAGAGTCGTGTTTTTATTTTCTCTTTCCCTTTCTTATCAATGTTAATGAAAGGAAGGGAGAGGGGAGAAAAGAGGGAGGGAGGAAGGAAGAACAGAACAGAAATCCGTGAGTGTTTTGGCATTCTGGGCTGTGAGTGCAGCTCAGAGCTCGGTGTAGGGAAGCATCCCCTGGGGGCCATTAGACCAAACAAAGCCTGGATGGAATTTGACAGGGGAACCTAGAGTAGCTGTATCATTTGGAAACATTCAAGCATCCTGAGCTTGTCATGTCAGAGGCAGCAGGGAGGTTTCCACTCTGAAGAACGGAGGAGGCACTCCAACACTCCCAGGTAGATATTTGACTGGAGCACACTTTCTAGGGGTGGAGTGGGAGGGGCTTAGCAATCCCAGCTGCAGTTTGGGTTTCACGAATGGTCCAAGCCAGCAGATGCTGAGGGCAGAGACCAGCCCTGGCAGGAGACGACTGAGGCTCTGGTAGGCGTCCCGGTGGCTCCTGCTGACAGCAGAGCTGGGGCTGAGAACTATCAGGGACTCGGCCATGGAGGAGAAGCCCTGAGCTAAGTGTGGGGTGAGCCTGGGCCCCGCACAGAAACACAAGACCCTTCCCTGGCCGTTACTCACACCAGGACGGATTTTGCTGATCTATCCAAGCATGTACTCTTCCTGCCCGGCCCAGACCCCGACTCAGATTCCTTCCCAGCACAGCCCACCATCAGCCACTGCCAAAGGATCCAGGCAGCAGCCCGGAAGCCCACAGAGCCATCAAACCCGGGACGGGTCATCCATTGGCCCACACCGTCCGGTAGCACCATCTGGGATGATGGAAATGTCCGATGCAGGAGCCACGTGCCACATTGTAGCTGTGGAGGTGCTTGAAATGCAGCCAGTGTAACTCAGGAGCTGAATGTGTGCTTTCGTTTCATATTAATCAATGAAAAGTTTAAAACACCACTTTTTGGGGGGAGAGGAGGCTTATGGATGTTAAGCATCTGTCTGGTGAAAAAAAACTCTCCTTTCCTTGCTGATTTACCCGGGCACTTTTTGGTTTTTCTCATTCTTGACCTGCTGTGAGGTGTCAGCATTTCAGCCCTGCAGGACTTGCCAAGCCTTAGCTTGGCATTTAAACGGAAGTTCTGAGACCAGACTGCTGCTTCTGTTCCTTCTCTCTTCAGCCTGACACCGGGGCCCTTCTCTCCCCCGTTTTCAGGTGAGGAAACTGAGGTGCACAAAGGTGAGATGGTTTACCAAGATAAGAGAACGCGTACCTGACAGAGCCTGGTGACTCTCCAGCCCCCTGCTTTCCCCTGGACACTGTATGTCCCATAGCCAAGCTAAGATGGCTCCAGCCCCAGGACAAATGGCCCACACTGGACTGGGGACCACCACCTTCATTTCAGCCAGTCATCAGGTGCCAAAGCAGAGGGACTCCCTGAGCCTCACCATCAGCTTATATTTATCTCCTTGCTAAATTGGATTTCTTTCGGGAAAGGCTGGGGTGGCAGATAAAAGTGATTTTGTGGCCATCCAATTTGGGCCAGTAAAAGTGGACGTCTTTCAGCTTTCCCTTTTAAAACCTGGAGGAAGCACTTACATGCTGAGGCCAATTTATCAGCCTTCAGGAGGCTTTTCTTATGAGTCACTCACAGCCAACATTTTCCCCTTTACGGACGGTTACCTATTGCAACAAACCTCTCCATCGAAGCTCAATGCTGGGCTGAGACTTGGAAAGCGAGGGGGCATGGAAGGGGGGCATCTCACCCCAAGTGAAGAATGAGGGGATCCACAAAGGCACCAGGGAGAGTCAAAAGGGGAAGAGGAGACTGTGTAACAAATGGTGCCGGAACAATTGGACGTCCACGTACAAGAAATAAACATCAACACTCAGCCCACACCTTATGCAAAAGTCAATACAAAATTGATCATGGATTTAAATTTTAAGCCCAAAACTATAAAACATCTAGAAGAAACTGAGAAAATGTCTGTGAACTTGGTTTAGGCAAAGATTTTTATAGCTAGGCCACAACAAGCAAAACCCATAAAAAAAGAATTGATAAAATGGTCTTCGTTAAAAGGAAAAACTTCTGCTCTTCAGAAAATGCTGTTCAGGAAATGAAAAGACAAGCCACAGAATGGGGAAAGGTACCTGTGAAACATATCTGATCAAGAACTTATATCCAAAATGTATAAAGAACCTTTACAACTCATGATGAGAAGATCAGCACCACTCAAAAACGGACAAAAAATGTGAACAGACATTCAAAGTAAAGATACAAATGGCATATAAGCACATGAAAAAATGTTCACCATCATTAGCCATTTGGCAGCCGCACATTGAAACCATAATTTGATACCTCAGCACACCCATTGGAATGGCAAAAGCAAACAAAGAAAAACCCCAATACTGCTATGGTTTGAATGTCTGTGTCCCCTCCCCCCAAACCCCCAATCCCCTCAAATTCATATGTTGAAACCCTAACCCCCAAGGTGATGGTATTAGGAGGTGGGGCGTTTGGGGAGTGATTCGGTCATGAGGGTGAGGCTCTCGTGAATGGGATCAGTGCCCTTACAGACGGAATCCCACAGAGGTCCCTAACCCTTCCGCCCAGTGAGCACCGGAAGTCTGCAGCCCAGAAGACGCCCTCACCCAGCCCTGCTGGCACCTTATCACAGACTCCCAGCCTCCAGGACTGTGAGCAATACATTCCTGGTGCTTCTGTGCCACCCAGTGTGTGGTACTGCGTTAAAGAAGCCCGAACAGACTAAGACAAAAACTACCTAAGAGCAGCCAGTGCTCTCATGCAAGGCTGGCAGGAGTGCAAAACGGTCCATCCTGCCACACTGGAAGAACAGTTTGGCGATTTTTTATCTACAGTACTTACACACCCACTACGCGACCCAGCAATCCAATTCTAGCTATTTACCCAAAAGAAATGAAGATATATGTCCACAAAAGACCTGAGTGCACATGTTCACAGCAGTTTCATTCCTAACCATCAAAAACCCGAAACAACCCAAATACCTCTTAATTGATGTGTAAATTATATATCATTTTATAATTTCTAATTATAAATGTTACTAAACTATAAAAAAGGATCAACTCCTGAGAGATGCCACAATATGAATGATCCTCAGAAAACATTACAAAAGAAGCCAGACACAAAGGTTACGCAGGCTATGATTTGATTTATATGATAATCTGGAGAAAGAATAACACTAGCTCCGAGTGGGCTGGGAGCAAGGGCCAGGGGACGGGGAGGGCCGTGACTACAAAGGGCCATGAGGGAACTTTCTAGGGTGTTGGAAATGTGTATCTGGACGGTGCTGGTGGTTCTGTGACTCTCAATCTTTGTTAAAATGCATCAAATCGCACACTTAAAAAGGAAAAATTGTACTCTTTGTAAATTTTACCTTAATAACCCGACTTTGAACAAAAAGCGTGCCAATTCAAATCCTACTCTTCCCGCCAATGATAATACATGAAAGTGGTAGTGGAGATGAAAGTATCAGCACAGCGACCCCAATTATAGAAAATTATACTGCGGCCCGTGCAATCTACGATCGTGCGCCAAAGACCTGTATTCTCCGAGCACAAAGCCCATGTGACATTGGGTCACCTTTTCCTTATCTTCTGTTTGTATCACCAAAAAAAGACTTTCATTTTCCAAAATGTCCTTTTCCTTGCAAAAGATATTTTATTTTTGTATACTCTTTTCAGTCCACAAAGGAATAGAGGCAGCTTATAAGAACACTTTCAATAAAGTAGAGGCTGTAAATAAAAAACTCAGGGCGAAGGACACGAAACGTCACAAGAGAAAGTCAGGAACAAGGAGGAAGTTGGGGTGTGGATGGATGCACAGATCACGAGTTTCCAACACACTTCCTCATTTAGGCATGAGTTTCCTGATGGCCAAAAGGAGGGCGGTAGACTAATGAGTCAAGTAATTCCTACAGCACATGACCAGAAACCCTCAGTGAGAGCGTTGCAAGGCAACTTGAATGATATCAAGGCAACGCCAACCACCAATGGTACCTCAGCAACATCCCCCATTTCTAACTGGCTTTGGTCTGGGAGAGAGTTAGCTCAGCTGGGAAAGCCAGGGGCAAACATGGCCTCTGCTTTCCCAGCTCTGGTGTCCATATGGCACCACATTGTTGTCCAGGAGGCTTCCTTCCCTCCAGCCAGACTGTCCCTAGGAGAGAAGCAGCCTGGACTCCAGAAAGTGCCCTGGATGAGGAACAAACGAGATTTCAGTCCTGGCCTGAGGGGCTGCATGGCTCTGCACAGTCTGCTCAACGTCCGGTGCCTCCGTGCAATCACCTGTAAATGGATGCCCCCCACCCCCGGGGTTGTTGCACGAATTCAGTTAACAGATGTGAAAGTACTTTGCAAGCTGTGCAAGAAATGCAAGGATGGAGGTCTCCTCCCAGGAGGGAGTACACTTCAGGCTGCACTTGACCTTTCCGGGCTCAGGAAAACAAGGGACTGAGGCTCAAGACAGAATACTCTTAGCACTCAACCTAACCAATGGCAGATCCGTGGGCATTCTCCTCTTCCTGAGGTGGAAACACCCGGCCTTGGATCCAGACCCATCTTTGAGACTAGGAGATGGGGTGAGGGGAGGGCAACTTCCTCTGAGAACGCATAGGGGCCGTGAGCATTGTTTATGTAACTGTAAGCTCTTCGTAACACGCTTTCTATGGCTACATCGAGGAGATAGAACATTTCACTAAATTGTTCCCTTATAGCCGCTCTCCCAGACCCCACTGTTACAAAATCTGTTGCAGCCAGCATCTTCATGCACACAGCTTCTCTGAGGGTGTTTCAATAGGTGACCGGACACAGCAAAAGGATAAGGCAAGTACCTCCTATTATGGGTTGAACTGAGTCACACCCCCTCCCCTAAATGGTGAAGTCCTAACCCCTGTATCTGTGAATGTGACCTTATTTGGAAATAGGGTCTTTGCAGATGATTGAGTTAGGATGAGGTCATTAGGGTGGGTCCTAATCCAGTATGACTGGTGACCTTATAAAAAGGAGAAATTTGGGCACCATGGCAGCCACACATAGAAGGTTGACGACAGCACACACAGGGAGATTGCCATCTACATCCACGGAACGCCTAAGGCCCCCAGAAGCGTGGAGCACATTCTTCCCACAGACCTTAGAGGGAACCAACCCTGCCGACGCCTTGATTTTGGATTTTTAGACTCCAGAACTGTGAGACACTAATCCGCTAGGCTAATCATCCATTTACCACAGTGAAGGGTTGTCGCTGGGACAGGAAGGAGTGTCTTTGGTGGAATTTTGCAAACAGAGACACACAGAAGACAGGGTCCCTTTTCTTCTCTGCACGAGGGGTCTTCCCACGTCTGCAAGTGCTACACCGTGTAGTGAGCGTCCGGGAAGCCGATGGAAGAACAAAGTTCACTGACTGAACTCAGATGGCTGAGTGGAGGATGGAAAAATACGGGTCTTGAACAGGATAACCGAGCTGCTTATCTCCTATGATAACTAGGCAGCCCAGAGAGCTGCCTCACTTCCAGCATTCTTACCAAGTGAGATAATAATAAATTTCCTTATTGTTTAAGACAATTTGAAGTGGAGCCAAAAGTACCCCGAGTCACCGCCTGTCCGAGGACTTAGTAATCCTTAACCAAACCGACTTTTCCTTCCAACAACAGAAAAAGGCGAACTGTCAATATTATACATAGAAGGTTCTATTAGATTTGGGATCAGGGTCTGTATTTGTGTAACAAGTTGGAGAAAAATTGAATTCACCAAAACTCCTCCTAAGGGGCAGCTGTCTTAAAACAATCATTTGCAAATGTTTGAGGTCCTGGCAAAGAATGTGAAGCAGTTGAGCTTCAGCAAAACAGAGGAGATCATATTATCTGTTGCTTGGGAGGACATGAAAGGGTGGAATAAGAGGAAAAGAGAGGCAAGGGAGCCAGGAGATGGCAGAGAACAAGGAACTACATGTGTCACGTCCCACTAGACTCTCCCCCTCACCTTCTCACACCTTCCAACTCCAGTCCAACGTACAAACGTCACAACATGCTAATAAAAACGGACCGCTTGTAGAAACCAGTGACAGAGTTGATTTTGGCCTCCAGGGGATTGTAGGGTAAAGCACCGGCACACAAGAAAGCAAGCGTATGAAGACAGAAAGAACCACAACAAGGAATTTCTCATGAATTGCCCCCAAATCAAGAAGACACGTTTGGTTCTCATGATACTTCAATCCTGGGGCCTGAGTAACAGGGAGCCCAAAGTTATATCTGGGTTACATGACGAGTTATATTACCATTCCTAAGATGTGTTACTGTATCATAAATTACACTGGGCTCTCGGGCCTGATCTCTCCCACAATTTGGACCCCAGGCCATCGGTGAGCTTTGCTTTGAGCACTGCCACTTAACGCTCCTCTGCCTGACTCTGTGGCAATGCAAGCCAGGTGCCCCAGCCCCGTTGGGGAAAGCACCACCTCCAGTAGTCACACCCTCCCATTAGAACCCTGCGCTTTCTCCTTTGCTCGCGGCTCTTTCTTTTCTGCACCCGTGGCAGTGTCACTCCTAGACCTTTCAGGGTTTTGAGGGTTGGAATAAAGCCTTTCCCAAGGAAATGCCTTCCGAGCAGACTTTCCCATCGTGGGCAATCAGAAATTTGCATAAGCAAGCAGTCATTTGTACAGACGAAATGAGCAGTCGCATATGTGCCGATAGGTCCTAATAGGTACCGTATGCTTCAATTACCCGTTTTCCCAGCCCCATGGACTCACTGGCTATTATTAATGTAACAGATGGAGCAATTTAGCACCAGCAAACTCCCCAATGCCACCCTTCCCCTCCTCTTCCCAGACCCACAAGCTTCTGCTGGCATCCTCCCCTTTGTCACTGCAGAATGAATGCCACTGAGCAGAACCCAACACACGCCCTTACTTCTGCTGATAGTTAAACTGCATTTCTGTAATGAGCGCGCCACTCGGGAAACCCCACAGGCCTGCCTTGTTAGGCACCCTCTCCACCAACCAAAGCTGGGTTTCTAAATTGTATCCTCTCAGTGTGAAAGCTGCCTGTTTGGAGTTCTGTCTTTGATGTGTCTGACGTGCAGGGGTAACTGAGGTGTGCTCAGATGACCCAGAGTTCTGATGAAATCCACGGTGGCTGATGCGCCATCGTGGGCATGTGGCTGGAGCTCATCACACTCATGTCAGACCACCAGAGACTCAGAAACCTTTGGAGGTGGAAGCACACAGGAAATTTGGAGGCCAGCAGGTTTCAGCTGATTCCCTGGGAACCCTGGGGGTCATGGAGGTACCAACGGATGGGGGAGGTCTGAGAGGTGGGGACCCTGCACCTCACAGCCCTGCTTTCATCAGACCTCTTCCATTTTTTCCTTTTGGACTTTGTTATTTATTGGACTTTGTTTTCTTATTCATAGGAATGAAACGATCCCACAACTAAAATAAGGTGTAAACACAAACAGGTGATTGGATTTGGCCCTGGCCTTCCAAACTCTTTGACGTTCTTGAAGTGATGGGAGTAAAGGCGGCGGTGGAACCGAGCTATTTCTCACTATCTTGCAGAGCTTCCCGAGCCTGCCTGTTTACTGAAGGCTTCTGAAATGTCAGGGAGGGATCCGTCCGCCCCCAGCTCCCGCTCCCGCCTTCACAGCCATGACTCACAGCCTTTGTGCCTCCAGCACAGACCCCTTTTCCAGAATCCAGATCAGAATTGACACTTGTCCAAACCTCACCTTCTCTTGAAAATCTCAAGGCACCTCGAGCTCAGCGTGTTCCAGCCAAGGGTGGAATGTCCTCCCTGTCAGCTGCTACCCCCACAGGGGGTTCTGGTTTTGGGGTTCCCATCTCAGCACTGGCAGTTTCCTTTACGAAACAAAACCCTGCAAATCACCCTTGACAATGCTCTCTGCCTTTCCTTGTGTATCTGGACCCTCACCAGGACCTGTTGGTTCTCCCTTCTTACTTAACACCTTCATCAGCCATTTGTTCTCTCCGTCTCCTCTGATGTCACCCTCCTCCAAGAGTCACCTTAAGAAGCAAGTGGAGAGTTTCCTACCTGGTCTCTGCTTCCATGCTTTTCTGTCAGCTCTAAACCCCTCCTCACATTTCAACTAAAGTAAATGTGACCGTGTCACTCCTCCACTTAAATTACATCAATGTTGTCACATCTAATAATGAAGAACACAACCTCTACCAGGGCCCAAGGTCTTACAAGGCCTGGCTCCAGCCTCACCTCTCACCACGTGGCTCCTTCTCTCCTGAGCTCCAGCCACTTGGCTTCTGCCAGCTCCTTGTATGTGTCAGGCTCTCCCCACCAAAGGGCCTTGGCCCATGCTGTTCCCTCTGTCTGAATGCTTTTCCTTCCCTTCTCTGACTAGTCAGCTCCTACTCATCCCTCAGAGCCCAGCCCAAGCCCTGCTCCCCCTGGCACTTACCCAGGTCTCTGTCTTCTAGTCCCTCTTGACTCCTATGCCCCTCCTGAGCAGCATTGTGACAATCTGGTTTGCGGACTATTTGCTGAATCTCTAACTCTGTTCTGGACAGTAAAGCTCCATGAGAACAGGGACCACGTCTATGTTTGTTCGTGGCTGTGCCCTGAGCACTCAGCACAGTGCCAGCACGCAGTGGGTGCTCAGTAATACACGTGAGAGGAGGCAAGAGGGAGGGCGATGCTTGCTGAGGCTGGCCATGGCCTGTGTTCTCTGGGATGTCACCTTGACGACCTGATGCTAATGAGGAGCTCCAGACGCACCTTGGTTTAGTGAGGTAATGATCACTCGTGTCCAGTGGTTTTCTTCTGCAGGTGGAATCTTTCAAAAGAAATGGGTACAAAACCAGGAGGGCTCCTTGATGAAGAGTTCAAAGCCTGGTGCCACCGAACCCCTTTATTTCTCCATATTGACTGAACATCTATTGTTTCTTCGGGCTTTTGCATGTATCATCTCAGGTGACCCTCTCAGCAACTGCACAGGTCGGTATATTACCCACTTTTTAATAAAAAAGGAAACTGAGGCTCAGAGAAATTAAGTAAGATGCTCAAAGGCACACAGCAAGAAGGTGAAAAGGCCAGGATTCGAACCCACATCTGTCTCACCCGAAAGCTGGACCAACAGTTCCCTCATCACCCTACAGATGCACAGAGGCTACTTGCCCAAGGTCATGCTGCGAGTAAGTGACAGAGGAGGCAGGATGGAACCTCACCTCTTCAGCACATGTGTATTTTACCATATTCTAATTGCACAAAAGTATGAAAACCATCAGCACTTTAGAGGAGCCTCGAACCAGCCTGAGGGCACGCAGTTAGAAAAGCAAGTCTCCATTGGCAATAGTCATCTAGGTCCCTGAGAAAGCAGAGCCTGAGAGAAAGCTGGGTGCTGAGACTTTATGGGGGATGGGGTACTCCAATGTCAACAAAGTACAATGAGGGAAAACGAAAGGGAGGCAGGGAAAAAGGGAAAGTCAATGCACGCTGGTTAAGTTGGTTCATTCTCCAGCAGGCCACAGCTTCACGAGAGAACAAGCCGTTGCTCAGTCACTTGGAACATTCCAGAAAGGCCGTGTGGGACCACTGTGTCTCAGAAGGTTGCATCAGTGTTGGGAGAGTGACCCAGTTCAACTGCCCATTCTCCCCCTCACTGGGCTCCAACACTCCCCTTCTAGATGGTGTCACGGGACCTCTGCAGCCTCCGTGAGTCTGGCTTGCTAGCATCGGGCTGCACCCCCGACCAGGGGCACGGCGGGCATGCGGGGGGGACCAAGGCCACGGCCAGTTAGATGCTGAGTCACCCACCAGAGACTCTGGACGTAGCCACACGGCCTCCAGCCCTGGCCTCCGCGAGCTCCATACTGAGCTGTCCCTCTGTTAGGAAACAAAGCCACCGCAACCTCTGAAACACAACCCTGCAGCGCTCACCTTTCCCTCGCCCACCGCCACCTGGCTCCTCTCGTGGGGTGTGTACTGGCATCACCATCTAGCGTGAGCAGCTTTGGTCTGGACAAGAGTAAAAGTCCTGAGAAGCTGCTACACACACTGCATCTCAGCCGCGGAGGGGAAGGTCCTCCTTCTCTCTTGGCGAGGAAGGGAGGTGGAACTGGATGACCACCATCTTGCAACCCCTAATGCAATAATGAACTTGGGCATTAATGATGAAAGGCCACTAACCTTGGGAAATGAGACAATCGGATCGCAGCCTGTCCCTGTGACTGCACCACACATGCAGTGGGGCTGCCAAAGCAACACACCCAGGTCTGCGAAGCTTCCAGAGCCAACTGCCAACTTACAGGAAATACAGAAGACAAAGGAACTTGTTACATGCCCCTAAGGAAATGCAATTAGCAAAGTCAAGCCTGTGGGAAACCGAGGACAAATGACTCAGTTCTTTCTGCAGCAATGAATTGCAAGATGATGGGAAAAGAATTTCTAGATTTAAAAAAGTCTCAGGCAACACATGAACTGATTACAGGGTGAATTTTGCTTGGGTCCCACTTAAAACAAACTTTAAAAAAAATGTCTACGACAGTTGGGAGTATAAAAACCGACTAGATGTTTAACAATTTAAGAAATTGCTATTGATTATTTTGAGCTGTGATGATGGTATTGTGATTCTATTTTAAAAGGGTTCCCTCCCCCCCACACACACATAGAAACAGAAAGTAGGATGGTGGTTGCCAGAGGCTGGAGAGAGGGGGAAATGGGGAGTTCTTGATCAAAGGGTTTCGGTTACGCAAAATGAATCCATTCTGGAGATCTGACGCGCAGCATGGTGACACATAGCTAATGATACTGCCTTGTATACTTGAAAGTGGCTAAGAGAGTAAATCTTAAACTAAATCTTCTCAACACACACACAGGATAATGTGGAGGCGGTCGATAAGTTCATCAGCTGGATTGTGGTGATTATTCACACTGTATGCATATCAAATGCCACACCTTAAATATACATGTTTTATACAGCAACGATAGTTCAGTAAAGCTGTTAAAATAAGGCAAAAATGGGAGTTTTGCTTTTGGAGATACATTCTGAAATATTTGCAGATGAAGTGATAGGATGTTTGGGATTCACTTCAAAGCCATCTGGGGTGCAGATGGGTGGGGGTGTAGATGACAAAAGGTTGTTCACAGTTGGAAGTTGTCGGTTGGGTGACGGCTATATCGGAGTTTGATGCGCTATTGTCTCCACTATTTGTGTGTATTTGAAATGGACCACAATTCTGAAAAACTTTGAAAAATAATTGTCTTCCACAAGACTCATTAACAAATATTTTTTCAGCACCTATTCTATGTTGGGCACTATTTTAGGTGCTTGAAATACATTAGAAACAAAACAAAGATTCCTCCTTCCTGGAGCTCACACTGAGGTGGGGGGAGACAGACTCTGAATAATAAATAATAAACCTAGTAAAGAAGCAAATTATATGGTATGTTAAAAATGCTATAGGAAAAACTGCGAACAGACTAAGAGGGGTTGGGAGTTGGGGGTCGGGGCAGTGGGTTGTCGTTTTATACTGAGTGTGAGGGATATTTGTGCAAAGACCTGATGGAGATGAGGGAGTAGCCACTGAATATCTGGGGGAAAGGCATGCCTGGAGGGGGGAATGGCCAGTGCAAACGCCACAGGGGAAAACGTGCCAAGCTCGGGAGCAACAACAAGCAGACCAGTGTGGCCGGAGTGGAGTGAGGTGGAAAAGGAAAAACGCAGTTCAGAGGTACAGGGACCGAGGCAGGATCATGGACGGCCCTGCAGACCCTTGTCAGGACGTTGGCTTTTACCCTGAACAGGACGGGGAGCCACGCAGCGCTCAGAGTAGAGGAAGAGTGTGATCGGACCATGCTTAGAAAGAATCACTTTGGCTGCTGAGCTGAGAGCAGACTAGGCGGGGTCACAGGTGGTAGCAGAAGCCCCCTCTAGGATTCTCCTGTGGTAAGGGGGCTGGTGGTGAAGGGCAAGGTGACAGCAGTGGAGATGGATGGAAGGGCCTGGATACTGGATTGCGTGTGGGATGTGAGAAAGAGAGGAAGCAAGGGAGACTCCAAGGTTCATAGCCAGAGCACCTGGAAAAAGGGCACAACAGCCCTGGACGGCTTATTCTGGGCTTGCTGTGCACCAGAAAAATACGAGTTCTATGTCGACTCCCTCAACTGAGAGGGAGTGACATACAACACCCAGAACTTAGCCACGTCTGCCTTGCGGCCAGGAAATACAGCCACTATTCCAGATACCCAGTGAAACACTGGAGGTTTCATTACTGAAGAAAACAAAGCGAATGGCTATTAGGGTAAGCACATGCAGTCTCTGCCATACCCACCCATCCAATTGCCCAGAGCGGAACCTCGGTCCTTCTCAGCTGCTCCTCCTCAAGTAGTGTCAGTTTTACCTCCGCGATAGAATAGCACTCTGCTTGAAAGCGGGGCTTTGGAGTCAAACAAACCTGAACTTAAATCCCTGTCCTGTCCTTTAATAACCATGTGACCTTACACTTCTACTCTGCGATCCTTTGCATAAGCTTCCCCCCACTTTCCTCACTCTTCCTGTAACACACTCCTAGTCATACCTCAATACCCGATTCAAATGGCCCCACTTTGGGGAAGCCTTCCTTGACTCTGTCAGAGTCATATATATCCACCTTCTTTAGTGGTGGATTCTTCCTTAGGTACTAGGTCTAATCCATTTTGGTACGCCCAGCCCACATGCAACATTCAGAAAATGTTTCTTGTATTTCAACTATTTTCAAATATTTACATGTTTGCATTTAGTGAGAATAAACGGGAGCTATTTTTATATTGTGGTTATTATAATTATTTTGCTGCCATGAGCACAAAAGTGTGTGTGATTGCCTGATTCTTAGTCTATATTTGCAAAGGGACTCCACAGAGTGAAAATTCACCAAAGAAAATCCAGACAGGGAAAGGTCTTTGGAAAGCGGCCACAACAAGAAGGGGTGTTTTTATGGGGGCTGGCCACCTTGTCACAGCTAAATGCGCCTTCATTTGCTGTGTGTGGAGCCCAGAGCATAATCCAGGCACATTTGATAAAAACTTCTGTCTTCTTTCCAAAGCCTTAAATCAAAGAGAAATTTGCTTGCAGCATCAATTCTGAGTCTTAAAAAAGCATCAACAATGGGATTAATTAGGCCTCCCTGGAAATTGTTCAAACAAAGGATTGTGCAGTTCTCCAGGAAGGTCAGGCTTTTCAATCAACAGTTATCGCCTCTTGCAGGCCCAGCTCTGCAGCAGGCAGAGTGCCTTCAGCCCAGGCTCTGAGCTCTCATGGCACTCACCCCACACTTCTGGTTCCCAGGGGAGGGGTCTACGCGGACAGGCTTTCTCCCAGGGGCAGCAGAAGTCCTGCGTCCTGGGACTGGTGGCTCAGGAAAGTCCAGCACAAGCCCTGCCATCACCTCTTTGGGCTTCACTGTTCTCCTCTGCAAAATGGGAGTGATATTCTCCACAGAAGAGCAAGGCTGCCATGAAGGTTAAAACGTGTCTCTGGCACATACCTATCCACTCTCACCCAAATGCTGTACCTCTTTGGCTATCCATTACTTAATATTTTCTCTTAATCAGTACATTTTAGGAGAAAAAGCGATAGTCTTACTTTAAGCAGAAAAACACAAGATTTTTTAATTCACGGTCAAAAACTATTAAAATGTTTTTTATATGTGTGTACCATCAAAAATCACCCCGTTAATCAGCAAGGTATTATGTGAGCCAAGCATTGGGAAAAACTGTGATGTTACCTGAGCAAGAGACACAGAGCGCTGCGTCTTTGTGTGGTTTGGCAATACTCCTCCCCTACGTGTTCCCACCCAGAGTCTCACCACTGTCTGCGGGCAGAGCAGTCTCCTCACCATCTTAAAAGTCCCATGCTGCCTGGCATGCTGATGTTCATGCACACTACACAGGTGAAATGGAGGGAGACACATCCCCTCGTGCCTGGGTCCCAACGCATCATGGAAGGACCTGGGCCCCATGCCACAGCTGTGGCTCAGCCGTGTGCAGCTCTGTCCCATGACTCAGGAACCCCGAAGGAAGCCAGACTGGTTTCTTTTTCCCAGTGTTATTCCAAGTAAACCACAGTATTTCTTCCTTTGGAATTTCTATAATTAGCCTACTAGAACACTATTTTGTTTCCAAACCAACGTATCATCAATTGGAGCCTCTTTGATACAGGTGATAGAAAAATAAATCCTTTCTGGATGCACTTGAGTAAATAATAGGAACTTATCAGCTCACATAACTGAACAGTCCGGAGGCTTCAGGCAAAGCTTGATCCAGGGCGAATATCGTCTGACCAGGATGGGCTTCTCTGACCATGTATTAGCCCCATTTGCTTCTATGGGGCTTCCTTCTCTGCAAGCTCCTCCCCTGTGGTCATAAGTGACTAATATGAGTTCCCAGGGCTCATGTGTCTACATTCAAAGCCAACAGAAATATGTAAGCAAATCCTGGAGTCCGTTTTTAGTAAAAAACAGACACACGCTCACGTCTGAATCAATCAATCGCTGTCACAAAGGGTTATGGCACTTTACTCAGTCCTGGGTCAGTCAATTCCTCCAGAAACACACAAGCTGAAAGTTGAGGAGGAGGTGGCCCCATGGAGGGAAACTGTGGGTGGTTACAAGGAGAGTGAATGGGTGTTGGGGGCAGAAACCACGTGTTCGAGGTATCAGTATTATGTTCAGCTCTTTGTATCAGAAAACCAAAAAGAGGAGGGCTTTAAAAATATAGAAATACATTTAGCAGCATCTCTGGCCTCCTCAAAAAAAAAAAAAAAAACAGATAAAAGAATGAAAAGAATAGAAATACAGTTCTTTCACACATAGAAGAAATATGGGGGTTGGTATTGCAAAGCTAGTGTGACGTCATTAAGAACTTGCATGTAGCTTCCATTCTCAAAGTTACACCCTGGTCTTAGGTGGGTGCTGTAAGTATAGCTGTTACCCTGAGTTGGCAGTAGGAGGCAGTAGATATGTGGGGGGACATGGCAGGCAAATGAGCCCCCTCCAAACTGAGTTAACAACCACTCACGTCTCACAGCCAGACCTAGTTCCTAGGTATGATAGTCTGGGGGAAAAAAGAAAAGTCATCTTTCCCCAAGAAACTGAACATCAAGATTCTGTTAATTACTGAAATCCTTTTAAATATGTGACCTCTGGCTCCAGCTTAGCATATGAGACACGGTTCCGTCTTGTTTCATTTGCTTTTTTTGTTGAAAGCTGTGAAAGCAAGAGCCATGACCTTCTGCATGCTTTATCTTATGTGATGCCTACAGAGCCTGAGGGCGGCATGACTGCTCCCACACATTACAGGTGAGAAAACCAAGTTCACAGAGGTGATGTAACTTGGGCCTCATCACACCAACGGTAAGTACCAGACCTGAGATTTAAACTCCCATCTCCTCATCCCACTAGATCTGTTTCCCCATCACTGCAGCTGGGGTCTCTGAGAACCAGGATGCATAAGAACCACTCACCCCCGGGGTGCAGCCTTGAGTCTCCATAAATGTCTGTTGTGGGCTGCCCGGGCAATGGCAGGCTCAAGGCAGAGACAATAGAAGAGGCAATGGTTGTTATTTGAATAAGAATGAACGCACACACTAACTGAGTCTCCTGAGCAATTCATTCTTAAATCAGACATTGTGTATCAGAGGGGAGGATGCAAGATGGCAGAGTAGATAAACGCTGTGCTTACTGCATCCCATGAACATATCGAAATTACAACTAAATTACAGAACAATCAACCTGGAGAACCATCTGAAGCCTAGCTGAACAGAAGTCCTATAACTAAAAATCATAAGGAAGAAGCCATGTCGAGACTGGTAGGAAGGGCAGAGGCGAGGAATGGGCCCCAAAACTCCATGTGGCGGTTAAGAACCAGGAAGGATATCTTGGCTGTAGAGGTTCGCTGGGGACCCCAGCCCCACACCGGCTTCCCCAGCCCGGAGTACTGGTGCCGGGAAGAAGAGCACCACACATCTGGCTGTGACAAACAGTGGGGTTTCGGACCATCCAGGTGGGACAGAGGCTGTGGGAAACCCAGACGTCCTCTTAAACAGCCTGTGCACAGACTCACTCGCTCGCAGGCACTCACCTTAGGCTTCAGCAGAGGGACAGTGACTCGAGAGGCATCGTAGACATACGAGGGACAGACTGAGGCGTGTGGCTGCAGGAGAGGGTTGGAAGGTAGTCACCGTTTTCCCTGTGTGGGATCCTTCTCCCATGCAGCCAGCAGGTGGATATCATCTTTCCTGGGCTAAGCCCGCCCCCTCACGGCCTAATCTGAATCTGATTGGTCTGGTGAGCTCTGCAGCTCTGTTCTGCTGACTCACTGAGATCCTGCCTCACCCAACGCCATACCACACCAGGCTTTATCAGCAGCTGCACCTCATGGGAGCCTGCAGGTGGCAGCAGGCCCTGGAGTGTCCTGGCTTCTTGCGGAGCTACCCCAGACCTGTACTGGTGGCAGCCAACCTCGGTTCACAACATGGCCTCTCCCACGTGCCTCCAGGTCCAGCACAGGCAACGACCAACTGTGGATCACTTTGTAGCTCCTACCAGGTAGACCCTGGCCAGTCACAGGCAGTGGCTGACCTGGGCCTGCACTGGAGCCCTTCCTAAAAGGCCCCAGAACCAACATACTTGGAGGTTGGTTTCAGACCACAGCAGAACACCACGCAATTAGCCCCACAAGTGGCACACACAAAGGGCGGTCTCAACAGACACCAGAGCCCGAGTGAGCCTGGGGTCCTTCACTCCTCTGGGGGAACCTCTGTGGCCGAGAGATCCGTCCTGATTCTCAATCACCACACCCAGGTGTGGGGCCAGCCCATTTCATGTCTCAGCCCCTCACAAGTCTCGACGTGGCTTCTTCTTTATCTTCTTAGTTATAAAACTTCCGTCCAGCCAGACTTCAGACAGTTCTCTAGATTGCTTGTTCTATAATTTAGTTGTAATGTTAATGTGTTCACGGAGGGCAGCAGGCCCAGTGTTTACCTACTCCGCCATCTTGGATCTCCGTAAAGCAAACTGATTCGCCTCCTGCCTGTCTCTTTACATCATCCTCCCTCCCTACACACCTGTGTTCCAAAGTCTCACCGTCAAACAATAGAGAAATCCACAGAAAAAGCAGCTCAGATAGCTCTGAAATGGGAAAACATCCTAGATCTTACTTATAGTAAGGAGAACTACGACTACTTGGAAAAGCTGTTTTTCACCAATCGGAGTCACACAGATGAACACAACACGCTGTGCGGCTGAGACTGTGGACAAATAGGCACACGCGTGTGTGGCTGGTGGGTGGCACAGTCTGGGGAAGGGAACGAGGCTCCTCCTGTCCAAACCACAAAGGCACACCCCCAGTGCATCCAGAAACCACACCCCTAAGCACTTACCGCACAGCTCTGCCATCAAGCTTGTGTAAAACACTGTGGGTACCGAGTTCTGTATTTCAGTATCGTGATACCAAAGGATTCATCAAAACACCCTAAGTGTCCGTTAATAGGAGATTGCTCAAGTAAATTGTGGTAGGAGCCATAGAATGGAACACAGTTTTCAAAAATAAATTAGTTATGAAGTGATGTGAATGAAAAAGTAGACGACGAAGCACAATGTAGAACAGAGTGTACACGGAGCACCAGTGGGCGGTCACACAGAAAGTGGTACTAGTGGGTGCTTTCTGGGAAGAAAGCAGGGCGGCCAGGGAGGGGTGTGGGGCAGGCAATGGGCAAGAAAGGCATATCTCAACGTCTGTTTCACATGAAGGAATTACCTATTTTAAAATATATTCAAGTATGAAGAAAATTCTTACCATCAGGCCCAGGCCCATTTTTGTGTGGCTTATTCCTCCAGGCAAGACTTGGGCCTTTTAATAGTTTCCCAAATAAATCCAATTAATTTTTATTCTCATTTAATGAATCTAAATTAAACCAGTGCCAGCATGGGGCCAAGCTAAATACAGAGAAGCAACACAGACCACCTCATTCCTTTCCTTTCCTTCCCCTGACCTCTCCCTGCCTTGGCAGAGTTAACCCTTCCCTCTCCAGCATCCCCACCATGATCTGGACCTGTTAGAACTCAGGCCACAGTGACAGTGAGTCTGAGACGAAATGTGGCTCACAGACAAGCTTTGGACAGAGATGGCTTGGAATCCTGGTCTGGCCACACGCATGCTGTGTGACCTTGGTGGCTGGACCAACCTCTCTGTGCTCCGTTTCCCCTTCTGTAACATGAAGGGGAATATTGCTCCCTTTGTAGGGTTGTTGCCAGGTGGACCCCATGATTTTCAGGGCAGCCAGGCCTTCCTTGTCGGCTTGGAGACCAGCTGAAGGGGTGTGTGTCCCATTGCAGAGGCAATGCATGAGAGATGCCAGCAAGACCCCTCATAGGGGGTCAGCTGGTGAACGTTCTGTCTTTTGTAGAGAAGTTAGGTGGTGACTGGGCACAAATAACTTTCCACTCTCGTAAAAACACATGCCACAAGCCAGCTGACCCAGTGCTCTGTGCAAACAACGGGAGGTGCCTCAGATACCTAGGGGCTGTTGGATTTCACCACTTTAGGAAAAGTCTGGCACCTCAGGAAAAAAAGTGTCATTTGCTTGGGGTGGGGTGGGGTGCTAGGTCCCAAAGCAGGGAGGGTGTCCCTGGGCCCCTTGCTAAGCAACCCTGCATGGGTCATAGCCTGACTATCTCAGACAGAGAGAGAGAGAGAGAGAGAGAGAGAGAGAGAGAGAGAGAGAGCTGTGGGTGGGGGTTGTGCAGAGCCCATGTCCCCACTCCTGAAGTTTCTGCATCAGTGGGGACATGCGGAAGGGAGCAGAAGGTATCAAGCCAGGATAGTAAAGGGCAGAGGTTCAGAAAGAGCCTGGGATAGGAAGCCAGCCCAGGGGCCGCTCCAGAAGCTGGGTCAGCCTGGGGACCCTCACCTGCGCTCACCTGGGGCTGTCTCTGCATGGTGGACAGTCCAGTGTCCGCAGGGTGGATGCTGTCGGTTGGCAGGCCCAAGAAGCTGGCTTAGCTGTTGATGAGACTGAGGAGCAGCCACTGCCTGCAACTCTCTGGACAGCTCCCGTGGGCCACCCATCACACCCCCACCTCCTGGGACCCTCATGACACCTCTCCCAGGGGGATGGTTGTGGTGGATTCTAAAACCCCCACCTATGTATCGGGTCGGAATAGAAGCAGTCGGCGGTCCCCCTCCATGCACTGTTATAGTCGGACTTCCTCGTGTGTTGGGTTTGGGGCTTTTGTTCTGTTGTCATCACAAAGTCAAATTACATCTATTGATCTGAGACCTGCTTTTCCCAGTTCATAACCCGCTGAGAGCTCTTTCCTTGTCAGAACCTGTAAGACGGCCTTGCTTTCTCTAACAGCTGCAAAATAACCCATAACGTGGAAACAACAAAAATGGTAAGCACCCTCTATTTGGAACATTATTGTTTCCACTCCCAACATTGCAAAATAACGCTGCAGTGAACACCGTGTGTGTGCGTGCGTGTGTGCGCACGCGTGTGTGTGCGAGTGTGTGTGTGTGTGTGTGTGTGCCTGCCTTTGTGCTGTTGGAGTGTGGAATTCCTGATGGAATTTTGACAGCTTCTGCCCTTTTGCCTTATAAAAAGGTGCCATTATTATACCTCCATGTTGTAAGCAATTTGGCTTAGAGAGAAAAGGGACTTGGCCAAGAACCCTCAACCTGGAGCAGAAGAGACAGGATTTGAATCCAGATGTGCCACTCCCAGGCCTCATAAATACGCACACAGCTGCCTGGGTTTGGAAGAAGTCTCCGTTGCCGTGGAAACAAGGGGCTTTGATGACTCTGGAGGAACCAGGTATCCACTGGGCCCAACTGGGTATGTCCCTGCCCCTACAGGCTCAGCCCTGTCTCCTAGACCTTTGTCCACCCCCCTCCTGAGGGCAGCCCCCATCCCCTGGAGGCAGGGACTGCCAGGTCAATGACCCTCAGTCTGGAGTCAAGGTTACCCAACAAAACAAATGTGCCGCCTGGGCCTCATGGACAAGCAGATGGCGAGACGGTCTTTCTCCTTCAAGCCCCACTGCAGATCTCTCTGGACTGCAGCTGCCCGGTCTCAGGGGGATGAGGAAACTTCTGCAGTGTTCAGCACATGCTGCGACCCAGCTCCAAATGCCGTCCCCATTAGTGAGGGCTAATGAATTTCCGGCTTAAGCTGATGTGAAGGGCCCGGGTTAACAAGGCAAGAACAGAGACAGATTTTGGGGGCTGTGTTCAATTCCCCCTCTGAAGTTGGGAAGAGGGCTATTTCTTTCTCAGAATATATTACTTACGGGCAGTATGTCAAGGGAGAGGGTCAGACATCAAGCAGAGGTCAGCATTAATTGGCAAACAGTCGGAGCAATTCATTAATCTCCCTTCCTCCCAGCAGGCCAGGCCAGGCCCGTTCCTCCAACTGTTTGTTAATTCACTGTAGCTCTTGCCGACTTCCGGCACAACTGCCGTGTTTCCCCAAAAGTAAGACCCAGCCGGACCATCAGCTCTAATGCATCTTTTGGAGCAAAAATTAATATAAGACCTGGTCTTAGTTTACTATAATAATAAGACCGGGTCTATAATATAATATAAATCATATAATACAGGGTCTTATATTAATTTTTGCTCCAAAAGACACATTAGAGCAGATGGCCAGGCTAGGTCTTCTTTTCGGGGAGACACGGTACTTATTATTACATTGGGAGACTAGTGTCCACTCGCCTGTCTTGCCTGGAATGTGAGCTCCTAACCGGTCCTGGATGGAAAGCGCTGTGCTGCCGTCCTCTCCACACTCTGCACAACGTCCAACACACAGTAGGTGTCCCATAAATGTCTGATGCATGGAGGCTGGGATCATTATTCATTCATCCATCCATTCATTTATTCAAATATTCCACAGCTATCATATGCTGTGCTTGGCTCTAACAGGGTTTTCCTGACTCGGCAGCCAATAACTAGGCAAACTAAGATATGCGATGGTTCGAGGAATCCTGCTTGGCCAGCTCCCTTCCTGGGTATCAGCTTCCTCCGCTATGACAAGGCCTCCATGTCCCTACAACCAGATTTGCAGAAAAGTCGGTAACCTCTGTCAGCGTGTGCAGCCCTTCAAGGAAACAGATGTGTTGCTTGCTGAGCACCAGATGTTAGACAGCAGCGATCAGTCTTGGGGCAGTGACCTGTTTGTGCTGCTCACAGACAGAACAGACGTGCGCCGGTACTGACGGGTACACCCACAGCCACTGGCCGGCAATGAGAGGCTGAGGCCAGGGCAGGGTGGGTCAGGAGCGGGCCAGGGCCCTGGGCACAGGGGGACCTGGGCGTGAGGTCTTGCTCTGCAGCTTCCTGGGGCCTGTCTTAGAAGCCGGGAACCTCTCCCAGCGTTTTACCTCCCACCACTTGCATGAGAACTGAAGGAACCAGGCTTGAGACTCTGTCAAGAGCACAATGGTTAGTGTCCGCTTTCTGGAGCCCCATGGTCTGGGTTCATCGTCCCTGTCTTAACCTTGCGAGGTGGGGATCATGGACAAATTGTCCACTGTCGTTTTTCATCTAGAGAATAAGTAATCATTTTTTAAAAAAATTATAACTTTTCAGTAAATGGGAATTATTAACATGTAATTGCCTGGCACACAGTAATTGTGAAATAGAGCCGTCGGGGACTTCACTTGAAAAACTGACCTCCTCCCTACCCAAATTCTCAGATTCCTGACTTTTCTCCCTCCATTAGACAGTAACCCACCCTCAGTTCTACTCCTTAAGCTTCAAACCCACATGCATCACTGGCTCAGCATAACAAAAAGCCCCTGCGCCATAGAATTCACTCTGTTCCGTGTGTGCGCGCGCACCTGTTTCAGGTTCTCCTTTCTCTTCCTCACATCGCACTTAGCATCATCTGCAATTCCTTTGTGCCAGTATTTACTTGTTTGTCTTCCAGACGGGTGACAGCCTGCTCGAGGGCAGGCACCAGCCCCTTTTACTCTCCTCTGTGTCCCCAGTGCCTGTGGCACTATCTGGTGCAAGGAAGACAAAACACTCACTCAACACCTGAGTGAGTGAATTCCTAATGAACATGGGAATGAGTTCCATGAAAGAATTCCGCCCGTGCTTGCAACCTTAAAAAAACAAATCAATGTGTTTTCTAACTATAGCTGACACACGATATTATATTAGTTTCAGGTATACAACATAACGATTCGACATTTATATGTCTTTCAAAGTGATCACCATGATCAATCTAGTACCCACCTGTCACCATCCAAAGTTATTAAAATATTATTATTGTCCCTGTGCTTTATAATATATCCCCAATGACTTATTTATTTTATAACTGGAAGTTCGCACCTCTTAATTCTTTCATCTTTGGTCCATCCCCCAACCCCCTCCCCTCTGGCAACCCCAGTTTATTGTTGGCCGCTATGAGTCTGTTTCTGTTTCATTTCATTTATTCATTTGTTTTGCTTCTTAGATTCTGCCTATAAGTGAAATCATATGGCACCTGTCTTTCTCTGTTTGACTTATTTCACTTAGCACATTACCCTGTAGGGAAAAAGAGTTTTCTTTTCCTGAAGGCATGGCTTAGCTGGTGAAATATAAGTTTAACATTACTCGTGGCTATGTGAGAATGAGCCCCACACAATGGGGAAGCAATTTCTCATTGAGCTCGCATTAGTCCCTGGATCAAGTCATGCCTGAAGGTGGACCTCTCTTGTTAAGCCAAGTCAGAGTTGGGCAACTTGCAACTGAAAGGTTCCTGGCAAATGGCAGACATGTGAGTCATCACTATCCCACCAGTAGGAACACACAGCTTGGGGCTCAGGTGAGGCCAGGGAAGGCCTGGTAGAGTGAGGACATTCAAGGTGGATCTTAAGGAATGAGCAAGAACTCTTGGGTGAATCTCTAGGCGATGGGAATAACGTACACAGTGTCTCCACGGGATCAGGCAGGCCCAGTGCTGCTGGAACACAGGTGGAGTGGCAGACACAGAAAGCGGGATTCAGCATGTCTTCACGACGGGTTTTGAACGCCTCCTCAAAGAGTTTGATTTTATGGTGCAGGCGGTAAGCTCTCATTCAGGAACTTTCAACAGGGGGAGCTGGTGTCTGGTTCTCCTGGAACAGGTGATGCTGGCCTCCTCCCTTCACAATCCTGTCACCTCTGCTTGGGTGGATTAGCGGCCCCCAGCCCCACTGCAGCCTCAGCTGAGGCACTGGCATAATTAAGCCATGCTGGGCATAATTCCAGAAGAGACCCAGCTAAGGCGGAAGAAAACGGTGATTCTATTCAAGTCTTGGATTTCTTTCAGACTCAGGAATTCTCCTGTCCCTTCTTTCCCCCTCAGAAACAAAACACAGCCCACCTGTAACTGGGCTCGGCATGGTGTGGGTTGTGGGGTTTACGGGGTTCCAGCGATCCCTCAGGCAGCGCTGATGGGGCTTGCTCAGGGGGTGTGACTCGACTGCCCAAAAGAGGGGGTGCCCACCACACTGCTCCACTCTTGACAAAGGAAGCCCTGGACAGAGGAAGGAGCAAGGAGTGGGCCTGACACAGGGAGAGGATGAAATGCCAAGATCGCTTTCAAAGCCCCTGTGTCTCCTTAACATCGTAACTGTGCAACAGTCCCGGCGTTGCCTTGGCTTGGGGGATGGGGGAGGACGTCAGCTGTGACAGTGACCTTGGAAATGCTGAGGGTGTCAAGACAATCCTGCACACACCCCTTGAGCATAATGTCTGCAGACAGATGCCAGTGCAGGACCTATGGGTGTGGTGATGGCCAGGCCTGGAGCAGGCTCATCGTGTGTCACTCTAGTCCCCGCCTACCTTGCCTGTCCACCCCTGTTCCCTCCCAACCCTCGCCCACCAGCTCACAGCATTGCTGTGCCTGCTCTGACCCTGCCTGCGGCCCACACGAGGCTGGATCTGGGGCCGAGGCAGCCACCGAGCCTGGACAGGAAATTACCCACAATAGCTGAGGCCTGCCACAGCGCTGGGGGCTCCGAGCCAGTGCGAATGGGCTGGGAGGTAAAATTCCAGTCTGACCTGACGAACCTGGTGAGCCCTATTGTTTTCTTACCTGGCTGCTCCCTCTGCCCCAAACCACAGACCCATGTGCTCTTCCCTCTCCTTCTCCCCATCAGGTCTTGACTCCAGGGCCCCTTCTCAGCAAAGCCTTCCTTGGTCATCCTATTTAAAACTGAACACCACCTTCCCTTCACACACTCACATGTGCACAGTCACACGCGCACATAGCCACTCCCGAGAACTCCCCACCCTTCCTTCCCTGCTCTATTTTCCTTCTCAGCACTAACTGGCAATCTGTAGACATGCTCGCCTCATGCACGTGTATGTAAACTTTTTTTCACAGTACCAATTGCCCTCCATTGGTCACTCACAATGTTCCAGGCTCTTCACCGAGCACTTCGTATACAGATTGCTCCTCATGACAATCTCAGGAGGCCGTTGCCAGCACTGGGCTCACTACCCATTGCTGGGTGTCCTACAGTTTTGTGGGGTAGCGGCCTGGGCCCAGCCTGGCTGCATCTTCTACTCAGTGTCAGCTGGGGTCTTACCAGAGGCTTGTGGCTGGTAGTAGAATTTGTGTCCTTGTGACTCTAGGACCGAGGTCCCCATTTTCTTGCTGGCTGGTGGCTGGGGCTGCTCTCAGCTCCTAGAGGACGTTGCTTCTCTCTGGGCCTCAGTTCCCACACTGTGCAGTGGGCGTAGCAACCCCTTCCCTCCAAGCTGGCTCTGTGAGGCTCTCCAGGTAAGGTGTGGAGACTTCCTGGCACATGGCTAGCATCCTAGAAGCAAATCATACCTGCCCATTTCAGGTGGAGGGAAGTTCTGGGCTTTACCTCATTCCTGCTGGGACCCCTTCGTTTGATACTTAAGGCAATTTGCCTCCTTCTAAACTTCTCTCACCTGTGGAGGCTCTGCATTAACCATTTATGACCACACACGCCTTTCCCCATACTCCCCTGTGGCCCCTCTCTAGCGGGACTGGAGACTGATGGACCCTTATATGTCAGACCTCAGGACTAGGCGTCACCTCTGCTTTCCCAGGCATGGCCCTTCTGAGCCTCCACGTCTGCATCTGTACAATGGGTGCAAGACCCATGTCTCCCTTTGAGAGGCTGTTGAGAAAAGCTGATGAGTTATGCATTTGGAAGGGCTTTGTCATTTGTGAAAAAGCTTGGGTGGTGATGCATCATCGGAGATCGTGGAGGATGCTGGCATCTCAGACAAGCCCCTGCAAAGTCCCTGCAAAGCACTGGGAGCCCAGAATAGCCCCTATCTGCTCAGGACGCTGGCTGGGTGTGGGCGCAGGCTGCCAGGGGCTGGAGAGAGAATCCCCTTGTTCGTTGGCTCCTCCCCCACTCCCATCTCCAGGTTATATTTGGGTTTGGATGTGATTCAGAGGAAAGGGAACAGAGACTGCTTCAGAGAGGGTCCTGGGTCCTCCCAGACAATAGCTCTAACCTCCTAGGACCTCATTTGCCTCCCATGGGGACCATGGCAAGACTGAAAGCAGCATATCCACCACCCCCACCCCCAATCTCTGTAGCCGTTCCTGCTCCCTGAGCAATGGGAAATAAATCTACCGCTTTTAAGGGCTAGAATTCTCAGACTCTTTCCGGTGCCTGGTTGCCATGGCAACCCGAAGCTCTCCTGTGCCACCTTCAGGAATGTCATTAGGCTGCGAGGGGGAGATGGCAAACAAAAGAAGACTTGTCAGGCTGCGGCAGCTGCTAAGAGGGCAGCGCTGAGGGGCAGAACCACTTTTTGTAGCAGGTTTTTTTCCCTTTCTCCTTAAATAAAATAGTAAACCATTTCATTACATCACTAAGGCTTTTCTTTTCTATGGGAAAATCAAAGCTAATAAAATGTGCCTCAGTGCCCAGTGGGGGAACTGAAAAATATATACTGATGTTTTAACAAGAACAGCAATCTATAATAAGGACTTTACATGCCCCATCACACTGAGCCCTCCCAACCAAGTCTCACAGACGAGAAAACTGAGTTTAAGAGTGGTGAGCAGCCTGTCTCAGGTCACCGAACCAATAAGAAGAGGGGCAGGGATGTGAGCCCATCTCAGAGCCCTGCTCAGCACCAGAGGTGCCTGCAACACAGCTCTCCTGGGAAACAGTGATCACGTGATCAGGGCCTGCATTAGGAACCAGGTGCCTGTGGGAGAAGGGAAGGGATGCTGGGTGCCTTCTCCGCTCTCGTGTCCCAAATCGGTGAGTCCCCGTCACAGGACTGTCACCAAGAGAGCAGATAATGGAAGGGCCATTGGTCCTCTGGCCCAGGAGAAAGTAAGTGCTCAGAAGAAGGTCAGGTGACAAGACTAGAGGACAGAACAAACCGAGGCATGTGCCCAGCCCCCAGGCAAGGAGGCACCAATGGTGGAATCCTCAGAGGGATTTTTAATAATTTGCTTGTGTTTAACTTCACAGTTTAAGGAATGTGACTATAATTGCATACACCCTGACAAGCAGTAGCAATCGTGATGGTAGCACACATTTCTGAGCACTTACTGCGTGCCAGGCACTGACAGCTCATCTTCTCTAAACCTCACAGTGTCTATTGTACAGGTGAGACCCCTACGCCCATTGTACAGATTGGGAACCTGAGGCTTCCAGACATCAGTTCACCAGACCACATCACATGGAGCGACACAAGAGCCCCCAGGCTGACAGCTTCCACTGTACACCCCAAAGCTGAGCTTGAGGGAGGCATGTGCCCCACACGAAGACCTGTGGATTGACCGAACAAGAAGGGGGAATGCACGTCTAGTAGCTCACAGCCCACAGCCCAGTGCACTCCAGCCAATACAACCAAACACTGGCTTTGAGCACCGGCTGTATTCCAACCCCAAAATAAAGCCCTGCTTAAGCCCGGGTGCTTCCGTGATGGAGTCACTCAAAGTAAAAACCTTCTAGATGCATCACTGCCACATGCTCCACATGCTCCAGACCCCAAAGGCGTGTTTCCACAGTTTGCATTTTCCCGGCTTCAGTTAAAATAGTGCTTTCTGACAGTAAAGAACCCAACGTAAGAAACGTTTTTTGTTTTGTTTTGTTTTGTTTTTGCCTTTTTATCTCCACAAAAACAGGGTGTGTCATTACAAAAACCTAATTAACAGCTCTTTCAAAAGAATAGGGCTGCTTGGGCTGTGTTTGTGGTGTTGGACTTAGCACTGAAAATTCTACTTGCACAATATTATAATTGTCACCACCAATTCTGTCACCCTGGAAGCACTAAGTGGGGACCTTTTTGTGGAAGGAAAACAAAGTGAACCCTTTCTTAACGACGAGTAAGTAGCATAATGAGAGACAGTTTGCTCAGTGGTCTCACCCACGGGAGAGTTCCAATCCTAGTCCTGCCTGACTAGCTTTGTGAACTTGGGCAAGTCACTTAACGCTTCAGAGCCTCAGTTTCTTCATCTGTAGAATGGGGGTTAGCAAAATGATGTCTGTCCAAGCATGTCCCAGAGAGCCGGGCACAAAATCAGTACTCACGGGCATTATTTCTATTTGATAGCTTGACATTATTTCATTGAATTAAGGTGATGGCTGGTGCGTGCTCAAGGGAATAGTCTGTATGTTCTCGCTCATTGTCCAGGTAAGTTCACCACTTAGACCTGAGGAAGTCACTCTCCCTTCCCTCTTCCTTCCTGGGAGAAGCCCAGATCATAAAGCTCAGAGACATGAAGAAACTATCAGCTTCGGCTCCCAGGCCTCCGTTTCCCATCTGGTCATTTCTCCCTCACTGGTTTGTTGTGAATATTGACGATAGTGTATGAAACGTCTTCCTCGGTGCCCAGCACAGTTTCTGCGCCATAAATGACTCTTCTTCCTATGGTGCCCACTCCACCATTCGTTGCTCTCTGCACTCCCAAGAGGGAGGCAGAAGGACGGGTCCTTGTTCTTGCTGGAGCACAGAGGTAACCTGAGCTCTCTGAGGCACTCAGCTGGATAAAGCTGGAATGGAAAGTCAGCCTCTGAGTTCCACTCCTGCTCTCTTTCTAATGCTTCACGCTGAGCCACCTCGTTCATTCCACAAAAATCTGCTTCCCACGTGCCAGGCCGAGGGCCGGGCTACTGCACCAGTCCAGGCGTGATTTAATGGGAGCCTGACCAAGGGCGGCACAGAAGGTAAGGGAGCCGCTTCTGTGCCTCCTCCTCTCATTTCCTCTCTCCAGGGTCTCACCACCCACACAGCCAGCCACATTCTGACAAAGTTAATAACCAGGCTGCCAGCTTTAAATGCCAGTTAGTTCAAGGGAGAGAACCTACTTGCCAAAAAACAATACAAAACAAAACAAACCTGAGAAAAACCTAACAAGAGGAAAATGCCAGTTGAGCTGACCCATTACCACAGCCCATGGAGTTCCGTCTGCAAGAGCTGTTATAGCGCATTCATTCATTCATTCATTCATTCTTCAAACAAGTATTTATGACCATCGATCTGTTAAGTGTTAGACGTTGTTATAGGCCAGAGGTCAGCAAACTTTTTTCCATTCATGGCAACAGAGCGAATATTGAAGACTTTGTGGGCCATATGGTTTCTGTCGCTCCTGCTCAACGCTGTTGTTTAGGGTGGCTGTGTCCCAGAAAAACTTTATTTACAGAAATGGGGCAGGCTGGAGTTTGCCCACCCCGGCTCTGGGCACCCGGACACAAAGAAGGAGACCTGGGCTCCTGCCTCATGGAGGTCAGAGTCTGGACACGGACACAGACCGGGATGGCGCACTGTGGCAAGAGGTAGGCCAGAGGATGCAATGAGAACGATGATTAGTAGTTGGTTATATATGGAGAGTCTGCATACGCCAGGAACTTTACCTCAATTATTGCGTTTATTGTTTCAACAACCTGTTGAAGTGACTTGTCTAGATCACATGGTGGTGACCAGTGGAGCCAAGACTCTATGTATCTCTCTCTCTCTCTCTCTCTCTCTCTCTCTCTCTCTCTTAATTATCTATTATCTATCTATCTATCTATCCATCCATCCGTCCATCTTACAATTAGAATTCAAAAGTGGGATAGTTGTCTCAAGGTCAAGTTTTTTTGAACTAAGTAATGAAATTGGGTATTTTCCGACAGTTTGATGTGGCTGATGGTTTAAATGAATGGCCTTGCCACTTAGGCAGGGGGCAGACAGTTTTCAAAACTGAAAGAGCTAAATGTGCAGCTTCAAGGTTTCAAAAAGATAAGTGTTTCAAGCAAATACTTAACATACAAGAAACAGTAAGTTCCATCTTTTACAATTGTTTAACCTTATGATTTAAAAGAATCAATGTACCAACCTGAAAATGTGCAAGGGACAACAAAGCTTTTAAAATTAGTATTGTGTTAGGGGGGCTTTGAGTAAAACTGTTGGAAGACCCCTGCTTTCGGACACTGCCCTTCATCTAAACTCAGCTTCTCAAGGTGCGTCTTCCAAATAAATATAGGGCTCTGCTGGCGAAGGGGGAAACCTGGCGAATTGAATTCTGCCCATGTCATTGCATGAAGGGCCCAAAATAATAAAGCTGTCCTTTTGCTTTGGGGAAAGGAAATTTATTGGCAAAGGATTCAATCTGCCACAATAAAGCTGTCCGATGGGCCTGGTTGAAAGAGAGATGTATCGGAGAGGAACACAATCTCTTTTCACCCACATTTTCCAGGCCTCGGTTGACAGAGGCTTTCTTCCCAGAGCTGCGGGAAGGGGTGGCAGGCTGATGCCCCAGCCCAATGCTGTGCTGGGTGTTTTGCAGCAATGCTGAGTCTGCAGCCCCTTTGCCACCTTCACTTGAGGGTGGCACTCCATCCGATGTGGGGGCGTCCTCATCAGCAGCCACCCCACCCACGTGCTTAGGGCGCATGGCGAGAGAGTGGACTGGCTGTGGGGCTGGCCTGAGACCAGCTCAGCCAGGTTTCATCTGTGTTACTGAGCAAAGGGCTAAGGAACAACTAATTAAAACAATACTTCTCACGCTGGAGAAAAAACGATAATGACTTGAGAAGATTTTCCTGTTTTCTTTCCAAATGCAATTAGATGCCAACTACCTTTGCAGATTTCAAGCCCAAATGGCTGATGCTATTTTATCTAACTCATGATTACAAGGGCACTGGAGAGCCAACAGCAAATGTGTGGGGGAGAAAGTTGCTTTTCCAGCTCATCTAGTCCAAATGAAATCTCTGTCCTATTTGTTTCTCCCGACCAGCTCATGGTTGGGCTGTGTGGTGGGTGTCACCGTTGGGAGGACACCAGTTGTTATTATCTGGGGACGGTGCTCCCTGTCACCACACTGTGAAGGCCCTGGCCCCAGAGGCCTCAGCACGCTTCCTTCCCACAGCCCCGATGAGTCCTGTCTCCTAAGGGTCAGCAGGGAGCTCTGGAAGGGTTGGGCCAGGTCCTCCCCTCTGTCAGTCTCCAGCCCCTGATCTAGGAAGAATCGTTGTGGGACATTTCAAAGAACGTAAAGCATCACTTACCAGCTGTACGTGTTTGATGTCTGTCACTATCGCCTGGAAGGTGGGGTCTGCACTGTCATCCTCACTGGCTCCCCAGTTCCGAGCAGAGGTCTGGCCCGTGAACCCTGACTTGCGTGGATTCACTCCACCTGGTACCTATTTATAATAATAACTGCACAGAGGTCTGTCAGCCTCTAAGCGCTGTCATAAAAAGCATAACAAACTGAGTGGCTTAACGCAGAAGTGTACTGTCCCATAACGGTGGGGGCTAGGAGTCAGAGAGCACGGTGTTGGGGGGCTGGTGCCTCCGTGACTCTCTCCAGCTTCTGGTGGTTTGCTGGCAGTCTTTGCATGCTTTGGTTTCTAGATGCAGCACGCTGAACTTCTGTCTTCACCTCGCATCTGTTTCTTTGTCCTTTTTAGGACACTAGTCACACTGGATTGGGGTGCACTGTAATGACCTCGTTTTAACTTGATCACCTCTGTAAAGACCCTATTTCCTAATAAGGTCACATGCTGAGGTAGTGGGGTTTCTACTTCAGCCCAACTTTTCTTAGGGGACACGTTTCAAGGCCCACCAGAATCTAATAGACCTGGATACTTTCTCAGATGACCTTCCCAGCAGCCCTGTGAGGCTGGGATTAGCATCTTCACTTGACAGATGAGAAAAGGGAGGCCTGAGAGGTGGTGCGAGCTGCCTGGCGTCCCACAGGCAGGGCTGGGATTCAAACCCAGGTGTGTCCAACTCCAAGCCCGGGACTCTGGACACACTGATCTGCTGACAGCTCTTTCATGTTCTCTTTCAAGAGCTCGCTGATCTGAATCGTGGTTTTTTTCTCCCCCTTTCTAATTAGTTGGGCAATTTGGATAGAAGGGAATAAATTGCCAACATAAGAGGCACATCCTCTTAATCAAACGTGTTTGTTTAAAGCTGCAGGGGGAAAGCCAGCCCAGTGGAGACGCTGTGGTCTTGCAGGAGAGGGGGCTGGGGGCCTCGAAGCCAGATGGCAGGGGGGGCTGCGAGGAGGATGGAAGAGGGTGAGGGTGGGCCCTCCCTGCCTGGACACTGGAGCAGCAAGGCTGGTGGAACCCCAGCACTTTTCCTCTCTGAGTCTCCATTTCGTCATCTATAAACAGAAATCATAATAACGATGATCCCTACCACATATTCTACTGAGTGTATAAACAACTATAAACCAAGTCATATGCCTGTTATCTAAATGACTGTACATGCCTACGAACAAATAAGAGATGAACGAATAACTACACATATGGTAGATAATAGACTCATATTTTCCACTGTCAGAAACAGAAGTTACAAGCAAGCAAAGAGGGAATGCTGGGATGAACCCTACCTTGTGTTTGATTTTGATAGACAGATTAGATAGATAGATAGATAGATAGATAGATAGATAGATGATAGATAGGAGAGAGGGAGGTGCATCGTGGCCTAGTATACATGCATCATTTTCTAGCTTTGCTCCCTGAGAGGCCTGGAAACAAGGACAGTCTGGTAGCAAAGAGCACACCTAACACCCAGGTCTTGGTTTCTAAAACCCACTCCTTCCTCACTAAGAAGAACCAGGGCTCCAAAGGGAAAGTGCAAGATGAGCCTGGAGCATCTAGTGCTGCTACAAAGTAGGCAGTGCCCCCCTCCCCAAAAAGTAAAAGAATAAAAGGTAGAAAGTGTCAGAAGAACACAGGAGCTAACTTGAAAGTGCCCCCAATGACAACAGATGCAACTGTTTGAGCAACAAAATAAATAATGATAGTATTTGACTATAACCCAAGAATAAGGAAATAGCCATGCGTCCATACTAATATAGAAATGATTGAATAAGCAAATAAATAGGGAGAAGGGACAACGCTTCTTTACCAAAGAATTCCAGTGAATACATGTAGAAAAAAATGGGGGAAATAGAAAATGACCGTTGGAACACGGCAGTGGAAATGCTGCAGGCAAGACCCACTGATAAACACTGAAGTGAGTGTGTGTGAGTTTAAGGAGAAGCAGGCAGTTGCATGTTCTCTAAGTACCTGCCCCCAAATGTGCACTAGTTACAAAGGGGAAAAGCAGTAACATCCAGGTGAATGTCACCAGAATAAGACAAGTCGACATCCTGCAGCCCTGGTGTGATGCTCTGAGAAGGGTATGTTGCCTCTGTGCCACCTTCCCCAGGAACCACGTCCTCAGTGTGACCGGAGGAAAACATCAGACATACACAAGTGGAGGGACAGTCTCCACCACACCGGGCTGGCGCTCTGCACAAGTGTCAAGGACGAGGAAGACACGGAAAGACTGAAAAACTGTCACAAATCGGAGGAGACTAAGGAGACAACTAAATGCAATGTGGGATCCTAGAACAGAAAACGGATTTTCAGTGGAAAGCTGGTGAAATCTGAATAAAGTCTGTAGGTTAGTTACTATTTTTTTAATGCATGTAGTTTGATGCATTAAAAATTGTTTCAGGAAATGTGCTGGAGACCTCAAAGCAATAGTTTAATGTTATCATTAAAAATGGTATATTTATGTAACTAAATATAGCAATCAAAACCCATGGGTAGGCCTGAGGAAAACAGACTGCGTGTGGCTTTGTGTTAGGGGCTCCGTGGAGATGACACGAGAGGTCTGGAAGGTAAGGGGCGCTGCCGTGAGCTTCCTCAGAGCAGGACAAGGTGGGCGGTTCCATGTCCTGGGGACTTCATGGCCATGGCCTTATTTTAAGCTATAGCAACCCCAGGAGGGGCAGTGGTTAAATAATTCCAATATATAAATGAGAAAACTGAGGCAGAGTAAGAGGCTTATTCAAGATACAGTAGCTACAATTTGTTGTTACAGGTAAGTCTTTAAATATTATTCCACTGAATTCTTGCAAAACAACGTAGGTACAATTATTAGTACCCCACCCCGTGCTACCCCCCACCCTCACACACACACACCCAGCGCAGTGCCCATCAGGGACCTCAAGCTGAAAGAGAAATTACGTCGAGTCAGCCCACAGCCTCTAGTTACCGTCCCTTTGATAGGAGACAGAATGGCAGAGACAAAGGCGAAGACAGATCAAGAGAGACTGGAGGCAGGAGAGAGGCAGAGGGCGTCCCAAGAGGGGTAGCCATCTTTGGGGCAACTCCGACTAATGACATCTGGGCCTGGGTGCTCAGAAACAGAGCATTTCTGAGAAAAGGGCAGAAGCAGATACACACCCTGCTGTGCCAGACTGAGACTGATTTGCAGGGAATGTTGCCATGGAAACCAGCCCTTTTCCCTCAACTGTTCGGGAATCCTGGTTTTCTTTTTGTAAGAGATGGTGGTGTGTGCTTCTTGGAAAAAATTATTGGGGATTTGTTTCTTCTTCTTCTACATGACTCCCCAATCAGATTAGAGCACGTCACAGAGGTGGGGGTAGGGATAAGTTGATTGACTGCAGTTCTGACAGGCGGTCTTTCAATTTTCCAGAAAAATGTCTTCTTACATATCTTCCGACGTGATCAGTGCTGGGATTCCCCGTGGTGCCATCGCTGCCTCTTCCCAATTGTCTGGTTACTCGTGTCCCTCCTCCTGCCCAGCCTTGACCGTGAGCGCCCGGGGAGTGTAGCAGCTTCCTGTGCCTCTTTAATCTTTGTGCGCAGCACGGCACACAGCAGGCATCACAGGAGCATTTGTGAGGAGCAGCCCTGGGCTGTCTCACGCCCACGCCGATGGTGCTGTCCGTCTTCTCTCCGCCCTCCTGCACACGTCCAGGGCCAGCGCCTCCAGGGACCCCGGCTGACACCCACGACACACCCCACCCTCCTCAGAACTCCTGCCCCACCACGTCCCCTGCACACCTCGCATGAGGTTCCCAGTGTGGGCGAGTAGATTAAAAAGCGCAAATGCTACAAACAGAGCTTGTTCTGTGAACCCAGGAGCTGTGCTCTCCACGCTGTCCCGCTTCTCCCGACCCTCGGTCAGCCAGCCGTGCTCTGTGAAACCCGTCCTCCAAAACCAGAGCTTTCCCTGACCACACCGCCTCTGCTCCAGCTCTTCTAGAACCCACCTCCCACTCCGTGGGTATTCATGGCAACGGTTAGGCAGCCTCCTTCTTTGTGAGGAGCTGGTTCTGACTCTGCTAGGAATAGCGCGTGGGCCCAGGGTGCCACTGAAAACAGCCCTCCTTTCCCTGACATTCTCTCTTCCTCTCGGTCACACACCTAGAACCTGCTCATTCCAGAGAAAATACAGGTTTGGGTTTATGTTTTGAGGCAATGGAGTGGCAAATCCATTTGTGACAGAATGTTTGAACATGTGTTCATTAAGTCTTTAGTTGACTTTGTATAATTGAAAAAAATAGTGGTGTTTACATGCTGGCCACACAGATCAGCCTGCCTCTGCGAGTGGAACGCCAGTGCAGACCCCTGCCCGGGCCTGTCCAGCTCACCGTGCCCTGAAGAGAGGCTGGAGGCCAGTGCCTTACGGGCGTGGGACAGCTGGCCTCAGGCCCCTGCTCCGCCCAAAGGGCAGGAGCCACGCTCTCTCCCTTCTCCTTCCCGCCCGCCATGCGCGTCCAGTCACAACGCCGTGCAGCAGTGAGCTGGGAGCCTCAGCCACGTCAGCCTGGTCTCTCCCTTGAAATGCCTGCCACCTGGGTCTGAGAAGAGCTGTGAACACAAACCGTCAGCTACCAAGCAGGCTGCCGACATGAGCAGTCAGTGCTAGACGGCACTGTGGGGAGACGCTGGTACCAAACCTGTGGTTGGAGTCACAGCTCCGCTGCTTCCCAGACACGGGAGTGGTCACCAGCGGCTGCTTGGCTTGGAGTCTCCATTCCTTCATCTCCAAACAGCGGCGATGGTGAGGCCACGATGACAGTGATGATGACAATGGGGGTACCTGCCTCCCGGAAGGCATATGAACTAAGACACACACAGCACTTAGCACGTGGCACGGGCAAGGGGCATTTACGGGTAGGCTATGAACCGCGGGTATTGAGTCCCAGCTGAGAATAACCTACTTGGCTTTTCTGGTAACTGTCATTTGAGTTTCTGGGAAATGAACTACAACCTTGAGAGCATTGCTCGGGGCTTTACAGAAGCAGTCTGGGGGGCAAAGGAGTCACACACAGCTGGCTTCGAACCCCAGGTCATCTGCTACAGCCCTGGGCCACCTCTTCATCCCTGCATCTATGTTCTTCGGCTGTCAAATGGGGGTGAATAACCCCTACCTTCCAAGGTGATAAGAGGCCTTAAATGAGCTGATCATGAAAAGGGCCCCACTCACTGCCCAGCATCTTCCTCCTCCAGCTGGTGGCTAATGGCCAATTGTATTGTGCCAGTGGCACCCTGGCTCCCCTTTTGCTTGTCTGTTTCTGCTGGACTCCCCTCTGGACTTCAGGACAGGGAATGTGCAGCGCTCGTTGCTGAATGGCCGTGCTCAGCACCGCCTGGCCCTCAGGTGCTCACTGCAGGACGTTAGGCTGCGGGGCGAGCACCCAGGTGCGTTTCTGGGTCCTTGCTTCTCACCTGAGCATCATTCAAGGTCCTGCTACCTGAGGATGGACGGAGGCTCCCTCACAGCCCACTGCCAGCCCCAGCTTAACAGGATACTCTGCCCCCAGCCTCTTCCTGACAGGCTCACTGAGCAGAAGATAAAGAAAGTTATAAAAGGACGGTCACGACTCTCAGACACATCTATCTTTATTTGTTTCCTGTCAGAAAAATTCAAAAATTACACCAAAAATACTTCAGCCTCTGCTACCTACTGACAAAAATACACCACAAAATTATAAAGCGCTCAGCGGGTTGGCCAGGGACAATTTGTTATTCTGCTCCGGATGACAAATGAATTTACAGGTGACTTGGGGTGCTGGGAGGGTCGGGGGGAGGAAAAGTCAGGTGGCAGCGTTTGGCAGGACAGTTTGAGCTGTGCCAGTCTTATCACCCAGCCGTAGTGTCTGATGAGTTCGGAAACGTAGCCACACACACACACACACAAAATGCCCTTCAAATGGTCCGTCAGACCTTCGTGGGAAACAGTAGCACATCTCAAAGGACCCCCTCTGCCAGCCAGGTCTGGCCCTGTTGGGCCTGGCGCCGACACCCACAGAGGAGACCTGGGAGGACCTGATGTAACCCCAGGGCTGGAGGGCCGGACGCTGCCTCCTTGTCACAGCTTCTAGAACCAGATCAGAGAGTTTGGACAGATGTCCCATGTCAACACATCGGAGTGGGCAAAAGCCTCCTCCAGAAACGCTCTGGCTTTGCTGCAGCCCCATCTCAGCTTCCCTGGCTGTCACCTGAGGTTCCTGGCAATGACCTTTATTGTTCTGCTCATTGTTATTAGCACTTGGGGAAAACAAACAACCAAACGAAAATTTAAAACTCGGGTGCCTGTGCTTAGGGCTTGGCCCAAGGTCACATGCCCGTCCTGTCCATCTCTTCCCTGCCACCCCTGCCCTCTCACACACACGGGCAGTATCCAGGTGTAGATCTGGAAACACAAGAAAAGACAAAAAAGCCTGCCCGCTTCTCAGTGCTGGCTTACACCACACATATCCGCAGGCCACGTGGGTCAGCCGTGAGCCACCCGTGCAAAAGCGCACTTGGCTTGTCTGCTTCGTGGGCTTACAACGTCACAATCAGTCCTCTCCAACTCGGCCCTCCAACCTCCCCGTGTTCCTCTCCAACTAAGTAGCACCCCCACCCCCACCCCCACGTCGTCAGGTATTCTGTACCTTCGGAAGCCCATGCTGAAGGTAGTGTCTCATCTAAGAAGCCCAGAGGGTCTTCACTGCCCTTCAGTGTCTTCCAGATGCAGCCAGTTTAATCCTTTTTGTTGGTGGTGGTGGTGTTCTCTGTTTCTTTCCTTTTCTGTTCTTATCTTTTCCTAACAAATAATAAGCAGCGGCTTTGAAAATATTTTACATGGGAACAGTCAACACGAAACATGCCTTTGTACATGAGCCTGACTCGGGGACGAATCAACAATATCAAAGACAAAAAGAAATACCGATTCAGACAACTCCAGTGCACAACAGTTTAGGTGAGACCCCCGCCCGCCCGCCCGCCCGCCCCACGCCCACACCCCGGGAGCACAGCGTTGTCTGTCACTGGAGCTCGGCTTAGCCAACGGGCCCCCCTCTCCCCCCTCCTCTGGCGGTGGGTGGGCTTCTAGTGGCCCTGGCTCTTGGGCGGCTTGGGCTCATGGATGACGGCGGCCGCGGACAGCCAGGGCCCGATGGCCCGGGCCGTGCTCTGCTTGGCCACACTGTAGTGGCTGATGACCGTGTAGAAGCGGCTCCTGGAGCTGGGGTCCTGGGACGAGTAGTAAGCATCCAGGGAGGCCGGGATGCAGCGTTTGTGCTGGGGAAGAGAGGCACAGAGTCAGGGGTGGCTCACAGACTGCTTCCAGCCCGCCCTGGGACACGGCCACCCCATCGGGGGCCACGGCCAGAAGGCAAGTGACAGCACCTGGCCTGGGCCTGGCACTCAGGAGGCCTCCCAACCATCACCACTATCATCGTCACCAAGGCTGACAGGTCCGCGAGACACGCCGGAGAAATAAACGTGACGCGACAGTCATTCAAGGGCAACCACCACCGGCACTTCCTGTCTGTGTGGCCGCACTGGACACTGTTGGTGGCCCACAGGCTGCTCCTCACCAGGTTGACCCCCCCACACACACACACATACACTGCTTCCCACAGCCAGAGATGGTTTATCTTATTGCCTTGATTTTATGTGTATCCGCTCTCCATCAAAAGCCTTGGTCCCTCACAATATTGACATAATTGCGTATTTGCTCTGTCCTACACTATATACATATCCAAGGGTCACAAAATAACCCCAATATCATGACTAACGGACTAACTAGTGAACTTGAAGTTCTCTCCACAGCTGTCTGTGGCCTTCGAATGTGTTCCGCTGAGGGTGTACAGTCAAGGTCCTGTGCTGCAGTTGTTTGAAACACTTAATTCTTTGTAAGTTTATGTCCCCAGCTTGATATAGGGCTAGGTTCTTTGGTTCATTTGTTTTTAATGTTCAGGAATTACTTGGTCTTATTTAAGGCATGTCAAACATTTACAAATGTCAAGAACAAATATATACAACAAGACATGCCGGGGAGCCCGGATCCTCAGCCGTCCCCTCGACTCTGCTCCCTCCCTTCCCCCCACCCCAGGAACCGTTTATCTTCACTGTTTAATTTTTCCTTCCGGAACTTCTTTCTGAAAATATAATTGAATGTGCTGTACCCCTCACCCCCTCGTCCTCACACACAGGCAGTGCCTGTTTCCCTCCATTTTATCCTGACGGTAGATATTGCACGTCCGTGTCTGGACACCTTCCTCCCTTATTTTCACTGTTGCCTGGAGTCCAGTGTGTGGATACGTCACTGTTCAGTCAACTGTCCTCCATGGTAGTTGTCAGCAACCTTTCAGACCCTCAGCTTCATACTAAGAATGGCGTCTCAGGAAGTCACACAGCAGAACGGAAGGTCATGTATTTTCAGTGGGGGTATTCTACATTTGATACCCTCCCTTTGGGACGTTACTTGATGTCTTAACCAAACACTTCCCATCTCCATTTCCTCAGCTGTAAAGTGGGAGCGAGGAAATGGAGTTTTCAGAATGGGCACGCAGCTCCCTTGAGGGAATGGCTATGAAAATGTCTAACAGAGGGTTATGGCATCTGATAGGTTCTCAGTAAAGGGTGATTTATACATATTAATGTCACCCGCTTTAGCTCTGAAGCAAATTCTAACATCTGCTGAGAGCCCATTCTCTAAAAGGTCCTTTGCTGACTGATTCTACTTAAATTCTCTCCGGAAGGTCCCACAAAAGCCTGTGGGGTGGGCATTCTCAGCACTCAATTTGCAGGTGAGAAAACAAGAGGCTTGGAGGGGAGAGACATGCAGACATTTCAGTTCTTCAAAGGATGGAGCAGTCAGAGTGAGAGTCAGGACTGGGGGAGACCAGCTCAGAAGCATCTGTTCCCTGTCTTCACCACCATGTGGGGCAGAGCTTTCTGAAGATGCAGCAGCATGTCTCGAAAGAGGGTGACTGTCCCTCACTGCGGACGTGCAGTCCCTCTGGTGAGTGCCACCCTGGAGACTGAGTCCTTCATGAAATCTTGGAAACCCTGTGCCAGGCACAAATTACATTTTAAACAGTCTGCAGGGAGAATGCCATACCCAGAATTTGAACGCCAATGAGAAGAACACATTGATAAACTCTAATTGAAGGTGACAGCTACCTGGGGCCACTCACCTGCCAGAAGGCCCTTACCTTATAGACAAACCCCTCTGGGCAGCTGTGGTCGTAGGTGAAGGCTTTGTAAACCACCAGGAACACGATGCAGGCGAGGAAAGCCAGGGCCAGGCTGACGAGGATGGTGACCTGGAGGAAAACAGAACTGAGAGTCACCAGCCTCAGCTACCCGCCTTGGTCCACACGCGCAGCCGCGAATCGGAGCCAGCAGGCAGTCTGGCGTGTCAGAGAGAGTGGGGGTACCGGGGGCCCAAAAACGGACCTGTCTCAGCTCTGTCATAACGTGCACTGTGACCTTGAGCAAACCACCTGTACTCTTTTGGCCGGTTACTTTCTGAGGCGCCTTTTTGGCCCAATGTGTGATTTTCCCCTCGTTTACTTTTCCTGTTAACTGTGTGTGTGTGTTGGGGGGGGGGGGGAGGTGATCAGTAAGCCCATCAGTAAGCCCATCAGAACGGCACTTCCGGAACTCCTGCCTTCCATCACCACCACGATGCCAGCACCAAATTCCAATCTCAGATATCAACTGCTCATTTCCCCTCCACTTGGCCGTCCCATTGGCACCTTAGACACATTCCCAACCCAAACCGCTCTGCTCCCCCCCAGACCTGGACCCCTGCATTGATCCACATCTCAGGAAATGTCAATTCCACCTTTGCAGTCACGCAGGGCCCAGATCTTGAAGTCATCCTTGACTCTCTCTCTCTCACATCCTACATGCCATCGACCAGCAGCAGCTATCATCTCTGCCTTCAAATACATCCACGATCTGACCGCTTCTTGCCACCTCAGTCACCCCCACCCTGGCCCACGCAATCATCACCTCACCTGCACTTTCGCCACAGCCTTCCAACTGTGGCCTGCCTGACCCCTACAGTGTATTCACACAGCGGCCAGAGAGGCCCTTTCAAAACCTAAGTCAAGGCATGTCACACCTCTGCTCCAAAGCATCGAATGGTCTTCAAATTGCTCAGTGAAAACCCAGCTGCTAACCATGACCTACACACAAGCTTTCAAAAATAATAATAATAATATAGCACCAAACAAACCTGGGGCAACCATGAGGATTTGTCAGAAAGGAGTAAATGGCTGATTCCGTCCGTACCCCGAGGCTTGCTCTGGCCCATCCATCGCCTGTGTACAAAGTGGTGGGGAACTAACTCCCACGACATTGGGTATCTATTGTTATATAACCAGTATTGTTTTTATTCATGTTATTTTAGAAAACTGGTGCCTTTTGAGTCCATTGGCCTAGAAATATGGCAGAATTCCTCTTATGGAGACAAGGTTTCTTTTGATTCAGAAAACAAAACAAAACCCAACTTTGGGGGTCCCCACCCCAGGTCCTCCCCACCCAGGGTGCGGTATATACAGACAGAAGGGTACGGGAGGCTACGTTGGTCCGAACACAGAGTGGTTTGTTGCCAGCTTTAAATAAGGGGTGGGGGGGGGGGATTCTGAAAGGAAAAGAAGGAGGATGCAGGGAGGGCGTCTGTCCAAATCCCACAGGCAGGCACTGTCTGTGAGCATGAGGTCTTAGGACAGTGTGCCGTTGTGATCTAATAAGAAATGTATACATTTGGTCCTAGTTCCCATTTCCCAGCACAGAGCTCCTAAAGAGCACCAGGAATATTTGTTATAGTATTTGGTTTTTGTCCCCAGTTCCTGAAATAGCTCAGATCCCTACAGGTGAAAAGAGTGTATTTTATTATTCAACCACAGCTGAGTTTATGTTAATGAGGTGATTTTTGGAAAGCCCTGAAGCAGGGGGGCAGGTTGCCAGGGAACCAACCACGTGATGAGAGGGTTGGACATGTCAGCCTCGCCCCCGACCTCAGGGAGACTGAGTTCAGTGGCCGATGGTTTAATCAATCACGCCTATGTGATGAAGCTGCCAGACTCGCTGGCTGAAGAGGTAGGAGAGCGTGCACGCGAGGGTGGTGTAGCCCCAACCGGCAACCGGGATAGCAGCTCCTGTGCTCGGGACCCTTCCGGACCTCCCCGTGCATCTCCTCATCTGTCTGTCCCGTAATAGCCTTTGCAATAAATGAAGCACTTTCCTGAGCCCTGTTAGCCATTCTAGGAAATCACTGAACCTGAGAAGAGGTTTATAGCCAGTCAGAAGCACAGGCCGACAGCCTGGGACTTGACTCGCGTCCGCCTTGTGGGACTGAGCCCTTCTCCTATGGGGTCTGGGCGAACCCGGGCAGTTAGGGTCAGAGCTGAGTTAAATTGTAGGACTTCCAGCCAACGTCCACCGAGAAGTAGACAATTGCGTAGTGTGGAAACCCCACCCCCCTACATGTGGTGTCAAGTGTTGTGAGAGTACAGAGAAAAGTGCTTTTTTTCCTTTTAGATGGTGACGTGTCAAGTCCAGTTCTAAGCTACTGTTGACACTGTGCACTGGCCACCCTTCCATTTGTCCCCTGAACCCTCAGACGCAGCCTGTTGCACTCTCATCGGCCTCCTGCTTGGGCGTGGGGTGGTCACAGTGTGAGGTGACATGGTACAGAGATCAGGCTGGAGTCACCCGCAAGATGTGGAGAGAGATCGAGAAAGAGACAGAGAGGTCAGTGAGGCTGGAACCTGTACCCCCTGAGGGTCCCCGAAGATAGGATTTGATTAGTACAGGGAAGGGGGACTCCCAAGACTAGGACGCAATGCTGAGGACGGAGAAACAGATGTTTGGAGTAGATGTAAAGAATTTTCAATGCCCAGACTTCCCAATGGTCAAGAGGTGGAAACAGCCCAAATGTCCGTCAACTGACGGATCAGATAAGTAAACTGTGATCTCGTCAGGTGACAGAATGTGGCTCAGCCACACAAAGGGGTGAAGGACGGGGAGATGTCACAAATGTGGACGGACCTCGAACACACCACGCTCCGTGGCGGAAGCCAGACACAGACGGCCACACGTTGCACGGCTGCACTTCCACGAAATCCCCCAGGGACGGAATGCAGACCGGTGGTTGCCGGGGGCTGGAGGGTGGGGTGGGGGTGGCACTGCCCATGTGAATGGTTTCCATCTGGGGGGATGGAAATGTTGGGGCACCACATGGAGGTGATGGTTTCACAACACGGTGAATGTGTTGAATGCCACCTAATTGTTCACTCTAAAGTAAATTTGTGTGATGTGAGTTTTACCGCAATTAAAAAAAATAAATGCTCAGAGCCCAGGTAGGTTCTTTCTGTCAAAGGGACCTTAAGCTCCTGCTAGCATCGCCTCACCAGAGCTGCCGCCAGGCTGGGACACAGACGTGCCTACTGGGCAAAGGTGTGGCCGCAGACCCCGCACGTGCAACAGAGCGAGTGAGAGCGGCAGCCCACCTGCCACCACCTGCCACCAGCCTGATGCTGGGCTGGGGTAACCCCAGAAAGCCTCCCAACCGCATGGTTGTGTGCAAGGGCAACCGCTGACTGAGCAGAGGCCCCGGCTCTCGGCAGACTCAGGAGCAGGACAAGACCTCCCAGCACTGGCATCCCCAGGCCGGGCTGGACACTCCCCTCCCCCTGGTCATCAGCTGGCTGGGAGATGGAGCAGGGCCCAGCAGGCCTGGCGACGGGACAGGTTCCCTTACTCCATCTTTCATTGATGAAAGCTCCACTTGGGAGGGGCAGGGTCTGATCACCACAGTACCCCCAGAGCTCCACCGGGGAGCATAGCAGATGATGGTCTTGGAAAAAGAAAAGACAGGGAGGGATGGATGGAGGGAGCGAGGACCCTAAAGAGGTCAACACTGATGCCCAGAGGCCTAGCACCCTCGGGGCTGACGCAGTGGGTCCAGAGCGCGCGTGTTTTTGTCAGCTTTCTGGGTGGGGACAACGTGCAGCCAGCGGTGAGGACCACCACTCACTATGTAAGAGTGGCCAGAACCACTCGTGCAGCGTATGCCACGATCCCGGAGCTCAGGTCCTCTGCATCCAAGTATTACCCGTATTTTACGGCTGTGCAAATAGAGGTGCAGAGGCACTTGTCTGAGGCCTGAAGCCGCAGGCCTGACCGGGATTCCGGAATGTCTGATTCCGAGGCCCTCGGTCCTAACCACTTCTAACCATCCTTTTGATCCATGTCTCCTGGTTCCACAGCTGCATTTGCCACAATCGTGCAATGAAGCAAGACACGGTGTACTGCACACTTCTTCTTAGAGGATATGTCACCACAGATGTGGAAATCCCAGGAGTCAGGAAGGGAGAGGAGCAAAACCAAGCCCTCCCGCTGTCGGCCAGGCCAGGGTGCAGATCCAGGCCCATCCTGGCGGCAGGAGGCGTGGACTTCACTGTCTTTCACGTCCCGCAAAACCTTGGCACCACAATACCCGAAAGCCCCCCCCCCTTTCTTTTATGAAGAATGCAAACCCTGAAAACCTCAAAGCAATAGAACTACTCACTTCAGGGAAATTAAACTTTGTGGGGAGATAAAAACAGAGCGGCCCCACAGACATTCATATCGTGTATGTGAGAGCAGGAACCTCCAGAGACAGAATCAGGCCACCCAGCGCCTTGCTCCTGGCTCGGCCTCAAAGATCCTGACAACAGGGTTTGAGTGGAAAGTGTGAGGGGATCACAGCCTCCATAAATTCTGCCCCAGTGACACCCTGGTTTCCTGGCCCGCTGCCTGGCACCCGCCACTGAATGGAGGAGAGACTTCGGAGCCAGGCTGTCTACACTGAAAGCCCGGTTTTGCCACTTACTTGTATGTGACCCTGGGCAAGTTGCTTGCCCTTGGGAATCCTCAACTTGCTTCTGTCTAGAATGGGGGTGACACCGATGGCTGCCTCACACTGGCTGCTGTAAGGCAGAACGTGGTAGTGCATGGAGCCCCAGGATAGGCCTCGCCATGGTAACGACCTCAGTTAGCATCCATGCAGCATAGACACACGTCCTCAAAACCCTGCAGGGAGGTACTATCAATGTGCCCACTTGACAGATGGTCTTTCAGAGGCAGACGGAGAGGCTTTATGCATCTGAGGGCGGAGTGAGGATTTGAACTCAGGTCTACAGTCCAGCTGCCTAACCCCATCTTACACGGCTGATGAATCTAAAACTATGTTAGAGTTCATTGTTTTATTAAAAATGCACTGCACCATTATTATAAGAACAATATTGGAAATCTAAGAGGAAAAACACCCACTATGATCTTGCCATCATCTCAAGTCCGCTTTCATGCGCTTGCTATTGGTTCCTGCCCATGTGCAGCCCTGCGGGAAGCGCCACTCCTTCTGCTTCTTCCCATTTTACACACTGCGGCCCATCCGCTCCGGATCATATAGAATATTCTCACACACCTGGTCTGGACCACCCCAGCTTTACCATCTGCAAAGCGGCTCCACGTCATTACACTAATTTACACAAAACTGTCATGAGCTACAACCAAGAGGAACAATGCAAATAGCAGCGCTGTGCAAATGCCAAAGCGACAAACTCCTGCTTCCTGCGGCCTCACGGGGACCGTTACCGTTGTGCATCCTGAGAGCTGAATTTGGTTCAGGTGTTACCTCAGCAGAGAATCATTGGATGTTATACTGTGTTGCCACCAGCTGTGACCTGTCCTCCCGGACCGACAGCCACCCCCCGCACACACACACACAGGCTGTGCTCTGTCTCTGGGCTTCTGAGGGCCTGCGGGTCCTACTATTTAAAGGGTTTGCTGGTGATTTGTGTTGATGGCGCAGCAAAGCACTTCTGACATGGTCTGCCCTCCTCCCCGTCCCAATCCACCGTCCCTGCTGCTCCTGAAGGATCTTCCGAAATTATTTCTCTGACCATTTCAAGGTGGGGCTGACTTCCTGCCCTGACGCAGTGGGTCTACGACTTCACTGAGCCTCGGAACATGTCAGGAGACAGAGCAGATGCAGTCCCGGGCCCCACACCCAGAGATCTGACCCCCTCGTTGGCCACCACAGCCAGAAACCAGCATTTCCACGCAAGTCCAGGAAATTTGCATGCACATGAGCTGGAGCCTGTGGTTAGATCAAGACAAGGTCTCAATCCTTTGTCTGGCTTCCGGAGCGAGGAGGGCAAGAAACTCACCTCCCTTGGCTGTCAGCACTGCACACACAGGATCTTCTCAGCCCTACCCTGGACCTACCCACACAGTGGAGACCGTTGATAGTCCTGCTTTCCCAGTGATGAACCTGAGGACTGCAGAGGAAAGTGGTGGGATTTTCTAGCCCGTCAGTAGTGGAGCACAACCTAGAAGCCAGGTCTGGCTGGATCCAAAACACATGTTTTTCCTTGGCACTACACTGTCTTCACCATGTGGCCTCTGCTTATCTGTCCCATGTCACCAATTGCTACTGCCCTAGGAACACACACACACACACCAGGAAGCCTTCCCAGACCTTTGCCTCACGAGCAAGGCCTCTCTGTGGCTCCCAAGCAATTGTCCTGGTCACGGTCACGTGTCACTCTGTGTTACCATGACTTCTTCACCCACGAACCTGCCCCACCAGACTTCACTTCCCGAGGGCAGGGATGGGGCCTGCTGACCCCCTGCCCACCTCTGCCACAAAGAGCATCTGCGTGAGCTCTGGCGGAGTCACATCCATTGCTTCCCCAAGCCCAGAGCCAGGCCCCAGAGCAGGGCTGTCGCTGTCCATACACATCCCAGCCTAGTCACAGGCTCACAGCCGTCTCCCGGCATCCCAGCCCACCCATGTCTACATGTAGCCTGCCTCTCCGTCTCCATGGAGACACCAGCCCTGCAGCCCAAATAGCCTGTCCCATTAAGCTACTTTCATTCCTCAATCCCCTTTCTTGGCAGAACAGCTGATAAAAAAAAAAAAAAATCAGGTCAGCAAAATTGGTTTGGAAAATTAGAAATCATCTTCTCCCAGTTCCAATGTGTGGCACTGCTAGGCATGCCAGTGGGGGTTTCTGAGCCAGAGAAGCTGCTCCACACTTTCCCGTAATTCATGCAAGGGTGAGAAATAGCGCCTGTCAGCTCCACGACAGCACGCGCAGCGCGGCCCTCTACACACACAGCCATGCTGGGGAGGCAGCATATGCGCCCCTCTGTCAATGTCTCCCTTTGTCCAGGAGGAGGGGACCTCTTCCTCCAACAGCCAGCTACCTCCTCACCCCTCCAACCCTACACACAGACACACACACACACACACACAGACACACACACAGAGTCACACAGACACACACACACACACATACACACACACAGTCACACAGATACACAGACACACAGTCACACACAGACACAGACATACAGACACATACACAGTCTCACACACACACAGAAACACAGACACACATACACTCCCCGCCTGGGAGGAGTCTTGGAGGCATTTTCACAGAACAGGGAAAAAGGAGCTGGCCTGACGTTGCCACGCTTGCAAAGGTCTGCTGCCAGCGTGGCCCCTGGCAGCCGTCCGGAGCTGGGCGCCCAGGGGTGTCCCCACCATTCCCAGAATAGTAAGAGCAGCTGCCCTCCTTCTGGGAGTCTGGCACTTGGGCACAAAGTCGGGCAGCGGGCGGGAGAGCCTACACGACCAGCCCCCAGTAAAAGCCCTGGCCCTGAGGCGCTCCTGATTCCCTGGTGGACATTTCACACGTGTTGTCACAACTCATCACGGGGGGAGTTAAACGTGTGCTGTGTGACTGCACTGGGAGAGGATGGGAAGCTTGGGCCTGGCTGCCTCTGGACGTCACCTCCCACTCCTCCTTTGCTGACTGTACCTGGTGTCCTTCTGCTGTAATAAGTCACAGCCCTGAGTACAGCTATCTGCTGAGTCCGCGGGTCCTCCTCCTGGGCGACATCCGACGCCGCTCCCCTTGTCCCCCTTCCTGGTTCCCCTGGAGGGCAGGCATTGTGGATCTTCTTTTACAGAGCCTGGCATGCAGTGCCAGGCCTTCTTCTCTCTCACCCAGGCCCTGGCACCGGCTTCCAGCCTCTGACGTCTCCCTTCCGGCCGCCCAGAGCCCAGGGCCCATGAGCAGCTCTTCACTGTCTTCTTGCCTCTTGGGTCAGGGCGAGGGTAGGGGTGTCACTGTCCCCACACAGGAGGAGCGTGGGCCATCTCTTTTCTGGTCCAACCCTCTGCACCCTGGCGGCATCGTGACCCCGACGTCATTGCTGGGCGGGCCTGCACGAGGCACCGAGAACAAACTCTCCCACCTTCTGCCACATGTCTCGCCCTCCGCTGATGATGAGTGCTCGTCGGACGGCTCGTTTCTTGGCCTGTAGTAGAAGACGCCTCCCCGGGGTGAGGGAGGGCAAACCAGGACGAGAAGCTAGACACCCACTTAGGCCTCCCACCCCGAGCCTCGTGCCCAGCTTTGCTCCTGGGAGAGGGTGGCTCTTATGGGTGCTTGCCAGTGCTTCGTCTGCCAGGTGGGACCTGTCCTTACGTACAGACCTCCGTGGCAGGGGGCCGCAGGAGGATTCTGGCAGCCCACCCCTTTCCGAGCCCTGGCCAACCCACAGGCGTGGGTGAGTGGGCTGATTCCACAGCCACTGGGTCCAGTGAAGGCACTTTTCACCTCTAAGTAACACCTAGGGGCCGAGTTTGGCTGCCAAGCCGCAGTGGTCTCAGCTACACATGTATGTTTCAGTGTGGACTCGGGTGGAACACTTTCTGTCAGTCTGTTCTGTCCCAATAAAGGGAGAAAAACAGAGTGGGGACCAGAGAGCCTTGTTTGGATTCCAGCCCCACCACCTCCTGGGTCGCTTACACCGTTTTCTGGGCCTCAGCTTTCTCATCTGGAAATGGGGTCACTGTGTGGCGACACAGAGCACAGCACCTGGCACACAGCTGGTGCTGAGATGGTCACCTAGTTTTCATTCTCACCAAGCACTTGGGAAGAGCAAACACGCCGCAAGATCTAAAATCCTACTCCCTCTGCGTGTCCCATGGCTCCATGTTTGGAATAATTTGATTCATTAAATACTAGCAAATTCATTCTCTTATTTTGGATTCTGCAGACTCATGGGCATACCTACCCATGGGAGTTAACCAGAGGGACAAAAACAAGGACCTGGGAGGCTTTTGTTGGTCTGTTTGGCCTACTCAGAAGAAAAGAAACAGTTTCCTTGGGGTCTTGTGAAATCTTGGGACGAGGCTGAAGCGGCCATCACTACTGGCCAGAGCTGGTCTGGAGCCAGTGCCAAACCTGAGTACAGACAGCTCTCCCCCCACTTTCTGCTGACTTTGGACAAGCTCTGTGACACCTCCAAGCTTCGGTGTCTTCATCTATCACATGGGAGTTACGATGATTCCTGGCTCCCAGAAGCACTAAAAGGTGACGTCAGAACACACAGACCACCTGTCTGGCTTTGGTCTGAAGCATGTCTGGTGAGGGAATGTACCAGCACAATTTCTGCCATGGTATTATCTCTTGGGTAGAAAAGCCGACACTGAAACGGCAGGGTAGATCTGGAGCGTGAGCGTCTATTGTGTTCAGTCCCATGCACTGTTTAATTCCTCAGGTGGGGTCATTCCCTGCAGAGGAAGTTGGCTTGGCGTGTGGGCCACATTCCCACATCCAAGATGACTTCCTGGGAAAGGTTTACAATGGACAGTAGGAATTAGCAGGCATGGTGTGGTTATTTGAACACTATTTCCCACTAATCCTTTTTAAAACCAGCCCCATAAGGTATCATTTTCCCCATTTTATAAATGAAGAACCTAAGACCCAAAGACATTGAGTCACTTGCCTGAGGAAACTCAAATAAGGCAGAATGGAGAAGCAGGATTTGAACTCAGGTGTGATCCCAAAGGCTGTGTGCACTTTCTCCTCACTCCACTTCCTCTGGAATGGCTGCCCCTGGAGCGGCTGTTTGGAATACAGAGATGCCCTCCGTCCCCAAACCAGAAAGATTGCATTATTACGCTGTTGGGTCAGCTCCCCATGGAAGACCCTAAAAACCCATTAAAGAAGCCCATTCTCTGGGGCCCGCTAAGTAAATTGCCTTTTAAAAGGAAACGGAAAAAGAAACATCTGTGGCCTCAGACTTTCTATGAGCAATAACGTAAGTGTCTCTCTCAGAACCCAGAGGGGAAACTCCCCACAGGAAGGAGGAGCAGTGAGAAGTACGCGTGACTCCAGCCCAAGTCCACGATGCATTAATATGTGTGGAACCCCTGAAAGAGAAAGCGCAGTTTAAACTGGAACATTTCAAAGCAATAATTCACTGCCCGGTTTACTTTGCTATTGGCATAAGCATTAGAAAGAAGAAATGAGGGTAGGGGGGCCTGGCTTCTGAAGGAGACAAATTTCTGGCCTCCTGAAGTATTTTTCATTTAGAAAATTCAAACCATCGGTCAACTTGAACCAGAGGATATTAAGACCTTTGACAGTGAACCTCTTACAGGATGGAGAAGCCGAGGCCTTACTTCACAAGGTGGTGTCATTATAAGCAGATAAATCAAAGGCGAAAGCAAAGCGGAGACCTGAACATGTGCAGCGACGTCTAAACAAGCTGTCAGGCGGGAAGGCACCAACCTTTCCGGGTCACCCAGGGTGTGCGAACACAGAGCAGATGGACAGCAGAAGCCAGTGAAAAGGCCAGGTGTGATAAACAGGGTGCACTGGGGACTGGAGGGAACACGCCCCGTCTACAGGGACAGCAGCTGCCGGGCCCCAGATGATTCTGGTCAAGAATGGGAATGAGGCCCCAACATGGCTGATGTGCTTTTTCAAGGAGAGACGGAGATCCTAAAATATAAGTGAAACTTTCCAATTTTTAAATGGGAGCAGCAGATACCAAACTGTGCTTCTATTTTAAACCTTTCAACAACCCTGTAAAGATGAGCTGTTCAATCCTGTTTCATAGGAAATAAGGTTCCAAAAAGCAGGTGGTTCAAGATGAGACAGCAGCAAAGGCTGAAAGCAGGACTTGTCCCCTGTCTGGCAGAAGGAAGGTGACGAGGTCCAGGGTAGATCAGGGCGTGTGACTGGTCTGGGGCTGGGCAGGCAGCTCCCAGGTGGCACCATGAGCACCTGTGACTGATTACAGTACAGGGCAGGGTGGGGATTACGGGGGTCAGGGGCAGGTGTCCATGAAACAGCGCCACAGAGGCCGGGCGCCCTCCCCGGACGAGGAGGGGTTGACTGAGCTTCTGCTACAAGCCAGGCACTGCCTTCCTGAACCCACACACAGCCATCTGGTGAACACGTGCTTATCCCGTCTTACTGCAAGGACTTCCCAGGGTCACACAGGCAGGCCAGGTTGAGCCTCTATTTTCTCGTCTGCTCAGCACACCTGGGCCTTCCTCCTGTCTGAGCTGCTGGGCAAGGAGACGCCTTGGAGCTTCCACTGCAAGCTTGTCAATCACCAGCATTTTGTAAAAAATGGTCCAGACAGGAAGGCCCTCACAAATTTCACCAAGGATTTTGCACAAAGTGAAACTTGGTAAGTTCAGATGTGACACAAGCCTTGCTGTGTCCACAGGGAGTGACTGTAGGTACAAATCTGGCCCAACACGCAGACTTTGAGCAAAGAGGTCATGAAGTTTATTTATTGCTGCCTTGGCTATGATATTAATTTATTATTAAGAAAATAAAAGGCTTCCAAGGGTTGGGGGTACAGGTGGTGTGGCAGTTCACTTTTGGCTATTCTGGGATGCAGGGGTTTAAAACGGAAGCAGTGTAATGTGGAAGAAGGAGCCGGGCTCTCGCACCAGACTGGCCTGAGATCCAGTCTGCTTTACCTTTTACTGGCTGTGTGACCTTAAGTAAGTGGCACCACCTCTCTGAGCCTCGGTCTCCTTATCTGCAAAAATGGGATTACTCATAACACCCACCTAGCAAGCACACTGGAGGATGCAGAGACACTGGAAGTAAGCTCCCAGCAGCACAGGATATAGTTACTGTCATTGTCATTGAAACACATTCTGTAAGCTGTTGCCTATAGAGCCAACTGCTGACTTCCTGTCACTAAAATAGCAGGATGCCCAGCAGGACCTCTTAATTTCATCAAAATGATCTGTTGAGTCACAGCCTTGATGGACTTTCCCCTGGCTTTCCTGGAGCAGGAATCCCACCCTCACCTTTCGTCCACGATACTTGGCTCCAAATAATGGGAGTGCCTGTCCTTTATGAACAGTTCTGACTCTACAAAGACAAGCAAATCACCCAGCAGACACAGGGCTGCACACACAGCCAGCCTGCGAGGCCACAGAAACCTGTCCACAGAGCACTAAGGCAAGGGCTTGCAACCTAATGAAATCACCTCCCCTCCACCGAGTTCCCACAGCGCCTGCAATCTGGGCCCCAGTTTGTGTGCTTATTTAACTGTGACCTCCGGCCGTGCCCTCCCAGCAGCCCCAGCAGGATGCACTGGGCATTGCAATGGAGAGTAAAGAGTCAGCTACTCTTTGCAGGGTTGCAGAAAACCATGGGGTGGGGGTAGGGGGTGGAGAGCAGGAGGTTCAGGTCAGGGCCGCTTCCTTTACACGGAAAATACAGCAGAGAGCATGGAAGTTCTAAGCTCCGGCATCCAGGGACGGAAACCATAACAAGCTGGATGAGAAAGCCCGTTTGACACTGGCCTGGGCAAGTCCTGAATTCCGACTGAGCTCTTTGTTCCTTGGGGGCCCCGCCTGGAGCATGCCTCCTAGCCCGTGCGTCTGGCCAGGGCTTGGCTGCGGAGGTGCTCACTAAATCTGTGCTAAGTCAATCAATGCCACCCAACTGGTTTCATTCATCTTTTTATTACACCCTCTCTCTCTTTCCAGAAGTGATTTAAGGCAACTTCCAGGCTCCACGATTTAGTAATCACCGACACTCACGGCATGCTCACACTGTGCCGAGTGCTGCCCTGAGCACGTGACATGGGGTCCCCACTGTGTCCCCACAGCAATCCTCTGCGGTAGGGATTTTTACTGTACCTCCATTCTACACATGAGGAAAACAGCAGTGAAGTAAATGGACGGATCAAGGATGGGCATGAACCGGAGACAGGACTTACAGCAGTGCCCACGTTATAAGCCTGACAGGACAGTAAACAGGCACGCGACCCATTAAAACGTGCACAGAGTCTGGGAGCTACAAACACACTGCTCAGAAGATGCACGGATGGCTCCTATCTGACGTGTGGGGCCCTGGGGGAGTCGCTTCTGTCTCACCCTTGGAGTTTTCTTCTGTGCAAAGGGAGCGGGGACAGCACTGTCCCCATGACCGGGCAGTCATGCAGGTCGCAGGAAAGGCTGACTGCAGCAAGCGCAGGGCTGGGACCCCGGAAGGTGTCCCATCGATGTTCACCCTCCTGTTATTTCTGGACGTTGCCCCTCCACGTATGGAACGAGGCTTCTTGGCGTGTGGGTGTGTAACTGTAAAATCATTGGCAAGGCTGCCCAGTCAGCTCACTGTTACTTAAAAAGAAGAAAGAGGCCATGCAACGTGGCTCGGGGCTTGTCAGCGCCTGCTCTGAATTTCACGAGCGAGCGGGAGGCTGAATGGTTTGGTGACTCCGCCTGGGCCCCGCGTGAAATCCACATTCACCTGAGAAGTGCCTCCAACGCCCCCTTATACCCTGGGAGGCTTCGGAGAGCCACGCGTTTCCTTCATCTCCTGCAGCTGAGAAATGCAATGGATTTTCCTGGCCTCCTTTTTTGTGTTTTAAAGAACCATTTCCCCAGGGCTCCTCTGAGAACTGAAATGGAGAAAATCTCATTCATATTTTACCATGTAACCCAAAGACTTATTGTGTACCTGACAACAGGCAGTGGAGGCACAGCTAGTCTATAGCTGGCCCAGGGCCAGGCACACGGGATGCACAGGTGACATACGTGCAGCCTCTGCCCTCAGCACAGACCTTCAGAAGGCAAGGTGAGAAGCACTGTGATAAAGACAGTGCCAGGGAAGGGGGCTCCTAAGCAGGAAGGGGAGGGGAGAGGGTGGCCCAGACAGAGACAACAGCCTGTGGGAAGGAATGGAGGTGTGGGTGGCACATGATGTACATGACAATGAAAGAGGAAGCTTGTAAGGTAAAAGGGGCTGAAGAAGGGGCACGGGTGTCAGACTGAACAGTTTATTGGGAGTCCTAGGGAGCTAACAGATGTTTGACATTTGGAGTTCACTGAAGTGGCTGCATTTGAGTTTCAAAAATTACTTTGGCAGTTTGGATGGAAATTCTGTTGAAGGGGGTGAAACTATGAGGTAGTCAGGGGCTCTAAAAATAATCAGACCTGAACAAATATTCCATGATCGTCTTCTTCCTAGCCCAGTACCGAGCTAGGTATCTGGGGAGATACCAAACTGAGGAGAGAAACAGGTTTACTGGGTGCCAACTGTGCTCTGATGCTTTATATGTGGTATCTCACCTAAGCATCACAAAACAAAATTAGTATCCCCATATTTAGTTGAAAAACCTAAAGCTCAGGGAGGTAGAGAGAAATGAGTCACAGAGGGAGCTAGTGAGTAGGCAGGTCTAACGGGCTCCACCTCCTGTAGACCCACGTGGACCTACTCTGCACACCAGGGTCAGAAACAGCAGCGGCTCCAGCACAAAAAGGAAAGACAATGTGTTGCATCAGTATGTACTGTCTGCAGTGAGACGTTTTGCTCTAGATCCAAGAATGACTGATGGAAGCCTAAAGGGCAACTGTGAATACAGAGCCCCGAGCTCTAGGAATATTCCATGATAAATGACGCTGCTTTAAAATCAATTTCACAGAAATGGAGGTTTCAGCTACAGGGCAGCATTCTGGGAACATCGACTGTGGGCCATGCCTGGTACTTCCATGAATTACCACACTACCTACCCCAAGGCCTGGGACACAGTGGCTACTCTGCAAAAACTTATTGACTGAATGGGGCCACTTTGAGAATGATATCTGAAGGGAGTTAGAATTAAGAGAATGACAATGGCTTCGCTTCAAAACGTCATCTTTCAAAGCTTTAGAGGCGTAGCTGGGTACAAATGGAATTCATTTGTTTATTCTTCACATATTTACTGAAAACTACTCACGTTCTTCCAAATATCACTAAGCCAGATGATTTTACGAATCCTGTTTTATTTATTTATTTAAAAAAAAACACAAAAAAACAAGAACACCTAGAGAAACAGATTATTTCTCTACTCTTTCAAATTTTCTAGAGCACAGAGAAAGGAAAAGGCAAGTACATTCTCTTTACAAAGGCAGGAAAATACTAGTACCATACCTGACAAAGACAGCACAAAAAAGAAAACTCAACAGAACCTCACGATATTAATAACGCAAAAATTTTAAATGATGTATTAGCAAACAGAATTCAGTGATACACCATGACCAAATGAGGACATGTAACAATGGCTTAATATTTAAAAATCGATTGGCAAAATGTACCGTAGTATTAGGTCAAAGAAGCCAAACAGTCTGATCATGTCCACAAATGCAGAAAGGGCCCTGGGGCGGGGGCAAGAGCCATCAAAATGTAAATGGTAAAACACTAGAAACAGATCTGAGAGTTCTGACCAATGCAACCAGACAAGAAAATGATATTAAGAGTCTAAAGGTTGAAAGAAAAAATAACATAAGAACACTAAACACCAGAAAGGGAAGCAATATTAGCATTATAGACAGATGATACAATTTTATATGTAGAAAATCCAAATAATTAAATTTTAAACAAATTTTTCGAAACAATAAGAAAAGTTAGTACCTGCCTGGTGGCAAATGTACAAGATTCAAAAGCATTTCTATTAAATATAAATACAACCAGTTAAAAAATACAATGGAAGAAAAGGTCCCCTTTACAATGTCAACAACAAATAGATAAAATACTTTGAAATAAATTTAACAAGAACTGTAAAAGTGATTTTAAAACTCAGTTGAGAACCTTGAAAGAAGACTTCAATAGATGCAGTTAAATCTTGTCTCTAGATAGACTCAATATTTTAAGGGATGTAACTTCTCCTCAAGTTAATCTATAAATTCACAGAACCCAAATTAAAAACTAGCATGAGTTTTTTGGAACCTAAACAATACATTAATATTTTTTCTGAAGAAATAAACATGCAAGAATGGGTAAAGAGTTTCTGAAAAGTAAAAGGAATGAGGGAAAAACAGTTTACACAAGTTTTAAGATGTATCGTAAAACTATGTAATTGAGACAATTTGGTATTGCCTCAGTTTTCAATACCAAATAATTGTAAGATCGATGAAAGAAAAGGGAACACAGAAGTAAACTCAAATACATATGGGAATGTGGTGTCTAAAGAAGGTGAGCTGTCTAGTCCGAGAGGAAGGATTAACTAATGAGCATAGACCAATTAACTGGCAACTGGCCAATCACAAGGAAATAAGGTTGGATTCCCCCATCAGACTCTACAGATTCCAGATTGATCCAAATTTTAACATAAAAAACAAAACCATGAAAGTGCCAGAACAAACCATGAATTGAGGGTGGGAGAAAGCCTTCATTTTGGTAGAGTCGAGTATGTCAATATTTTCCTGTATGACTTCTGGAGTTTGTGATGAATTTGAGTTAAAGCAAAAGTAAGGAATCCCTCAGGCTTGAAAAAGAAGTTATACCATAAACAAAACCAAAAGGCAAAGAAAAAACAACTGAGAAAGTACCAATAAATGAGGATGAATGTGCCCCTCGCTTTGGGAGGAGGCCGTGCAAATCAGCATGAAGGAGTAACAAGTGGTCCAACGCGCAGGACGTTTCCCAGGAAAGAAGCAAAGGTCCACGGTCAATCAGGCCAGAGAAAGAGGCTCCATCTCACCACGAACGAAAAACACACAAATTTACACAAATCGGAGGTGTCATTTTCTGTCACATTGGTGAAACTTTTCAAGATTGGTACAGCTCTCAATGTGGGCAGAACACATTGGTAGGCACGGGGGAGGAAGTAGAGATTGACGGGAACCTTGGGGAAGATAATTTGGCAAAATCTATTAAAATGGAAGACTCACATACCCTCTGGCAAGGATCTAAGATGAGGATTCTCATACCCTCCAAGTACACCTGTGAAACATATGAAGGGTGCACAAGTGCGCACGCATGCACGTATGTGTGTGTGTGTGTAGACACACACCAGGAAGCTAGGAAGCTCCCTGTAGCAAAAGACTGGAAGCTAGAACAACAGGAAACAGAAGGATTATGCGTCTCCTCACTGTGCAGCGATTAACGAGAGCAAACGGGATCTCAGTGTGCTGAGCGCGATGACCTGAGATGTGTTATTAAGGGGAAACGCCAGGTACAGAAGGACATGTACAAAATGGACCCATTTTCCCATTGGAGAAAATGAAAAAGGATATCAAATGTATACATGCGTATATATGGGGATATATATATATACATATATACATATATATATACACACACACATACATACATATATATATATATATATATATATATATATATATAACGTGTATACAGACACACACACACACACACACACACACACACACACACAGACATGCAGAAAATACCTCTGGATGAGAACGTAAGAAATGATTCCTGGGCTGCCCAATAGAACTTTCTGCAATGATGGAAATGCCCTATAAATCTGTCCAATATGGTAGCCGCTGGGCTCATACTGAAATATGGCTTGTGCGACTGAGGAATGAAATTTTGAATTTTATTTTATTTCATTTTGATTACTTTACATGTATGTAGCCACATGTGGACAGCACAGACATAGATATTTTCAGCGAGAAGGGTTATGAAGGGAGAGAAACAGAGACTATTTCTTTCTATACTGTTGCAATTTTGTGGCTGTACGTGTGTCACTCTTATTTAGAAAGAAAAGTTCCTGACCTCCTATTGTTTTCAAGGTCCCAGGGTCCATAGTCAGAGGGGATGCAGAATTGAATCCAGGCTTTCACAGGGCCATGGAAAAACGCAGATATGGAAATACGTGCATGAAGCAGGTCAAGTTGACAAACTCCCCCCAGGGAGGAAGGTCCCAGAGGAGGAACCAGTCATCTCCACATCCCACAGTAGGGGAGAGAGAGGAGCTGTTTGGACAGGTGATGTTTGCGCCAGACCTATGAGAGGAATAGGTGTGCACTGGACGTTAGGGGGAGAAACGCATTCAGAGCAGGGGAACAGCTAAGCTGAGGGGTGGGGGCAAGAGAGGGCAGTGTGTTCAGGATTCCACGAGTAATTTAGGTTGGCAGGAAGGATGTGGAGGCAGGTAGGAGAGGGGGTTGAAGAGATGAACAAGAGACGGGCTCTGAGGACCAGGTACTATGGACGAAGGGGCTCAGGGTCCTCCCTGAAGGCCAGGGGAAGCCCCAGAATGGTTTTAAGCAGAAGTGATCACGCTTTGAGACAAGACCCTCACTGGCTGTGACTTGGAATGTCAAAATCAAAGACTGAAGCCGGAAATGAGGGTGCAGTTGAAATATATGCAAAACTTATTTTTATCCTCTATGGAAAAATCACAGTAAGGCTATTTGTGGATCCAAAATTGCATTCTATACATTTTATTTTGTCCACGAAACAATCACATTTGGTCTGTTTAGAGTTATGCAGGACCCAGAGAAAAGAAAAGGCAAAGGAACGTGTTATTCCCACCTTCCACAGCCATCTCATTTTTCAGTAAGCCCCCGAGGAGTTGGAGAAGTCATGTGTCTTTACCGTTACTAATTCTTCTAGGGCTTCAAATCTCCAGGAGATGAGTAGGATAAGAAACTGAATACCCAACAAATCATACATGTCCCCATAGGTTGACTGTGGCATGATTTCTCTTTTTATGTCAATAAACATGGTGGTAAATCCTAGACCAAGGTTTCTTAGCCTCCGCACGATTGACATTTGGGGCAGGATCATTCTTTGTTGTGGGGACATCTGGTCCCTTAAAAGCTTAACAGCATTTCTGGCCTCTGCCCATTAAATGCTAGTAGTGAGCAACACAACACAACACAACACAACACACACACACACACACACACACACACACACACACACACATGCCATTTCTGACAACCAGAAATGTCTCCAGACATTGACAAATGTCCCCTGGGAAGCAAAATCATCCCTGGTTGAGAACCACTATCTTCGAACCTCAAAGATAGAAGAGCCATGGGGACCAGCCCACCCAGTTTCCTCATTTCACATGCGGGAAAACAGGCCCAGAGACTGAGACAAGAAACCACGTTTCCTTACTCCGTTTAGACAATTGTTTTTAGAGATTACAAATCCTTTTCTTAGCCTCAGAGAAATGCAAGAAAAGAAAAAAAAGTTGGAGACATTTTAATTCAAGTCAGTTTCATCTAGCCGAATATTCATTTATTCTTTCTCTCTCTCTGATCTGCACGGTTCATCTTAGAATTTCTATTTTCTAACTTGGTTTTCTAGCCACAAATGCTATCAAAAGTAATAATAATAATATAAAAGATGATGGACACATCCACCCACTCTCATTCAGCATTTTTCCTTTTTCCTTCGTTCATAGTGAAGACCTCTGGGGAAGATATCTGACATAGGGGCCGTCCTATCCCAGGCCCTCTGCGAGGCCCCTTACAAACATAATTGTTACAAAGGCCCTCCGAAGGGGTCACTGGCATCCCCATTTTACAAAAGAGGAAACTGAGGCTCACAGAGGTGAGGTGACTTGTCCAAGATCACACAGCCAGTGAGCCAGCATTCGAACCCAGGTCTATTGGATCACAGCTGAGTTCAGGTGGTGGAGAATCAGGATGAGTTCATGATGGTCACCCTGGTGAGAGCAGAGCCTGCTCAGAGAACCAAATTCCCTCCGAATTGCTCAGATCACAGAGCTGAGGAGCTTGTCAGCATCTCCAGGAGGAGGCTAGAGCTATATGGCAGTTGCTATGACAACTAGTTTTCTTATAATTATAGAACACTTCGGTGACACGACAAGCTGCACATACAGTCACTTTGTTAGGACCTGTCTTCCTCTGACAGTTCCTGGAGCTTAACCATCATAAGTTAAAAAAAGTAAAAAATAAAAAACCCACATTTAATATAATCACGCATTGCAGCCACCGGAGGCCCAGAGAATGAGAAAGTCAGGAGATTAGACCTCCTGCCGTGTGATGGGACCTGTGAGGCAGGCCACATGACAAGCCATGAAGAAATGGCATTTCTCCCTTGGGAAATGTTTGCTTCTGTTTCTCTTTTGGATCAATGCCTTTCAGGACTTGGCCAAAAGTGTATTCAAAGAGAAGAAAGAAGAAAGGAAAGCCAAAGCAAAATTAGCCGAGTACTTGGCAAATAGCAGGGATAGACAGCAAAATTTTAGTATTCTAGAGACCACTTCTCAGTATAATTTAGCCAGTTCCCCAGATGAGCAGGGTTTCCCGATGTGGGAGACGGTACAGACAGAAGAACACACACACACACCCTGCGGGTCTAACTGCCCTTATTGGCTGTGTGTCCCTGAGTATCTTAACTAACCTGGCTGATCCTCGCTTTCCCCATCTGCACATCAAAAATAATGCCTCCTCCATGAGCTATAGTAAAGATAAAATGGAAAATGACTAGCCAACTACCTGGCACATAATAGGAGCTCAATAAAATGGAAGTTATTGTTATTAATTACAAATTGTAATTTCTAAAGTACGGCTTTACTTGCCATCAACATCTTCCTTTTATGACCCCACGTGGGATTTAAGAAAACTTTATGAGGCTCTGCCTTCAGAACTACCTTCGGCCATCCAGCCAGGAAGCAGGAAAGGCACCGTGGAAAGGCTGAGCCAGGAGGAAGAGCGAGGCCGGGGCAGCGTCAGTTGAGACAGACAGCCACGGAGGCAGAGCCAGGCACAGCTGTCCTCTGGAGACCCAGCCCGGGTGGAAGCCTCCCATCCAGTCAGACGACCTGCTCCCCAGAAACGAAACTGCCATGTAATGACAAGAGGAAGCTCTCGCGGAAGGAGCTATCATGTGACAGTGTTGATTTGTTACCTCACACCAAGCCTACGACACAGCTGTCACCACCCCATTTTACAGACTGGGAAACACTGCTTCAGAGAGGTGAGAGGACTTGCCTTCGTTCTCACAGACCTGCAGTATCAAACCCCAACACAGCATCTTCCTTCTTCAATACTGCCTTTCACACAGTTGTGTGCTGGTCAACCAGCTCTTGGGGGCGGGGGCGGGGTGGGAAGCATGATTTGTAGGGTTTGCCCATTTCCACGGTGTAAATACTCCCACCAGGTGGTTACAAGCTTCCAAGAGTTCAACAGCTGGTTTACAAACTTTTCCTCGTTGTCTGGGGAGCGGGTGTGCACCAGCTGTAGCCCACCCCTGCAGGAGATCCTAGGAACCAAGAACATTCACTAAACTCTACAAGGCTCCTACTAAAGTCATTACCAAGTGACTGTCTTTACTGCAGCATTTATTTCCCAATGTTTGATCCCATGAGAATCAGAAGCTGGCAATAGAAGCAGCCTAGTCATTTGGCCGTAGAGCAGTTGCTGGATCACCCAGTCCCTCATCCAAAACCCCAGCACATCCCTCCTGACACAGCACCATGAATGGTTTTGTAAAAAAAAAATAAAAATATTAAGCCACATTTGCTTTTCGATGATCAATGAATCACAATATACATTCTGGAAGGTCGCTCTAATAGTATAATTCCATCGGGCCAGGAGAAAGCACCCAGCCACAGTCACAGGCAGCATCTTTATTCTGCATCTTTATTCTGACTTTCAGGAAAACCCTGGCCAGACGTCAACAATAAACACCAAACACCACAGCAGCCTTTCTGGGCCAGGTACTCACGTGCAAATCCTTTCTGCACTAGGTAACGACTCCGCTCCTAACCCAGCGGGCACTATTTTCAATAACTTACCAAAAATGTTCCTCAAATAATTTTTTTAAAAATAGGAGAGCAATAAAAGCAAGAAAAGACATAATAAAGTAAAATGTCTGATCTCCATGTGCTGCCGTCAGCAAATATGAGAATCCCACCGATGCAAGGCAGGCAGAAGCAAAGGGCAAAGCTACAAATGGGTTTCTCACCTCCCTAGGAAAGAGGCACCGGGAAGAAGCTGCTTATGGGGATGTGTTATCTTCTAGAGGCGGAGAAGCAAAGCGAGGGCCCCAATTTTAAACAGAGATACTGAAACGAGGAGCCACAGCACTGGTGTTTATGACCGCCGAGTTTCTCCGTCAGCTGCGGGGCATTTCTGTGTGCTCAGTCACCCCTCTGCTCGGTTATCACACACACCTTTTGGTGGCCAGGTACTGGCAAGGCTCCTGGGGGGGCGGCAAAGATGAAGAAGACACTAACCCGGCCTCAGATCGGGGGGAGACACCGCAGGTAACTCAGTTACGCCAACACTGTGAAAGCGGTGCTGGTATGCAGGACCGGGGAGCAGGTGTGGGAAGCCCAAGGAGCAGGACAGACGAGGAAGAAAGGGGAGGCAAACAGGCAGGCAGGCCACAGTGTGGCCAGGACACGCCGGGTGGCGCTGAGGTGTGGCGGAGACACTGGGAGGGGGAAGCACAGAGCTGATTCTTATTTTGTTCTGACAGGTCCTGGCTTGGTGGCTTTGGGAGTCACGTCACTTCTCTGAGCATCAGTTTCTTTACCTATAAAGTGGGGAGAGTATTAAGGGTACCACATTGCTATAAAAGCATTTTTAACAGATTCTAGATTATACGTGTTACAGCTGATGTGTGGAGAAATAGCCTACCCCAAAATTACTGCCTACTCCCCAGGAATCAAAGAAATGGTTTCAGAGGTCTCTGTTGAGAGCCAGAGGCCCAACAGTGAACTGGCTGCTCTTTGAACAATTCCAGGTTTCCCAGCCACATTCCTGGGGGAAAGCCAGGAAAGGGAGGCCGAGGTCTGTCTCAACCAACAGACAAAATCTGGCTAATTAGTCAAGAAGCTAAGAACCCAGGAGGAAGAAAGGGATCCGGACAGGAAGGTAATGAAATGGTCCTCAAGGCCTTACACTATGTTATGTCAGGATTGTGTCCTGGCTTATAGATGAGGAACCAGGTGCTCAGAGAGGTGACGGGACTTGCCCAAGATCGTGACGCTAAGCGGTAACAGGGACATAATCAGCTGCCCGGGGGAGTCCAGCCCCAGAGCCCACGAGTGCCCCCAGAACACCTCTCATCAGCTTAACACAAACAGCCTCCAAATGCAACACTCACTTCCTTCCCACACCAGCCTGGGGACAACCAGGTCTGAGCGTGGCCAGATGCACCAGTCCCCTCCATGCCACCAGCACCCTCCACAGAGAAGTCAGCATTAGAAGCACCCCAGCCCCTGGGAGTCGGAAAGGAGGTGCTTCTCTCTGCATGCACCCCTCTTCTCAGATATAAGCCCCATGGACAATCTTTCACATCTGTCGCCCTCTGCAATGACTGCGAGAGCCCTCTTGGTTTTAGAAAAGACAACAATTCCAGGCGATTCCTTCAGCCAGTCTTGCGCAGTTCACCCCTCCCCACCCTGTTCTCTCTCAGCGTAATTGCTGTGAGCTGCTCTCTCCAGGTCGGTTTTGAAATGTGCAGTCACGAGCCGTCCCACCTCTGTGAAGGTACTAAGATGTGGGATGCAGCATCCTGGCTGCTCCCATGGTTACCTCTGCCGTGAGCAATAGGCTGGAGGGGGGCCCAGCGCCACGCTCCCTAAGACCAACTGGAAGCTCTGACTTCCAGCCCTGGGTCTCCAGCCCAAACCTCCATCCTGCCTCCAGACCAGTTACGTCCAAGGGCGGGTGGACCACCACCTGCCCCCACAGCCCCCAGGCTCCTCCCACCCAATGCATCACCCCCAGCCCAGGCCCCCCAGCTCCCACTTGAGTGGATGGCATCCTCCTGGCCTAGTCAGCCAAGCCACACACCTAGAAGCCCCCTGACTCCCCCCTCTCCAGTAAGCCCTGTCAATTCCACCTCCTTAACAGCCCACCTGGACCGAGCCCCGCTGCAGCTGATAGCTCAGAATCCGGGCTCTGCTTACTTGCCACCAGTCTCCTTCCTAATGTTTACCCTCACCCCAGCAGATGCCTCCTCCACAGGACCCAGAGGGCGCTCTCGTTAAGAACACAGAAGAGGCTAACGAATGTTCACAGCTTTATATAAGCAAAGGAATTGCTCCATTCCTCTCATTTTGTTCCAAGTGGCAGGGCCGTCCGCCCACACCTGACAGTCAGTGCTGACAAAGGGCTGCCCCCAAACCCAATGCCCTTCCCTTCTGGCCCCCAGGACTAACTGAGTCCAGCTGTGTGGGGATTTCCTTCCGCAGGCACTGGACCCTGAGCCAGCCCCTCTGTTCCTCCCAGCTGACGCACTTCTGTTCTGAATTATCACATGTCTTCATAACCATCATTTTAAATGACTACTAAATAAGGAATAATTTCATCATAAACTTGTAATACTTTATTTGGTAAAAAGAGCAATTTTTTAAAATAATTCATTTCCCCCCCTGATTATTGAAATGATACATGCTCGTATGAATTCTGGAAAGCACAGGAAAATAAAAAGAAAATGGAGAACTCTCATAAGCCCCTAATTCAGAGTAAACTAAATACCCTGGAAAAACAAAACAAAACAACAACAACAGTCTCTTAGGAAACTGTTAAAAACAGTCCATCCTATGGCTATGGTCTATTTACGGAATCATGAGAGTTGAAAGCCTGGCGTTGTTTCCAATACTTTGATTTTATAAATAATACTGCAATAAACAATCTTGTATGTGAACCTGGGCATGTTTCTGAAGGTCTCTGCTGCCAGGACAGGTGAGCTTCACTCCCCGGCCTGGGGCACGTGATGCCCCAGGATACGCCCCGCCCTCCCCACACAGCTACCTGCTGGTTCTCGCAGGTACCTGCGGCCCCTCCAGGCCATGTCCACCTTCACTGGGCCCACACTGTGCTCCAGACACTGAAGCCAAAAATAAGAGTCACCCCTGCCCTCACAGAGGGGATCAGTGTCCAGGGGAGTCCCACATTCTGGGGGTGCCCACAGAGCTGCCACATTCCCTCAGGCCCACTGATTTAGCAGGGACAAAGTGAGGGACAGAAACAGACCAGTGTGCTTATCAACGTACACGCACCAATTCCCAGATAACCAACCAAGGGCTGCTCCCCTTTCAAAGCCCCCAGTCGCAGTGGACACAAAATAGCTGCTATTAGTTGTGTGCTCACCATATACAGAGACAAGTGCTTTGCATGTATTCTGTATGTTACCCTCCCAGCAATCTTCCTATGACGACCATGCGATAAGTGAGGTTTACTGCCCTGCTGTGGCCTCCTGGCTGCCATAGGGGGGAAAAGGGCTCAAACCCCGCCAGACTGCGCCAGTATCCGTCCACAGAGCCACTGTTCTGCTGTCTCCAGGGCTGCTTTTGCCTCCTAAATCTGTTAGGTCGGCCCGCATCTCTCTATCCGCTCACCATCCTATCTGAGTCGCTGCTGCTTTTTCACTTGGATGCCTGCACTCAGCTGACAGTCTTCCCACGCTCCCTCTTACCTGCTGCAGTCCAGCAGCCACGCAAAAGCCAGTGCTTTGGTCCAAACCCAAATTCAATCGTGTCTCTCCCCTTTCTAAAGTCTTTCAGGGGCTCCCTTTATGCTTCTAGCATAAAACCCAAACTCCCCCACTCTACAAGGCCTGGAATTGTCTGACCTCTGCCTGCTTCTCCTGCCTCATCTCTGCCTCCTCCCCACACCCCTCCTACAGCCCAGCCTCCCCTCCCCGAGTCCTATTCAGTGTTGGACCAGCTTCCCTCCAGCCTCAGGGCCTTTGCACAAGCTGTGCTCTCCTCAGCCACTAAGTCCTAAGCGACCCCGCCAAGGTTCCTCGTACATCCTCAGGTGAATGCCTCCCGGCTCCTCCAGCAACTCATCCCAGGGACATAGCTGTCCGTCCTGGTGACCCCTCCACCAAGAAACAGAAAGTCACCCAGCTGGTCTTTACCATTAAGAAGTCAGCTTTTCTCTCCCTTTGTTTTTATTGTATTTTGTTGCAACCCTCCAGAGACTAACACCTGAGTTTCTTTACACATTTTCATCACATTTCCTGGCAATTGCGATGGAAAGGCAGAGAGATGGGGACAGGAGGAAGAAGAGGAAATGAGACACATTTATCTCTTATCAAATTATCTGAACATGCCAGAGCAGGAGAGAGAGTCATCCTCAAGAGGCAGAGCTCTTGTTATTGGATTAGACGCAGTGACCCAGACAGAGTGGCCTCATGGTCTCCTCCCAAAATAGCCCACATCGGTTTGCACTCCAACGGCACCTGCGCCATAGCACCAGGTGTCTGCGCTGGCTGAAGCCAGCCTTACCTTTACTCTTCCTGTTATACCATCGAGAAACTGACCGTAAATTCAGCGATTTTCGGCACCCGGAACGTCCCTTTGTTCTTCTGTTCGGGCTGATACTCTGTTCGTGTCTTCACAATCACCTGAAACGGTCAACCAGTGTTAGCACGCATGGCGCTGAAATACTTTCCCTTCCCTTTTCCACTGCTAGTAACTCAAATTCATTACACAGCACATAAAGATCAGGAAGGAAAGAACCTCCCTCACACACTCACACACGCGCGCGCGCACACACACACACACGAAAATTCAAATTACCCATAATACCTCCCCATTCCAACAGAGACAACCATAGGTGACCATTTGGGTCACACATTTCTAGATGTTTTTATATGTATATTTGCCACTTATAAGGATCTATATTTTCTTTTTATGATGGGTTTATACTTTATGAATTATAACCTGCCTTTATCGCACAGCATTATACCAACATTTTTTTCACAAATATACGATTGTATTTTGCCTTTTTCTTTTTTAAAGATTTTATTAGGGGAAGGGGAACAGTGTGTACTTCCAGGACTTTTTTCCAAGTCAAGTTGTTGTCCTTTCAGTCTTAGTTGTGGAGGGTGCAGCTCAGCTCCAGGTCCAGTTGCCGTTGCCGTTGCTAGTTGCAGGGGGCGCAACCCACCATCCCTTGCGGGATTCAAGGAGTTGAACCAGCAGCCTTGTGGTTGAGAGCCCACTGGTCCATGTGGGAATCGAACTGGCAGCCTTCGGAGTTAGGAGCATGGAGCTCTAACGGCCTGAGCCACCAGGCGGGCCCCTGTATTTTTGCCTTTTGATGCAGCATAATACTACAACTAACCTAATTAGCCTCTCCTGTTGAATAGTTACATTGTTTCCAGGGTTCGGGTTATATAAACAAGCTGTGATGAACATCCTAGCTGAACCTTTGCACATATACTTAATCCCGATTTGATTTAGGGACTTCCACAAAGGAAAACATAAAGGTCTATCGAATCTATTGTATCTTCTTAGTTTTCCCAAGACTGAATATTTTACAGAGGTGATTAATACCTTATCAAGAAACGCTGCCAACCTGCCAAGGCATTTATGGAACTCCCTCCCACTGTGTAGGAAAAGGGGGAGAAAACTGCAGAGTGACAGATGATCCGTGACTACTAGTGCGAGTGCCACAGTGTCCTGGGGAGCACAGAAGCTGGGGGAGCCTCAGGGCCTCACCTACAAAACATGGAGAGTGATCAGAATACAGCCCCCACTTACCAAGGCTGTGCGCCCTGTGAGCCATAGCCTTGGGGCAATGGGCGCCTCCGCCTTGTACAGCAGGCAGCATTCTAAGACGGCCCCCTAGCTTTCCGCTCCCAGCCCCCACCCTGCGTGCCCGTACTGGATAATCTCATCCCTCAGAAGAGTGCACAGCGTCTGTGAATGTGATGGCCCAGCCACGCCCATGATTACGTTACGCTGTGTAAAACTCCATCAGAGCAGACTGGAGAGAGAGTCTCCCGCTGAGATACTGTGAGAGGGCCGTGCAGCTAGTACCTTAGGGCAGCCTCTAGAAGCTGAAAGCGTCCTCAGCCAACAACGGGTCACTCAAGGAAATGGGACTTCAATTCTACAACCACAAGTAACCAAGTAACTGAATTCTGTCAACAACCTGAATAAGCTTGGAGAGGACCCCCACCGCCAGGGGAGAATGCAGCCCAGTCAGCACCTTGATTTCAGGCCTGTGAGACCCCAAGCAGAGAACCCAGCATCTGTGCCTGGACCTCTGACCTACAAAAACTGTCAGATAATACATTTGTGTTGTTCTGAGACACTAATTTTTGGTAATTTGTTACACAGCAATAGAAAACGACCCCAGCTTCCCACATTGCCAAGTTCACATCAGCTGTCTCGTGGCTTCATCTCTTTGTTCCAAGATTCTTAACCATCACACTGGTCTTCAGCATCTACATATCACACATCATATGTTGCACAGCATTTGCTTCCTAGTCCTTCCCTCTGCCCCTCTATCTCTATAAATATCTTTCCCAAAGCTGCTCATAAAGCTCAAAACCATTTTCATCATTCCATGTAAATTTAAACGGCCCTATGCTGTAGCTGACATGCTGAGACAGGAGACAGAACTAAAAATATAGGACTGTCAGAATGAGGCAATGAATAATCATTATAAGCAATATCATTCTAATTGTCATAATAAACATTGTGTGGTTGTTCCTCTAGCATCCACCTCCATCATCAATCAAAAGCCTTCCCCCCTATTCTTTTTAGGAGCTCACCCCTGCCCCACTGTGTGGCAGCCATGTGGTTATGTGGGATCCCTCCCTCCCTTGATGACTGGGATGGTCCCTAATTAGGTTAAGCCAATCAGAGCATACTATCCTATTGATTACAAAATTTTGATTGGCTCAGAGGTGGGCATGTTACCCAATTTGGGCCAATGAGGTACAAGGCAGTGCTGACTAGAGACTTGGGGAAAGAAGCCTTCTTGCTCTTTAAAGGTGTTCCTCAAAGAGCATCCTCTCCCTCTGGCTGTTGTAGTAGGAGTTGAGCTTTGGAATTGCTGACGTAATCATTGCCACTATGAGGAGGAGCCAGGATGAGGACAGAGGCAGCACACAAAGGAGGTCAGAGCCTAGAGGGACACGGGAAATGGACATGGGCCCAGAGGATGCCCTGCCCTCTGGGTCACATCTTGCCTGAAGGCAGATCCAACTGGACTCCGCAGTCATGGGGGTAAATATGCACTGTTTGCGCCTTGATCCAATTTGGGTTAGGTTTTCTGTTACTTGAGGTAAACACTTTGTATCTGATACAAATGGGTTCCAAGAAAAATGAACTGAAAAGCTATTAGAATTCATTACGACGGCCAAGTACTAAATAAGTATAACAAAAATCAATAAATGTCCTTAGCTCCAGCAAAAAAGATACCTCAAAATGCAACGAGTCCACCTAAAGATATATACAAAAACGTATGCAGACACTTTTCTCATAATAGTTCCAAAATGAGAACCCAGGCATCCATTAACAGGAAGACGGATAAACTGTGGTTTATTGATAAAAATGGAATGTGACCCAGCAACACTACACACACACACACACACACACACACACACACACACACAGGTCAATCTCACAGACTTCACATTGAACAAAAGAAATCTGCCACAAAAGGTTTTTCTTATATACTGTATGATTTCATTTATGTCAAGTTCAAAAAATATATTTATATATTATTTGTTTATATGTTTATAATATATAAAGAATATATATGATATTTATAACATATAGGATATTTCTTTTGAAAGTATCCCATTTGCCATTTACAGTAATGGGGTGGGGTGCAGAGTCTAGGCAGAGTTGGGGGTCCTAGCCCCCTTCAAACCCATGTCCTGTACCCCCTAAGCTGTTGTTTACGTCCTGAGTGACTTTCTAATGAAAACTGTTCCTTTGGCTTCACAGCCTCCCTCCTCACACCACCAAGTTCACACACAGGCCAAGGGACAGGTGGGCACCTGACCCTGTGTTGGTCCGCAGGCATCTGTTCCACGTTTTCTCCAAATCAGCCCAGGTTCCGACACAGTACTTTACTTCTACCCCAGGAAAGTGCTAGCTTGTCAGAACCCCACCTCCACGTCTTTGCCCACCTGCCTGGAACAAATGGACGGTTGGTCCTCTGGCCTCATCCTCTGACTGCTCAGTGGCCTCTGAAAGGCTTACTCACTCGCTCCTCCTTGAAACGCCCTCCTCCCTGGGCTCCCTGGGTCCCTGGCAGTCTCTCCTTGCTTCTCTCCCTACTGGCTGACCAGACCGCCTCCGTGTCCTCTGAGGCTCCCATCCCCCTTCCGCTTGACCTCTCAATGTCAGGGCTAGGTCACGGGCACTCCTCCCTCCTCCTACAAGACCCCCCCCACCTCCCGCAGAGTGTCCCCATGCCCGTCACTTCCAAGTCCCTCTTTATCCTCATATGTCACAGTTACATCTCCAGTTGGGACCTCCCCCAGCACGCAGATCACCCCACTGGACCTCTGCCTTTGGGTCAGCATCCTAACCGTACCGTATCCACGGCAAAGCTCTTGGGTTCCCCGACTCACCTGCCCCTCGGCATTTTCTTCCCCATGTCATCCCCAGCTCAGAAAATAGCAACATTATCCACCACCGTTTATGTCAAATCATACAGAAGAATCTCCCATGGTCCCTCCCTTCCCTTTATTCCCCAAATCCATTCCATCACCAGTTCCTGCTTTCTCAACAATGTCTCTCGAGTTGACCCATTTGATCAGACACACGGCTGCCACCTGGCCCAGAGCATCATCACCTCGCCATGAAGGTTTGCTCTGGCCAGCTTCCTGGTTTCCATCCGTGCCCTCCCCAAACTCAGGAAAATGCTTTGAAGACTGAGAGAGCAGCGTCTACCGGCAGACATTCAGAAGACAGCAGGAGGCTGGCACCTGAGCAAACTACAGAAGTGGTTTTGAGTGTCCAGAGGACAGGGCAGGTGATGTGAGGGTCTGACTGAGGCTCTGAATGCTACACCGATCATCTTGAACAACAACTATAGGGCAGCGAGGAGCGGAAGAAGGGTTATAACCAGAGAACTGCTTTCCAGGTACAGGTACAGTGGATCTGCCATAGCGGAGATCACCATGGAGATGGAGAAAGCAGGAAAATCCAGTCCTACAGTTACTGGAGTCAACCAGCTGTTAGGCGTGGCAGGAGGCGGGGTGTTCTGTTCCCAGGGAGGGAGTGGAGCCAGAAACATCTCCTTCTTAAAAGGAGACATAGTAACAGCCACTTTTTTTCAGTACTATGAAGAGGAAAGCATAAGAAATGTTAAGCAATCATTATTAATTGGACCTTGGAGGAATCAACTTGCATAAGCAAAGAAAGAGAAGAGCAAATAAATTTGCAAAGAAAGTCTCTATGCTCAGCAGTTAGGGAAAAAAAAAAAAGAGCACAGCAGAGCCCTGAGCGCCTTCCAGAATAAAAGAAATGGGTGAGGGGTGGGATGAAGTGGAGAGAGCAGAGGAAAAATTCTTTCTGCTCTTTTTATTATTCAGAGTGGGGTTTACAAATATTTGAAAAATGAACTTCCAGATTTTCAAATATCATTGTGGATTTGGGCAAAGAAGTAAATTTGTTTTCTTTTCATATTTATATATGAGCCCCATTGTCCTGTCGGCAACTGATACGAAGAACACCATTTAACATAATTGGCATTGTGAAAATGGGATAAATTATTCATCCTGAAAGGACCCCTCATCTGGATCTATAGCCCTTCGCTGGCAAGGCCAGATACTACAAGGTGGTTCAGATGGCGCCAAGTACAGATCATGAAAATTTAAAATATTGCTTCCCAGGATTATCAGGAATGAAGAGGTTCCCACATGGAGAGGCCCAAGGATTGGCAGGATCAATAAATAAAAGTGCGGAAGGGCTGACAAGGAGCAAGATTGTGCTTTGATGAGCTGGACGTGCACGGGCCAAAAATAGATGGAAGCTGCAGCCTTTGGCTCAACCCTACAGCTGAAAGAGAAGCTCAGAGCAGGACAGTGAATGGCTGGCGGCTGAGGACCGACTGGTGCCACGCTCTGTGCTAGGGGCCCTACCGATGTGCACTCAGCTCATCTCCATAACTCGCCTCACAACATTCTCTCCAACCCTCACATCTCTGCTTTAAAATCATTATTATTCCCATTTTTCAGGGGAGGAGATTTAGCCAGAGAGGGTTCGGTCACTTGCCTACGACCAAATGGCTGGTAAGTAGTTGAGCTGATATTCACACTCAGGGTTACCAGGCTCTTTCCTATCTATCACGTTGTTTAACAGGGGAGACACCACTACGTGCGTGGCACTGCGCCAAAGCCTTACTCCTGTATCACAGCAAATCCTCCCAATCAGTCACTCTGAAGGTGGAGGGATTACCCCCCTTCTACAGATGAGGGACAGAAATGACTTCACAACCTCACACAGCCACCAAGAGGCAGAGAACCTGGGCTGCTGGCTCAGATCCGAGTGCCACCCACTAGGAAGGTCACCACTCAAGAATCACTACACTCACACTCTGACCCAGTGGCACCTGGTACACAGCAGGGGCTCCATAAACACCGCTGAATGAAGGAACAAAGGAACGTGTCCTATCTCTAAAGGGACAAAGTGAGGTTGCCAGACGGGGCCTGAGGGCTTCGGTGGGAACCTTCTCCCATTTGCTGCCCTCACTCCTCACACCCGACTCTGTCTCTTTGGGTCTGAGTCTTTCCCTGGGTCCTTCAAGCTTGGTATTGGACCCCGGACACAGGGTAAAGTGTCAGTGCAAAAGGACGTTAGTGGGATGTTGTTCAGCCCCATCAATTCACAGATGGGGAGATGGGAGCCCAGAGCGGAGAAGGGATTGGCTATAGCCGCACAGCCAGACTGGGCAGAAGCTGACTCCCAATCCAGGCTCCTTCTGTGGGATCAGGTCTCTTTGCCTTGCCCGGCCTTTGCTTCTCCAGAGGCAGAATGGAAGGTTGGCCAGTATGGCCTCAAATGGCCTCAAATGGATGACCGAGTCCCTGAGTCTATGACTCTCCAACTATGGGGCAAGATGAGCAGGTGTCCATAGGGCCTTCCAGCTCCTTCTGCTCTGGGTAAAAGCTCACTCCCTGGGCTGGAACCACCGCAGCGGAAGTCCACAGTGATGGACTCCACCGTCTATGGTCAGGAGGCCCGGCCGCTTCCCGGCTCAACTCTCCATGTGGCCTGGGGCCAGCGCTGTGCTCTCCAGGAACAAAGGTCCTGGCACTGAGCTGATGAGGATGAGAACTACAGCAGCAGCAGCAGCAGCAGCAATAATCGTAACGACCTCGCGTCAAGCATTTCCCCTCTGCCAGACCCTGTGATAAACATTCGACATGTGTCTTTTCTTTTCATCCTTTGAACAAGTCTCAGAGGACGATACTATTGTCCCCATTTTAACACTGGGAGGTCAGAGTGGTTAATAAACTTCCCTCGGGTCACGTAGCCAGTAGGTGGGGGAGTCGAGGTTTGAACTCAGACGGCACTGCCGTTCGCCTACCTCTGCAGGGACACCGGCTCACCCCACAGAGGCCTGTCGTGTGTGAACGTGAGCAAGTCACTAAGCTCTCTGAGACTATCTCACCATCTATGAAACTGGCGGGACATTTTTTAAATAGAAAATTTGACACATGCTCATGGTAAAAAAAACACATTAAAAATTATAGAATAAAATTCTTCAAAGGGCCCCACCCACCCCCATCCCTACACCTTAGGTGTTTAATGCTTTCTCATGTGTCTTTCTGAAATTGTTTTACGAATTATAAGCATAAAACATACACACGTTTCCACAAGCGGGATCAGTCCACGCCACGCTCTTTAGTTTTAACGGGACGGCATTAGCACAAGCAAGTCTGCTTCATTCTAACAGTCACTTAGGACGCGGTACCCACGAACCAGTGTATTTAGCCATCCTTCTCATGGAACATTCGAGTTGTTCCCAGTTTCTTTTTTTACATATAGGCCTTTGCATACTTGAGAAACTGTGCCCATAGGATAACTTCCTACCAGTAGAAAGCATACCGGTAAATGGTATAGTTTAAATTTTATAAACAATGGAAAACCATCCTCTGGAAAACATGGCACCCAATTATATAACCAAGAAGAGGTCACTGAGGAGAGCTGCTACCTGCTAGTGCTAGCAACACGAGGCGTTATCAATTGGTTTGGGGGTTTGGGGTTTTTTTTGTTTTGCCAATTTGATAGGTAGAAAGCTATATTTTTAAATTATGTTTTTAAATTATAACAAATTTTCCATATGCTTAATGGTCATTTTATATCTATTTACTGGAATTGCCTAGTCAGAGCCTTTTCCCCAGTTCAGGGTGATTTATAATCCATCTCTTGAGGGTCTCTGAAAAGCAGAACATGGGGGGGGGGGTCTATGAGCCTGGAACCTGCAGAGAGCGGTATTTCTGTTGCTCCCTGGGGAAAGGCTGATGTCCTCTCATCCTGTGTCCCAGGGAGAAAAAGAAATCCTCCCGTGAAGCCATGGGAAGGGCCGAGAAGGGACACAGGACTCAGCTACGTATAAGAGCGGCAACTCCTTTGCCCAGCACCCCTCCCGGGCCACCCCGACCAGCCTCTAGGTCCCCGCGCTTGAAGCCCCATCCTTCTCAGCACCTTTCACTTTTACAACTGGCCTCCCAAACTGTCAACTTAGGAGATATTTTCTTGATGTCCAGGGAAGGAAAGAAACTATATCAATGAGTGCCTTTAGACAATTTTTATGTTTTTCCCTCACAGTACCCCTGTTAGGTAGATATTCTGCTCACTTTAGAGCTGGGAAAAAACCCAAAGTGATGCTAAGTGACCAGCCTAAAGACACACAGTAAGTGAAGAGCTTAGCTGGGACTGGAACCCAAGTCTCTAGGACTTCAAAGCACACGTGTGCCAATAGGACGTGTGCCCTGCATCAATAACTGACCTCTAAACGTCTGCATTCCTTTCCTCCCCCACGCAGGTGAGCCAGGATGTGTAAAGAGTAATCAGTAGAAAGGAAAGGCACGTTTGCCCCGAGCCTGGCAGCTGGCTGGCCAAATGCACGATTCATCTGGGGCTTCTCTGAGGCAGGGCCGTGCCCGTCTGTGGCTTGCTTTCTGCACACCTGCCATCCACTCGCTGCTGCTGGTGGCTCCCAGCATACCTGCCTCGGCTGCACCGTTTTCTTTTGGTGCGTCCTAGGGCAGCGTTTCTCTCTGAGCCTGTTTCTACATCTGTGAAATGGGGATAACGATAGTGACCTCACAGAGGGTTTGTGGGGGTCTCTTAGATAAACCAAAGGCAGCGAGGCCCCAAAGGCCTGTCCCGAAATTTGGTGTCTGCAGACTGATGTTTCAGCTTCTCAGGAGCTTGCCCCCATGGCCTGGAGAAGGCCACGCAACTGCTCAGATTCAAGTCTATCCCCGCGCCTGTCAAGTGGCCAGATTAAGTCCCGCTTTCACGAGACAAGGGACGGGGGCCTCACTCCGCCAGCACGTCCCACTGCCCACGCCATGCAGGACTACGGCTCCAGGTGAGGCAGAGTCAGGGCACTCAGGCCTGGCGAGCGAACCACCTAGTGCCAACCCAGCACCCAGTCTACACAAATCCACACACCTCCCCCTTTCCAATGCCACCGCCCTAGGGCTCACCCCCACCATCTCCTCCACGAACATGGCAATGGCCTTCTGGCTGGTCTCCTGCCATGCACTCTCTCCTACCACTGCTGCTGGGGAGCTGCAGGAAACCCAGTCCCTTCTGTTTTGGGGAAACAACTCTGGTGCTTCAAGGAGGACTGATTGGAAGGGAAGAGGAAGAGGCTAGAGACTAAGCCTGAGCCCCCTGTCTCTAGGGTGGCCCACGGCAGCCAGAGGAAGCTTCCTAAAATACAAATCTAATCCTGTTTCTCTTCTGCTTTAAAACCCTTCCAAAACAACACACCAGGCCCACATATGCTGGCACCCACCTCAGCTCACCTTCCAAATCTCTCCCCCTCACTTGGTGTGCCTGGCCAACCTGGCCTCCTGACTGTCCCTTCAACTCCTGCAGTGCCCATCTCTTTGCCCCCCGTTCCCCTAACCGACCCATCTCAGCCAGGCCCTCATCTCCAGGACGTCCCCTGACCGTCTGTCCTCCATCACAGTGAGGTCCCCTGAAGTCTTCTCCTCTCTTACATTACAGCACCGTATTCTTTCCATAATAGCCCTTCTCACACCCACGTCTCTGGGCTTCTAGCTGTGCGACGGCTTGTGTGAAGTCCCTCTTCCCCACTGGACTGGAAGCCCCATGAAGGCAGGGGCCATGTCTGGCTTTCCGTGGCTGTATATGCATCGCCCAGCACAGGCCTGTCCCATGGAGGGCGCCCGACAAGACGTGCTGGACGAATGAGTGAGTGAATGAATACCTTCCAGTGGGGAACGTATAAGCACAGCTATAATTACGGGGTCAGGGGTGTCCAGGAGAGCTGCCATCGGAGCTGGGTTTAGGGAGACAAGCACTGGCTTATAGAACAGGCACAGGGCTGAGACGGGCACTGAGGGCAGAAGGGATGACCTGTGTGACGGGGAGGGAGCACGCAGCACCCTGGGGAGTGTGGCAAGCTCTAGGCAGGGTTTCTGAACCTCAGCTCCGGTGACATCTGCCCCCGCTCCCCTTACCCACCCATCTCAGCCAGGGCTTGTCAGGATTCCACACCAAGCACACTCTGTAGTTTACATTTTCAAAAAGAAAACCTGTGGTTGAACACTGGAATTAAAGAGACTTCCTTCTGACTTCATTTTAGCTTCCAACACGCACCATCTGACTGGAACCGAATCAAAGAGCTGACCACCGTGTCAGGACTCACTTCGCCCTCCCTAGGTCGGGTCCGACACTGTCCTCCACTTTCCACACGAGGAAGCCGAGGCAGAGGCAGTTTGAGGAAATCACTTCCTGCCAGCAGCCAAGTGAGGCTAGGAAGTGGTGAGCCGGCATGGAAACCCATGGAAACCCACCTGCGGAGGCCGCTGCCGTCTACGCTGGTAATTGAGCACATGGAGGGCCCATTTGGCTTTTGGAGTGGAATTCACTTTTAATACATCTGTTCTCATGTCAGGGGGAAAGCTTGTTCGCTCTTGTAAAGATTATAAAAGCCAAATACCAGCACAGGAGGCTGCTAATGCCATGTCCCCCTCAGAGAAGAGAAGACAGAGGCCTGAGTGAGGAGACACAAGGCACAAGTCGCACTGGGTTGGCAAGTGAGCGCAAGCGTGAGCCCAAGTCTAGATGCCTGGGCCAGCTGGCTCCTTGTTCCTGCAGAGGTGGAAGCTTCTGGAGCAGCACTGCCTGGGTTCTAGGTCCTCCAGACATTGCCAGGATGCTTGCCAACCGTGTGCTTTGGGCAGTGACTTTCCCACTTGGTGACTGAGTGTCATCATCTTTGAGAACTGGATTAAAGTAGCAACTTCCTGATTGGGTCCTATTAACTACTGAAAAGGTAAAATTGTGTGTGTGTGTGTGTGTGTGTGCATCTCTGTGAGTTGAAACAGCATCCAGCATTTAGGAAGCACTTGAAAACGGTCCTTACTACTCTCTTATAGTTTCATGCCAGGCACTCTCCACATGAGGCCACGTCTAACTGTGTTCTGACTGCTGCGAAGGGGGTGGAATCCTCCCCGCCTCACAGAGGAGGAGACTGAGGCCCGCCAGGTGGGAAGACTTCGTCATGAACATCAGAGGAGCCCGTGACGTGCCCCTGCGGGACGTGCCCCTGCGGGACGTGTCCCTGCGGGATGTGCACCTTCCAGGATGCACTGCCTTCCCTTTCTCTGCAGGTCCACAGTGCTTCTTTCTCCTTTAGGCTTTGGGACAGCTGCGTGGTCCATCTGGACTGAGTGCTCAGAGGCTGCTTCCCCTCTCAAGGAGACAAGGAAGCCCCCGGAGGCAGGAGGATGGGGCGGCGTGGGAGAATGTGGGGCGACAGAGGCCATGTATCTCTGGATGACCTGTGGCTGCATGTAGGGGGTTGAGGGGGAGGTGACCTCACCACAATCCCTCTCCTTGCACACATCTCAGGGACAAAATCTTTACAAGGGTAAAGATTTTTCCTGAAGCTTCACAAAACCTCAAGAGAATATCTCCCCTTCTCCTCCCCAATTTCCGTTGTATCTAGGCTCAAATTCCAGCACTACTTCTGTGAGCTCGGATAACTATAACTAACTACATTTCTCTGCTCTGCCCTCTTTTCACACATAAATGAGGGCAAAATCCGGACTCCCAGCGTAATACGCGTCCAGCACAGTGGTTCTCAACGTTGGCTGCACACAGGAGTCACCTGGAGAGATTTAATTAATACTGACGCCCGGCTCTCACCCCAGAGATTCTGATACAATTGTTCTGGGGTGTGGCCTAGATTCCAGGAGTTCCAAAAGCTCCCGAGGTAATCCTAACATGCAGTCAAAAACTGAGAACTTCTGCTATCCACGCAGCAGATACCCAATTAACATTGTCCCTTTACATTCCTCTAGTGCTAACTGCCTGTTCAAATTTTATGTTTAAAGATCGAATCTGTTTCTCAGGATGGCTCAAGGCTTCTTTATTTCTGACACCCTCACGCACGTTCTCATATTGACAACCTCTGCACTTTCAAAACAGATGACTCAACCCCCAGCCAATCGCCAGGGCCCTATTATCTAGCTTTGGCTCCTCTTCTGTTCATTGGGTAGAGCCAATTGGTTAAGACACACAAAGCCCGGAGACGCCAATGAGAAAATCAAACAGATGGAATGATCCACTGTTCACTCTTCAGCCAGGGAACTCCCTCACTTGCCTCTACATGTATCTCTTACAGTGTGAAGAGCTCACACTATAAAACCCCAGGGATTCTCTGATGGATCTTAAACAATAATGTTTCTCTCCCCTGTGTCCATGGGATAACCCCCCCATACACACACACACACACACACACACACACACACACACACACACCTTTGTATAAATGCCCACCTCCATTCTTCATGGACTACTCCCACGTCAGGAGATGTGCCATCAGCCAGTCACTCATCTCCAGCCACGCCTCCCACCAAAGACACTCGGCTTCACTCCTGCTATTTCCCCAAAGCTCTCCATGCTTTGCACACGAGTGCCCTTTGCCTTAAATACCTTTGCTCCTGGCGTCTACCTGGAAGGTCTTCACTCACCTTTACTAGCCAAATTCAAATGTTCTCCTCTGCAGCTTACCTCACCTGTCCTTCCAGTCCCCTCCCCCCACAAGAGAATTTAGCTGTTCCCACCCCTGTACTTTCACGATCTTTGTGATGCTCGGTCAGGAAGTGTGTTTACCATGGTGCATATATTAAGTGTTGGCCTGGATGGGGGTTTGTAATCCATCTTTTTATAGCCCCTTCCAGCACAGGCACAGGCTTTAGCAGGTGCAAACTACATGCTTGGGCTGCATCCAATTCCCTGCCCTCAAATCCACACCAGCCGGTTTCTGAAACACCGCCCCCGAATAATCCAGCCCATTTTCTCTGTCACCATTTAGAAGCTTATCAGTGTTCATCTGCTATGATCAAACTTTAAAAAGGAAAGGTTACTTTTCGTGCTCATGTATGTATACCTGAACCAAAACAAGATGAATAAACACTTACCACCAACCTGAAACCACACAAGAAATGGCATGTCCCTGGAAGGAACAACCACAGTTTACAAGAAAGGGCACATATTAGGCTGAGGAGGAAATGAAGGGTTTGGGGACGGGCGTTTTTGCTGCTTTATTTCCTGCGATGGGGGGAGGGGGACGGGGGTGATGAGACGAGCACCTGCTTTACCTTTTCTGGAGCAGGCAGCTGCAAGTGGTTAACCTCCAAGGGCGTGATGAGAGGAACAGTCTGGAAGCCATCCTCAACGGAAGGCGGCTTGGTTCCCTTCTCGCTGGGGTTACTGCTCAGCTTCACCACCATCCTTAGGCTTTTCTTCCCAGACCTAAGGCAAGCAGGGCGATGCTCGTTACAGTGGGAGGTGAGGCCAGGAAAGAGAAAACAGCGCGATCCTCAACGGCTCCACCTGGGCGGTTTTCAGTGTACAGACCAGGGTCACTGAACTTCCCCTACATTTCCTGACAGGCTTCTCATGATCCAGGAAAACTTTCATCATCAAAATATGCCACCTGCCCACAGGGCTCCACAGCCCTCAAATTTGGGAAACTCAAGGAGAATCCCAGACTCACACACACAAAAATACAAGCTTGAAAAAGAAAGATCCAAGACACTAGAGCTAATGTAAGCATATAATCTCAGTGAAAAGCTTATTCTTACGACAAAATCGAATCCTACTATTTTGGATTACCCTGCAGTATGATAAATTTCACCTTCCCACCCTGGCTGCTGTTTTATGATACTGGTTTTTCTGCAGCCCTCTCCCTAAAACACAATAAATACATTCAATGTCCCTATGTGTAGTGTACCCTTTTACATAACATGTAGGTTGCACAGGCGATACAATTTCCTAGAACAAAAAACGACTGGCTTAACCTCAATCCGGTTATTCCACCACGGAATGCCTGCATTTCCTCAACAGTGAAGGGCCATTTTTTTTTCCTTCCATGGAAAGTTAACAACCCCTGTATCGCAAAATTGCCAACTAAATAAACAAATCACATTTATCCCTCTCCAGCTCTGTTGGACGTCGAATAATGCTGCTCCCACCCCACCCCAGTAGACCAGCACAACTGAATTTCTCTTGTCAGTCCTGCTGATGGAACGTTATTAGACAAAATAGGGTTGTGGTGGGGGGTGAAAAGGGTGGGAGAGGGCTGGAGGCTATCGGGGAGTAGTTATAGCAAAAAGACAATCGATGTGAAATGCGTACTTACTGTGCTGCACTCTTGGGGTCCCAGCAGATTCCAGCCAATTTGCAGAGGCGGAGGACAGCCAGAAAGTCCTCCCTCCCGAGCCCGAGCTCGTGGTGCTGAAAGGACAGCGCCTTGCGTGTGTCTGGATTGGGAGCTTCTGAGAGCGAGGCGCGAGCGAGCGGGGAAGAGCTCCTGGCAGCTGCCTGCCTGCTCGCTCGCTCGCGTCCCCTCCCACCGGGAAACGGGCTCCCACACCATCTGTCATCTGGCACCACCTGCTGTCTCTGTGCATGGCCACAACCACGGCACGGGACAAAATGGTTTCAAGAAAGTGGGAGGGAGTCTGGCCACAACACAAAACAAAATAAAAAACAGTAAAATGTAATATGCACCATAAAGCAAGCAATCCTTGCACATATAGAAAAACTGGAAAAGCACATTTATTAGGAGAAGGCACCACCCATAAGATCTTCCAGAACAAAGCTGTGGAATACAGAATGGTTCAGGACCTGGACCGCTCTGCCCTGTGGGAAGGGAAAAAGGGAACGAATATTTTTTGAGAATCTCCCAGGCAGCGGGCACTCCTCCAGGCTCTTTCAGACGATTTCCCTCGTTTGCAAAATGTGATTTCTAATAGTACTTACACGGTGGGGTTGGTGTGAGGTGTGAAGGAGACAAGGTGGGCAAAGCAGTTAGCCCAGAGCAAGCCCAACGTAAACACAGACCACGATTCTCATAACGCCCCTGGGATCACACAGGTCAGATAAGGTCAGGGCTGGCAGAGCACCAGTCAGTGGCATCTGAGCCCTGGGCCATCGCCACCTGGTTGAAGTGGACAAAAGCATTTCTTGGAAGACAGGAAGGGATCATTTCCCAAAATGGAAAGGAGTGCTGTCGAGCGCTGCAAACACCAGGTGTCCATCTGTAAACCACAAGACCACACGCGACTGCCGCCAGTGCATCATCTCTCCTCCTCCCAACTTAATAAAACACCCTTCAGGCAGTGGATTGGCACTGACCTGGATGAAACACAGAAATACTTCTTCTTTTGAGCATCCTCTGATAATTCTAGGTGGCTTTCACTATCAATTACTTATAAAGAACATTTTAAAATTATCCATGTTTTTAGCATAATACATACGCATTTTCACCTAGAAAAATTGAATTGCTCTTTATTTTTTCTATGAGTTTGTAACCATTTTCCTTAATAACTGTGCATGTAGTGTGGGAATTAAGCACAGCCTTTGGAGCCTGACTATCTGGAATCACATCCCAGCTCTGCCACTTGCTAGATTTATGATCTTATGTAAGTTACTTCACCTCTCTGTGCCTCAGTTTCCTCATTGAACTTGAGGGTAGTACAAATACTGCACAGGATTGTTATAAGGATTAGATTAGTTAATAGATGTAAAATGCTACAAGTGCAAAACAAGTATCTACTCTTATTATTTGATTATTAGATAAGCAGTTTTTAAAACCAGCTCATACATTGATGGCATTTTTCAGTTTTCTAATTTATTAATTTATACTTTTTTAAACATTTTCTTCTTCCTCATTTCCTTATCTCATTTTTCTCTTTTGAACTTCCTGGGACAAATATCTAGTTTATTGATGTGCCTTCTCCCTGTCTGATAATGAAAGAAATTAATGCTATGACTTTAACTGACCTCTGAAATACTGCTGCCCTTTCATCATCATTCCTCACATATTTAATATACAGTCGTACCTCGGTTTTCGAACATCCCTGTTGATGAACATTTCGGTTTACGAACGCCGTAAACCCGGAAGTAAATGCTTCAGTTTTCGAACATGTCTGGGAAGTTGAACATGTCACACAGCGTCCGCTGAGTGCAAGATCCTGAGGCCTAGATGTCGGCTGTTTCCAAACGTTTCAGAACCCGAATGGTCTTCCGGAATGGACTACGTTTGAAAACCTAGGTACCACTGTAACTAAAGGTTTGCTTCTCTGACTCGAGAGTCATTTGGTAAAATCGTTTTGTTTCATTTTAATTTCTAAATGTCTGGTTTTCATTGTTGCTAATTTATATCTAACTAGTTATATTATAACTAGTTTCTAATTTTATTGCATGTAGTCCAAGGGCGTTTTCTGTGTATTTCCTGCATTGGGGAATGTATTAAATTTTCTTTGTGACCCAAGATATGAATTATTTCTGTTAAAATTCTCAGAGCATAAAGAAAGAAGTCACATTCTATATAGATTTTTACACGTAACTATTAAATCAAGTGTGTTACTCAAGTCATTTAAATCTTCTACATCTTCACTATTTTTTACTTGCTTGATCTGTCAAGAAATTAGAGAGTGGTGTTGCTACTTACCATTACTGTTGTGATATTTCTCCTTGATTAAAGCTATGTTATTTGGCACATAGATATTTGGTACGTGATGTCACATCTTCTCATGACTTTTCCTTTTAGGATGTAAAATGATCTATTAGTCCCATTTAGTGTTTTGTGATTTGAATTCTAGATCTAAAATACAATTGAAAACCCTTCTTTCTATGGTTTCTATTCCCTGCCTTTTATAATTGGATTTGATTTCTTGGTCATTTTAAGTAACCTTTTTAATATGGGAATTTAACTCTTTACAATCAACTCTTATAATGACATGTATTGTCTAATACTTGTCATAATTTTTATGGTTCCTTGTTATTTCCTTCATTGTTTTTTCTACATAAACTTTTTCCTTCCAGTTATTGGGAGGGACACATAATGTTTTAAAATGTTGTCTTTGGTTATTTATTAATACATCAGAAATATATATGACTCGACATTCATCTCCCAGCTTCCAGAATAAAACAAATACTGTTGCTCTCCTCCAATGTAAAATGAGATAATTGGCACTCATTTCTTTCTCTTCCTCTTCCTGCTTCTCATTTTCCCCATATTTATCAGATGTTAAACCTTAGTCTTTATTTTCACTGATGCACATTTTCTCATTTTATTTCCATTTTCTGAGACACTCTTGTCAGAACTGGAAGTGGGAGAAAAGTGAATACAATGTCTTTTTCCAAAGGCTCAAATGATGCTTTATCTGAAAATAATTATTTTACATACGTAAGTTTCAAAGATGCTGTGATGCTTTTGTGATTGGTTTCATTATATCTTAGCATTAAGTGTTTTGTTTTGTTTCCATGTATAGATATATCTCCAATGCAAGAGATCATAAAAGCACTTTAAATGTCTCATTATAAATCTTAAGCTGCCAGTTTAAGAATGTTATTCAAAATTTAATGGTATGATAAGAATATAAGCTTTTTAGAAATCTGTTCTAAGAATCTCCCAGAAGCAAGTATAAAAGGAAGCTATGATCATTCTATTGCTAGTTCTATATTTAAATTTCAAATAATAGCAGTCAGAAAACTATGAAAAGCATGAGATTCTGTTTCCTCTTTAAAAGGAAGTGGGTCATTGCCTACTTTTGATTTAATGGGGAAAAGGACAATAGAAAGGCAGAAAGCCAAGTGGCAGAAAGGCCAGTCCAAATTTCTCCTCTGATTGGCTGGAAATAGTTGATAAAGGAGGCAGCCCTGGGGGTGAAAACTGGTATCAGCTTAATACAAGCAGGATAAGTACAGAGAACCCTTCCAATTACAGGACCCACTTAGAAAGAAATAAGTTGATAAGAAAAAAGGCTTTTTGAGAAAGTTTGTGAATTTTGCCTAGAAATGTATGTCCTTACAAGGCATTCCAAGAGACTCTTTTCCTGTTAGATGATCCATTCATCTGTCCTTTCTAACAAAAGGGACAGTCTATGTTGTAAATTCAGTCACACTTGAATGGAAAGTTTGGGTTGGAGGACAGTTCCCCAAAAAGCCAACTCTGGGGGTTTGGAATGCAGGAAGTTAATAGGGAGAGCTCTCAGGGTGAAGAAGGGAAGGAAACAGAATTGATCAAAGGGAGAACTTGAATGGTTATGTCCACTTAACAAAGCCCTCAGCCAATCTCACAAGTGCCTATGAAGCTAGGATGGCCCTTTAGACTTGTCCTGTTTTGAGCTGCAGATGGGAGCCCTTCCCCAGCAGGGCAAGACCTTGGGCAAGGTGGCTCCCGTCGACCAAGGGCAACTTTTGGAGAGGGCTAATGGCCAAGGCTGTCGGCCAAGGCTGAGGGACAAAGACTTTCAGTCCCCAGGGGGCTCTATCTGGGCCGCACAGTCTCCACGGGGGCTCCGTCCCAGACATGTCCTCATACCATACTCCCTCGCTTGACAAGCACACACTGTGACTTCAATTACTCCTCGGGTTTCTCTCCAGCAGAGTTCTTGTGGACTCAGACCCACAGGCACAACTGTTCCCTTCACGCCTTCATTGGGTGGTTCACAGGCACTTGAATCAACATGTCCAAAACTGAAGCCCTGGTCTCCCCTGGAACCTGCTCCCCTCCATCAGTGAAGTGCCCCACCATCCAGGCAATGCTCCAGTCAGAACACTGAGAATTCCTGACTTCTTCACTCAACATCCCATCACCACTCCTGATACTTCTCCCTCCCGAATCTCTCTCCAATCAGCCCGCCCGTCTCTATCTCCATGACTCCCCCTAATCTGCCCTATGTCCGTCCCTAACAAGTCTCCTGACAACTGTGCTTTCCTCCCCATCTATTCTTTGTGCTGTAATCCAAGCAATGTCTGTACAATGAAATTCTGGTAATGCCACTTCTTTACTTAGAACTCTTCAGAGGCTTTTTAAAAAAGGTCGGACCAAACTCTTAAACTTAGCTTACACAGCTCTTTATGATTTGTCCCTGCCAACCCTACAAGCTTCACCTCCAGCCACTTTCCCCCTTACAAAGCCACTTTCCCAGCTTCCCTGGCCTCCGAACACACACGCCTTCCCAACCCAGAGACTTTCCAACACGGTGTTTCCTCTGTGGTTTCCCCTTCAGAGAGGTCTCCTCCCGCTCCTTTAATTAATTTCTTAGGATTCTTCAGAACCATTTAATTATACTTCCTCAGAGAAGTCTCCTCTGAGAGCCCAGACTATATTCAACTCCTTTGTATATGCTCCCTTAGTTCTGTTCTTCTATGTAGCTGTCATTCTTAAAAACTACACAATTATGTGTAGTGGTGGTTTAACGAGAATAGGGATTGAGCTCTTGCAACCTAAATATCAACCACCAGAAGGTGGATGGGTACATTTTGGTTCATCCCATATGATGAAATATTATTCAGTCATTAAAAAGATATCATAGAATATTGAATTAACATGGGAAATGTTTATAATGTTGAGTAAAAAGAGGAATCAAATTGTATAGATATTATCTCAACTATGTGAAAACATAAAGACTTAAAGATATTAAAATGTCTATAGGTTATTTCCTGGATGGTTTTATGGGTAATTTTCATCTTTTCTTAATACTTGTTTTTCTCTTCTCCACAAACATGTTATTTATTTTTAAAACTCTGGGTAACTGAAAGCAAAACTATGCATTGGGGGGACTACTGTATATAATACAGCATATCAACTACCATTGATAATGTCACCATTGTGTACATTAGATCTCCAGAACTATTCATCCTGCATAACTGAAATTTTGTTCCCTTTGACCAACATCTCCACATTTCCCCCACCCCCTCCCAACTCTTGGCAACCACCATTCTACTCCCTGCTTCTGTAAGTTAGACCATTTCTTAAATTCCACAGATACGTGAGACCATTCAGTATGTGTACGTCTGTGCCTGGCTTATTTCACTTAGCATAATGCCCTCCAAGTTTATCCATATTGTCATCAATGAGAGAACTTCCTTCTTTTTTAAAGGCTGAATATTCCACTGTTTGTGTGTGTGAGTTAGTGTGTCACATTTTCTTCTCATTCACTGATGGACACTTAGGTTGATTCCACATCTTAGCTGCAGTAAACATGGGAGCTCAGGTACCGCTTCAAGACACAAATTTCATTTCCTTTGGCTGTATACCCAGAAGTGGGACTGCGGGATGACATGACAGTTCTGTATTTATTTCTTAGGAACCTCTATACTGTTTTCTATAGTGGTTGTACCAGTTTACATTCCCACCAATAATGAACAAGGGTTCCCTTCTCTCCACATCCTCGCCAACACTTACGTTTTGCCTTTTGATAACAGCCATTCTAACAGATGTGAGGTGAGATCTCACTGTGGTTCGGATTTGCATTTCCCTGATTATTAGTGATGTTTAATATTTTTTCGTATTCCTGTTCTTCTTAAACAAAGTGCATCATGGATGTGAGTGTCGCCTCCCAGAAGAGGGACTACATTATCTTCGCCAAGGAAAGAGAACTTTAGTATTTGCAAATTCCTCATGAAAAGTCCCTCTTTGTAGAGAAGTTTTACTTGCTTGATTTTTTGTGTTTATATTAAAAACCATGGAGAAAAATTATCCCTCACTGACTCCTCTATAAAGTAAGAAGGCCTTTGCCTTCCTTCAATCCATTCTCAAAACAACTGCCAGAGCAGTTCCGCTAAAAGTCAGTCAGAGTCAGTTCACGTCCAAACTCTACTCAGAACCCTCCAACAGGTTTCCATCTAACTCTGAAGAAAAGGAAAGTGCAACAGGATCTGGTTTTGTGACCCTCTCCCCTCCCCTCCTATATCTTTCTTTTCTTCTTTCCTCCAGCCTCAGGATCCTGGCCTCAGAATGTTCTCATGCTCGTTCCTCCTACAGCTGCATGTCTGGCTGCCTTACTTCAGGGTTTTCTCTCAAGTCACCGTCTCCGCGGCGCCTTCCCTTCATCCTCCTATTTCACACTGAGCCCCTTCATAACCCTCATCTCTACTTTTCTCCATAGTACTTACTTTTTAAACATACTGTATATTTTAGTTATTTATTTTACTATCTGTCTTCCCCTGAAGACAGGGAGTTTTATATGTTTTGTTCACTTACGTTCCCCCAGTGCCTAGAAGACGATCTGGAACATAATATGTACTCAATAAATATTACATGAAGAAGTGAGTTAATGAATGTCCCACTTGAACCTGAATCACAAAGGTCGGAGACTTGTGCCTAGACGTCATCACCCTTCCACAACCTCTGCCCCAGATCATGATGGGACTGAAGGCGCCACCTGCGGGAAGGCTTGGGCAATACATGTTTGGTAACTACTGTACTTGGCTTTGCCTTTTGCTGGGATAATTTCAGTTGTCAGTTGATCTGCGTCTCTTGATGTCCAGTAGATTCATTTCATGGTGATTTTTTTTTCAAATAAAAGGTCTAGCTTCTGACATATATGCAATTACATAATACATACACTACTAAAATGACATACAGAAACACTGGGACTAAGGGAGTCACCCACTGTCACATAGGGTATTTCCAGTTGTTAAAAAAATATCTCTAAACTTCACCAGATTCCTGAAATAAGAGTCCAGTGAGAACAGGCTAGGGTCTCAGAAAGACCAGCATGGCAACTGACAATGAAATGGAGCCATTTGAGATGATATTAGCGCTCTTCCAGAAATATGAGAAAGGTCCCTCATACTCAGATTCTTAGAAAGTGTAGAACAGGGTAAGTGAGGGTGCTCTGCAAAGCTGTGAGGCAGGCTCTTCACTCAGGGGTCTACAGACCAACTTGCTTTCCTACTGCAACCTTTCTGGGAATACATGTTTCTGTAGTACACACAATCAGATTTCTAAAAGCATAAAGGTCAGAAGACTCATTCAGGATTATCATCAATAAAATTAACCAGATTAAGCAAGTGGTTAATGCATTTATCATGAGGAAAAGTGGGATAATCTGGGCTCAAATTATATTATTCCCAGGAATGTGGATATCGCCTCACACTTGACTTTTAGAAAGCAGAATAAAACCAATGAACCACAAGGACAGTCAACAACATGCGTGAATTTTAGGAATGCAATATTAAGAGTCCAAAAACAATATATGTAACATAATGTCTTCATTAGAAAATTAAACACCTAGATTTATAATGCAAGTTTTAGGAAGACATATAATTGCAATAAAACTATATGAAAAGGAAAGAAATCATATACATGAATTCAGTATGATGGTTATCTTGAGTAGGAAATCAGGGAGGGTGGGACAACAGGATTAAATGTAAATTATTTTCAAGATATTGTTTTGGCGGTAGGCTCACAGCTGCTTATTGCATTATTAAAAATAACTGAATAAAAGCAGACCATGCACCACTCAATGGGATAGCACATGTGGGAGTGAGGAGTAAGTGGGATCAGAGAGGACAAGCTGCCCAAGCAGGGGGTCCACACTTGTGTCACCCCTGGAGCTGTACTAGTTTGCCGCCCCTGCCTGCACCTACGGCCATACAGGTGGTCCTGTACAGCCAGATGAAAGAGGAGAAGTCTGAACTCTGGATTAGAGATGGATGGAGGTGGATGATCATGGACGAGCCACAGGGATGGTGGCGGCACTACAGCCACATCCCACTGTGGCTCTGAAAGGCCCTGCAAAGGGCAAAGGGCAGAGGTGCGAGCAGCACGCCTTGTCATCCACTTTACGTGGGAGGAAGAGGCAGGTATGTATTTAGCAAGTGAGAGCTCCTGCTCATGGGAACCAGACAAAAGGAGGCGGGACCTCATACATAGTCTGAGGGCCATTCTTGTGTGGATCATTAACCCTCTGGAATTACAGAACCAAAACTAAATCACAGTCCCAGCACTGATACTCAGTGATGTGTCAAACAAAAGTTAGATTCTGTTTATTATATTCTACATAACAAAACAGAGATTTAATACATTTTCACCAGGAATTGTTAAGAAGATTCAGAGTGCCTATCTAGAACACTCATTTCAGTAGGAGTCGTCATCACCTCACATTCTAGAACAGTGAGACAAACTAAGTTTGTAGCCAGAATTAGATGCATATTTTAAATCGAATAAACATTGGCATACTTGATAAATTAAAACAGACTATTTTACTATGTTAAGCAGTATAAGTCACATAAATATAAACCTACAATGAAGTGAACATAAAATCCTCATTCGCATTCACCACAAAATTTTATGCAGCATACATTACAGTATAAACAAGTAAATGTCTCCCTTTACAATGACTTAAGTTGTATAAGCTAAAATTTGAAACTTTACCCAAGACTTTGGCAGCCTTGACACTGACCCAGCACATTCCTAGTAAGCTGCATGACCCCCCTGCCAGGGACCTTTGGACAATGCATGACAGGCAAGGCCTAAGTCTCTTGTCCAGGCGATGTGGCCTTCAGCTGGAACATGCCGATTTACTAGAGTTACTAGAAGAACATGTTGTCACAAATCCCAGGCTGTTGTAGTCTCACAGTAATTAAGTTATAACCAGAGGAAGAAACAAAACTAGAATTACTTTACTGTCCTTACATCTTGTACTATTCTGTGAGAATTCTGTATTACTGCCACTTTGTAATGCCATTGTAAGAGAAATGAGGAAGCCCACCCTTTCTATGCCCTCGAGAAAGAATGATGTCATCGCTGTCATCACCCTGGATAGAAAAGGGGACCTTACACGCCAAGGGGAAGCAGCAGGAGTGTGCATGGAGTTTGATCACGGGCAAACCTCTTTTTGTCTCTCCCTCCTAATTTTTCAGCTCCACCTAAGCCTTTGATACAATTTAGGAAGAGAGACCGCATCACCAAAAGGCACAGAAACAGGTGTAAGTAACAGGTAATTACCACTGAACACTGAGTCAAAAATAAAAAGACTGCACTGGAAAGCACTTCTAAATTATTTTCAGTGTTCTAAATCTCTCATCCATTGACTTAAAAAAATGTATTAATTAGAAGCCTGGAAAAGATAAGAATGTCTCCCTTAATCTTTGCACAAAAATTTCCCTAAAATATTATCATAGAGAATTTGCATAAATTTACTACCTTTCCTTAGGACGAAAAGATGGCTTAAATAACCATTAGTTTTAACACTCACAATAATTTTTGGTATGTAAACTGTAGGCTTTATCATAAAATAATTGAGAAATTTTTAAAAAGTGAGGAAGCCAAAAATAATTTAAATTAATTCAAGTTTAATTTCAAGGTTACATCTAAATGAAAGGATGAATAAAGTAGCAGTTGTAGCTTCATTAATAAAAGGGAAACGCTGGCAATTTAAATGCATGCTAATTTAAATTTCATGTATAAGTTTAACTTAAAAGTATATGGATAAATATTAATTCTGAAAATAACACTTGTATGCATACAACAATATTTAACAAAAATTTTACTAACTTGTAAAGAAATAGTATTAATTTATAAAGGTCATTTTTCTATTCAACTACTTAAGTCCCTATTCCAACAAAAAACACCAAAATGAACAAATAATTATGATTCAATTTAAAGTTCTATCTTTAAACTCTTCATAATCTTCTTTGGTAAATAGATCCAAAGATAGGTTAATCCTAAATGAAAGATGACAAAATTGAATCTTGTTAATATAAAATGTCATAATCAGCAGTCACTAAAAAATTTTAACATTTCTAAGACTGTAAAGCAACAGTTAGCCCTCCCTAATTTACTGTTTTGATAACTTGTACATTCTCTAGTTGACCATAAAAAGTTTCTGATGGCCTCAATGTGTAATTCATTATTTTTCTTCTCCACTCCAACTCCTGCCAATAATATTGGTGACTTCAACAGCCCCATTTACACAGACTGTGTCACAGAAGCACTGCATCACACGCCTTTATCTCCAAGCCACCTCAGCCACTCATGAGGTCATTGCTGGGACACTGGGATCGCTTGGAACTTGGGCTTTGCTTCTAGGTGCCGGAACTCTTAAAATGTTCCCAGTTGCCATATGTCTGTCCTCCTACTGTCTGTCCCCTACCCTCATTGAGGTCACTGCCAAGCCCTGATCTCCTTCGAGCTTCATTTGTGTCCCGCCTGAGTTCTACAATCTCCTCACGGCTCCTGACTTAGCCCTTGGGACCCTCTTTGAAACTGAGAATTCCTCTTCATCTCAGACATTGCCCAGCACTGTGTTCTCGGTCCTCTTCTCCTCCCTCCTCACACTGAGGTCGTCACCTCCTGCCAGAACACACAGGACCATTCTGCAGTGTAGGTATCACACCAGCTCCTATACGACACTGCCAGTTGGAAATTTCACCTGAGTACCCTGCTATCAACCTAAAATTCAACATGCCAAATAAAACTCAGTAGCCTGACAAACCCATTCTTTCTCCTGATTTTGTATCTACTCATTCTCAAAACTCAGCATCACCTTGCTTATCCCCTACAGCCGATCCTTTATCTCCTCTCCAGCCCCTCTGCCACTCTCATTCAAAGCATTTTATTCTTCGCTTGGACTGCTTACAATGCCCAGGTTTCTATTCCAAACCCTTTCCACAAAATGACACCAGGTTATTTCTAAAATGTACATAGATCTGATCAACCCACTGCTTTAAAATGGTCCATACCGATGATGTAAAAGATAAATGCATGGCATCTCATTAACTTTCCATAAAACACTAATTACAAAAGGAAAAACAGTAACTACATATATAAAGAACAAATGGACAAGTGAACCAACAGATCAACATCACGCCATCAATAAGGGATAAAAGAAGATCACATGACTCAAAACGTGACACGCTGAGAAGGAAGCAACATGACTTATACAATTTTTCAGCCAAAAACACAAAATATGAATTAAATCATAAGATGCTATTGGCAAGTCCGGAAGGGTAGTCTGAAAAGTAACTGGCCTGTACTATTTAAAAATGTCAATACCATAAAAGACAAAGAAAGGCTAAAGAACTCTTACAGATGAAAGAAAACTAAAGAGACAACAACTAAATGCAATACGTGATCCTGTACTGGACCTGGTACCGGCAAAAAAATCCCATTACAAACATTATTGGGACAACTGAAAAAAAACTGGAATATAGACAACAGATTACATAAAAGCTTTATATACTATATTAATGTTAAACTTCCTGCGTTTGGTAACTGTAGTGTGGATACATAAAAGATATCCTTGTTCTTAGGATATACACTCTAAAAAAGTATTAAGGGGTAATACTTCATACACTTACACATAGACATACAGAGAAAGAGAGAGCGTATGAGAATGCTAAAGCAAATGAAGCAGGACGTTTAAAATCGGTGAAGCAAGGTAAAGCTTATTCTGGAGTTCTCTGCACCATTTTTGCAACTTTTCTGCGTACTTGAAATCACTTAGAATAAAAGGTTTAGAAAATGATTCCTGTTTCTTCATTGCCTACTGAACTGAGTACAAATCCTTGGCCCAGTATTCACATAAGACCCTTTCAAATACAGTTGCAGTTTACTTTCTTCTCTGTGACTGCCTTAAGCAAGGTTTAATCAAATCACACTTCCTAAACATTTTCTTGGACTCCATGAACTTGCTCACGTCCATGTCTGAAATATACTCCCCTCGCCCACATTCATTTCCACTTATAAGAGTCTATTTTCTCTTTTCCAAGGCCCATCTAACTTACCTTTTCTATTACTTTCCAAATCCCACCAAACTAGGTGTAATCTCTCCCCAGAACTTAATGAGTCCAGATGATTAGTAAACCAGAGCACAATTCAAGAGAAAGGGGGAAAGATGATATGCTGTTTAAAACATGGGAAATTTAAAAGTAACTGCAGACTAGCCTAAAGAAATTTGGAGGTACATAATCAGAGGTCAGGGGTAGAATAGACACTTAAGGGTCTATACCCAGAAAGAGTAATTGAAGCTACAAAGATGGGTGAGTTATCTCAGAACAAATATGCAAAGAGAAAGTAGGCCCAACAATCACACCTCGGGCAGCATTTGTTATTAGATGGTAGCAAGAGGGACAAATAAAAAATACACAGAAAACATGGTCAGAAAGGCAGAAAGAGAACATGACATAGTATTCAGAACATTAAGAAAGATGAAAAATTTGAAGGCGTAATAGTAAGATAATATTAAATGTGACAGCATGTTCAAAGAGAAAAAAGAACTAAGCAGATATGTGAACAAAAAAACAAAACGAAAAAAACCATGGACCACGGAGAGAGTAGTTTCAATAGTATTGTGAAGATGGGACCCCAAATGAAGTTTATTAAATTTCAACAAATATTTAAAGAGTGCTGACTATGTGCCAAATACTGGGCTTAAGGAAGGAAACTGGCTAGAATTAGCAATGGGTACATACTAAAGGTTGGAGGAAGTTGAGTGTAAAGGGGGAATAAAAGAAGTCTATACTTTATAATTGTTATCAAAACGGATTCTTACCAGAAGATGATAAGAAGATTCAGCTTGTATAATTTGAGTCTAGGAACAACATAAAATATAAGGAAATTCAAGTTGGCCTCTAGCACTGGTTTTCCCATTAATAAATGAATATTAAGGAACAAAAGTTATAATACATTTTAAAAACATAATTATTAGTTTTTGTAATACTTTATCTACTTTAAAATTGTAATACAAAATAATGAATTACAAGTATACCTTTTGTTTATAAGAGGTTATTATTTCTGAATTTTAAATTATTAAATAATACTTACAAGATTGTTTGATGGTTAATAGAAGGCCTCTTGCTGAGGCACAAGAGAACGCAACAAGTTCAAGGTTTTATGGCCAGAGCAAAATTAGATGTAATCTAACATGCTTATTAAAGTAACTGGACCTGGATTAACACTCAGAACAATGTCTAGAATTTTTACACGTTGCTCTGCCTATTCAAACATCCTTTTCACCTAAGGAATCACTGACTACCTTTTTCCCCCTCATCCCCACTCTTGCCTCATTCTTTTTTTTAACTGGATAAGTAAAATAGAGTATCCCTAAGCTGAACGTTGGTTTATATGCCATTATTGCAAATAATTTATGCTATTGTTGATGTAATATTCCATGAACAGTAATGAGTTTCCAGTGCCACACTGCTTACAAAATGGCATTCTGTTCTAATTATTATTGTTTGAAAATATTCTTCTCAAAATTAAATTCTGCAGATTTACTGACTGTCAAAATAGAAGTTGTCATCAAGTGACTGTGCTAAGAACCTACTGAAGCATTCAGCATGGTAGCGTGTATTAATGCTTGTGAAGGAAAGAAAATAACTACTATGATTTATCAATTCACATGGCATTATTGGTTACACAGATTTTTATCCACTTTAATTGCTTGAGAATCCAGAACTTCCAATTACTTTAATAAATATACCAGATTACATCTAATTTTGCTCTGACCAAAATATCAAACTCAATTATTAAAGCAGCTTTAGAACATGATTTAATTTATGAGATGTTTTCCAGGAATGAAATAATGACATCAAGGCCATAACTCATGGGCAGATTTTGTTAAATGCATTCATTTGGACAGCAGCGTCCATGTGACTAAAGAAAGCGACTATATGAAGTGAGACAGAATATATAATTTTTATATTGCTGTTAAAATGTTTTTCTTCGTTAATATGGATGAGTTTTGTAATCTCTATTAAAGAGTTGGCATTACAATTCAGCTTTAACAAACAAGTGCGTTCCCTCTGCTCAGTAAATTCCAGTCGACATTCGCCTTCCACAGTCTTCCACTCACACCTACACCTGTGGTCTACTCGACCTCACTGCTTTCATGTAAGTGGTGCTTTTAATGAGGATGAACAGTGGTCATGTGGCAGCTTCATTTCTACAGTTCTGTACGTTGCATGTGATAGTTTGGTCAACTACTGGTGTAACGTGATCCAAGAGTAACTAAACTGTTATAGAAGACAGTCCTTTAATACAATAAAAATTGTAACTTACTTTCACTAGATAAACGTTGGCATTTCAGCCTGAGTCTATATTTTTCATTTTCTTCAAGCATTCTAGAAATGATTTTGTGTACTCTATTCCACACTGAAACCTTAAAAAGATAAGCACAGTTAAGGAACACTGAGCACAGAAGCAGGGATACATTTTGATGGAGGCAACTGAAAGTGATTCAATTGTGTTCCATGTCAATTGATATCATGACAAAGCAATATTAGTACTTAGAGACCTAAAACTTAAATGTAATTGTTTTGCCACGATCCCTGAATTCTCTGATCTCTTTTTCCAACTTCCTAGCATTTCCTCTCTGTAGTATTTCAGTAACTGTTCTGAATGAAGTTTCCTTTCAAAGTTCATGTCTATAAAGCCCTACCTAAATGGTTCCAACACAGTCAATGTTGTTTTGAAAGATAATAAGAATAATGCATTTCTATTTTTACATCTAAACCACTGGGCAATAATTTGATTCTTAATGTATTTTATTCTAGTTAAGAAGTAAACATTTCTCCTAGGACATACCAAAGCAGAATTACTAGAGAGCATGAATATACCAGAATAGAAAGAATGAGGATGATGGAAACAAACAGGCGAGGCTCAAATTCTGGCTTTTCCACGTACCAGTTGCTTGACACTAGGCAAGTGTTTGACTCTCATCTAGAAATAACTTTAGACACTGGATTATTAGAATTAATGAAAAATATCTGTGAAGCACTTACCCCAGTGTCCGGCACACAGTAATTATAAGTAAATATTGGCTATTGCTCTTTTCTCCTCACCCAAAAGAAACTGGTTCTTGGAAGAAAGGTTTCTTAGTGGGAAGATTAGGTGCTCTCACAAAATACACGTGCTGCAAGGGTTAGTCACCTGGAATGCTTTTTTATGCTATATGTGGATTATAAATCAAACAAATTCAAAGCTCAAAAACAATACAATTTTATGTGTACTTATCAACTGAGAATTTCTTAAAAATGAAAAATAAAATATATGGTAGGAATCAAAGATTAGTAGAGTAACTGATCTTGAATATGTTTAAAACACTCAAGTTACCACGACATTTGGACAACCAGAGGTAAAAAAGGTCCAGGACTAAAGGCTCATCCTTGTCAGCTATTCTGCTAGACCAGGGGTGTCCAAACTTTTTTCAACGTTTTTCACCAAGGGCCATATGCGGTAAAATACACAAACAGCTGGGCCACTCACTCGAGGTGAAGTAAGTATTGCCTCACCTGGTTTATTTAAGAAAACTAAATATATTTTTGGAATTTGCTGCGGGCCAATGAAAAATGGATTGCGGGCCGCAGTTGGCCCACGGGCCGCAGTTTGGACACCCCTGTGCTAGACACTTAATGTACATCCCTTGTCTTTAAATGCAATATGACACCAATATAGATACATTATGCTTTTCTGTGAAATCCATGATTTTCTAATATTATTGATCAGTTTGTTACAGTCTGTGCAACATACATTTTCATGCTTTGAAAAATCTCCCAGCGGTTACACTTTGATTAAATTGTGTTTTTATACCTTCAATCACTGCAAGGACTATTCTTTATGGTTAATAAGTATTTCCCAACCAACTTCCATTTCTGTTAAATTAATTCTATTTTCTCATTTCAGTAAATTAAATTTTTCAAAAGATGAAATGATTTTTACTGTCTTGCGTATCTTCACACTTTTATATTTAGAGATGTTAATATAAAATTCAAATATTGCTCATTCTCCTTTTCAATAATATACCTTTTTCTTTTTCTTCATTATTCTGGAAGTTTCATTCAAAGGTCTGGGAAAATCAAATTTTTTCGCTAAAGTCTTCTGGGTTAAACCTAATTTTAAAAAAAAGAGTGTGAGAAGGTAAAATATCAACATGTATTTAAAAGGATTCACTATCCTGAGAACAGAGGCAATTATAAATGTCTCTTGAGCTCTCTTTGGAGAGTTTTATCATAAGTATATTTCTGATCACTAGGTAATACCAGTTTACCAATTAGCTAATACTACGCTGGGGGAAACAAATAAAACAGAGATAAACAACCTTGGAAGTGCCTAGGAAATCTTCCTTTCCTGATTTGAAAAGTGAGTCCCTGAAAGGTCAGCAACAGAGGAAACAAAACCCAACGCACAGTCTCCTTTTGTCTCCATTCCATTTCAGGTACATTATGCTTACAACTACACAAAACACCTGGCGGATCCTCAAATATGTCTTGTTCTTACCCCTCCCGGCCTTGGCACATGCTGGTCTATCTGGCTAGAACACTGTACACGCAAGTGTGTACACACACACACACACACACACACACACACGCCAGGCAAAGTTCTATCTGCACTTCAAGACACAGCTCACATGTCCCCTCGTCTCTAAAGCTTCCCCTCTCACATGCCCAGCCCCGCACACAGGACTGGCCAGGAACACCTTACTCAGCACTTAGCGCCCTTGCACAGCGTGTGTTTATACTGTTTCCTCCACCAGCAATGGCCTGTGTGCCTCATTCATCTTTCTGCCCACACCAGCAGTCACACAGGAGATACTAACAGAGGCCCCCGCCTCTACTCACTGAGCCACGCTGCACGCCCAACTACTAACTGTTAGAAGAAAGCCTAAGGCCTGTGTGTCCACAGACAGAATCACGAACCATTGAGCATGGGTTCCCTGAAAGCCTTTCTATTTGTTCCCCTTTTGTCTGGAACACGCCCAACCCTTCCTCCCCTCTTTCCTGCCTTACCATCACTCTATACCTGGCTTTCTTCTACTCGTTCTATATCTAGCTTCCCAGGGGCCTCCTCCGGTCTCACAAAGCGCCCTGTGCTCAGTTAGCATAGGATTTATCGCATTGTTTACCTGAGGAGTGTACTTGATTCTTCATTAGAAATCCAGCATCTAATACTGTAGGTATCAGATACACAATAACTATTCCATTTGTTGACTGACTTCGCGTATGTTCTAAAATGGCATTTCCCGATTTGTGCACAGCATGTCACTGACTCTGGGTGGGGCAGACATAGCACTAAAGGACATTGACTCACATGGCAAGAAACTCAGCCCCCTTCCAATTCTTCTCCAGTCTTATCATATCAAGGAGTTAGTACGTCATTAAGACTTATCTAAGCCTTGCTAATCTCTTCATGACCACAGACAACCTTCAGCAGACAACCTATTGGGCTAGAATTCAATACTGGTTTGCCTTTATTAGATTGTTTTTAATTAACTTCTATTTATGGCAAGTGGTTCAGATTTTCCACTGAGGTAATGCTGTAAAGTGTTCTAAAAATAAATTTGAGAGAGAAAAATGCACCTATTTAAATAAATATATTAAGTAAGGGACAGTCCAAATGAGATCAGTATATGATGTACCGTGTTCCCCGAAAATAAGACCGAGCTGGACTATCAGCTCTAATGCGTCTTTTGGAGCAAAAATTAATATAAGACCCGGTCTGATATTTTGTTATATTATTATATTATATTATACCCGGTCTTATATTAATTTTTGCTCCAAAAGATGCATTAGAGCTGATGGTCCAGCTACATCTTATTTTCGGGGAAACACAGTAGGAAAATAACTCAAGTTTGGGAAACCCCATCCTCCATGCCCCAGATTACCCTTCCCTCTAAATGCCTATGATCGTTGGGACACTACACTTGCAGTGGTCCCAGGTGTCTTCTGTTTGTGAGTCCTTGAGCTCAGGATAGGAGCCGTGAAGTCTACCGGTAGTTAGATGGGGATCTGAAATATGTCAAGTAGAGTACGGACAATGTGACAAAGAAAAAGGACGTCTTCCATTTACTTTGTGGCTCTCACTGAGGCTGCTCCCGTGTATGCCACGGACCTTGATCCGACCTACGTACCTTTCAAATCTTTCTCTAGTCCTCATTCTACACACTCTGATCCAGTCAAAATATACTTGCAGATCTTCCCTAACCACTTGCCATCAGTGATCCATACCTGGGGCTTGGTTCACACGTTTCTCCCAGCTGTAATTCCCTCCTGTCTCAGCAACATGTGCAAATCTCATGGTGCTTCCCCACCGTGGGGCCTTCCCTGATACCCTCATCCCCAAATTATTCACCACTTCCAAAGCAGTTATTTGTACCTCAGTAGGACTCATCATCCTCTGTTATATATAAATATGAAACTATCTCCCAAGTTCTGGGAGGAGAGGGAGCCAGCCTGATTTATTAGTCTTGTTTGAAACATTAGAAGTTACCTGATTTGCCTGCTGCCCCTGGATTTCTAAACTACTCCACCCTACAAACAGCATACAAGTTTATCTTCCAGAGGGGAACCTGTCTCCGATAGCCTCCCTCCACCATTCAAAACTCTTCAGTGACTATACAATGACAATCTCCGGGGCCTTCCACAGTCGGGTCCAAAACTTCTTCATTGATTCGATGAATGTTTGGTGCACGCGCACTAGGTGCTGGCACTGGGATGGCCACCTTCCCTTCAAGCCCCCTGTGCCGAGTGCCCCCATTGCCTGGCATTTGTTCTGTGCGAAGCCTGTGCGCGGCACTCTGCCTGCATAGCTCCATTATCTTCACAACCCCTTGGTAAGGGAACTGTTACCCCCATGATACCAACAAGGAAACTGAGACTCAGTGGTGAACTAACCTGGCCACTATCACACTGCGAACAAATGGCAGAGCCGAGGTTATGTTCTTCTGACTTCGGAGCCAATGCTCTTGATAATCTCCTGTCCCACTAGCCATTTCTCCATGCACGTCCCTCGATTTCCTGCCTCCGTGCCTCTCCTTTCCCTGAACTATCAAAGCCCTTCTAAGGCATCTCTCTCACAGCACGCATGCCTACTAGCTTACATTTCCATGATTCATACATAAGTCTCTTGAAAGCAGAATCTTTGTCTGATATATCTGTGTCACTAGCACCCAACCTAGTGCCCACAATGTGGTAGATATTAAATAAATATTGTTGAATGGATAAATAATTCAGCTTTGTTCCCCACAGAAAGCCAGGCATGAGGATTTAACGAATGTCTAAACACACCCCAAAGTGAGTAAACCTAAGCACTTTCCGTCTTAGCCTTAGCCCAGGGCCGCCTTCCCGACCCTATTCCTAGTTTCACAAGCACAGCAGGGCGGCCACTGTGGGTCATGGCTCCATCATCTGCCCCGTTGCCCAGCACAGGAACTTCAGACATGGCCTCGGCCCCTCCTTCGCCCTCCTTCAGCCAGACACATCCTGTCCCTGCGCCTCCACTGCCACTGCCTTAGGTCAGGCCTTCCATCTTTCCAACGGGTCTCTGGCCTCCAATCTCCCTTCCCCCGCCCCTGAATCCCACCTCATTTTCCTCCCTTCAGATCTGATCATGTCACCCCTGCCACAGAGGAACACCAAAAAGTCCCAACTTTCAAAAGCAAACTTCAGAACCAACTGCATTTCTGTCATTCCCACCCCCAGAGCAGCCAGCTAGGGCAAAGCCAGGCTGGGGGAGCACAGCCCAGGTCACAAAAGCAGAGCTGCCATCATCATGGGGGCTCTTTGCGACCCAGTTTTCTCTACCTGGCATGTGGGGAGCTCCCACACTGATTTAAGCATTCCTTCCCTTCCCCCCATGAATTTCTGCATCTGTTTTCAGTGCTCTCCACTTCCAACCCACTATCTTAGAGCTAGACTCCTGTCTGTGAACAGTGGTGCTAGAGCAACACGAGCTGTGCACTGGATGCATTTTCTTCTTCCCTGGCTTCCTGCTCGCTCCTTCTACGGCTGAACGCTGCACTCCCCTCACCCATCACCATCCTCTCTCTTTTTCCCAGAATAAACCTTTTATCTGTTTTTATTATTCAAAGAAGCTGGAAACCCAGGGCTCAAGTGTCTTATACTGCGCCTGGATTTTTAAATCACCAGCACAGGGGCCAGAAAAAAACAAAAACAAAACACGCGAGTGTCTTTTACCAGTGGAGACTGTAGAGGGGCATGAAGTCCCAAATAATGCCCCTGCTTAAATATCTTTGAAGACCTCCCCCCACAGCTCATTCTCAGGGGTCAATCACGTTATACAGAGTACCGGTGTATACGTCTCAATTGTCAAAGGAAATTTGGTTCTGGAAGCATACCAAACAAAACATGTATTTTTCAGCATGGGCTTTAGTCTTGCCTGCCTGCAATTCGAGCTCCCCTACGTAGCACGACCCAAGTAAACCTAGCCCTATCATTTCTGTTCAAAACCTTTCAGTGCAGGATTTCTGGGTAGCTGAAGACAATGGGGGGGCAGAGGTGTAGGAATCAACTTCCCAAAATTTCACCCCAAACAACTTCACATTACAAAAATACTACACAAAACCACACTCTCAGCAATACTTGATAGAAAATGCTGAAAGTGCAAAATAACTGTAAGTAAAAATAAGAAAAATCATCAAATTGTGGTGCTATAATTCCATATACTCCAGCCTCACCCCAAGCAGGGCTGTGTGGCCAGTAGGGAAGGAAACAGAGGGACAGAAGAAAGAACATGTCTGCAGGAGAGCCGGAACAAACAACAGAAAGATTAAATTCACCCTAAATCTGAAAGCAGTAAAACATAACCAGCAGATCAGAGCACAGAATTATCCCACAAAAAGCACTAAGCCTAGATCGTTTCACAGAAGAGTTGTACCGAACCTTTAAACATCAGAGTCCCAATGTTCTATAAATTATTCCAGAGACTTGAAAGGGAGGCAAAGTTCCTAACTCCTTTTATGAAGTAAGTGTAACTCTGACACCTAAACCTGATGAAGAAATACAAAGAAAGAAAAACTACACATCACTGTCTCTCACGAATACCCATGCAAAAATTCTAAACAATTTATCAGCAGAGCCAACACTACTGTAAGAAACCAAGCAGCATTTATTTCAGGAATGCAAGGTTGGTTCAATATTAGGAAATGCATTACATCATACGCCATATTAATAAAGCTAAGAAAATGTTTATCTCCATAAACCTGAGAAAGCCTTTGACAAAATTCAACGCCTACCCATGATCAAAACACTGAAGAAAATAAAAATTGAGGGATACTTTTCTATATTTTAAATATATATGCCTGAGTCCGAAAGCCAGCACCTATTTAATGGGGAACACGAGAGGCATTTCTGCTAACATCAGGGGCAAGGCAAGGATGCCAGCAAGTTCCACTGTGATTCAACATTGTACTGACTGCGTTGTATTAGCCAATGCAACCAGACCAAACAAACCTACTGCAGATGTAAGAATGACTAAAAAATAATCTCTACTCATAAATAGTACCTGGAAAATCATGAGTATCAACTATAAAGCTAACTCTATATAATAAAAGAGTTCAGTGAAGTATGAGGATCTAAAAATAACACTCAAAAATCACTCGGCTAAATGAAAGAAGCCAGTCAGGAAAGCTCACATATTGTATGACTTGATTTACATGAAATGTCCGGAATAGGCAAATCTATGGAGACAGAAAGTAATTTAGGGCTTGCTTAGGGCTGGGACTGGGTATAGGGGAGGGCAGGGAGGGGGAATAATGGGGGGAACAGTGGGTATAGGGTATCTTTTGGGGGTAACAGGATTGATCGTGGTAATGGTTACACAACTCTGTAAAGAAAACACTGAACTGTGCGCTTTAAATGGGTGAGTTGAATACACTGTGAATGAGATCTTAATAATGCAAAAGTTTTTTCAAAAGCACAGGTGGAGGGATGAGCCCTCAAAAGAGAGGCAGGGCTTTTTGAAGTGATGGAAATGCCCTATGTTTTGAGTGGGGTGGTGTGTTACTAGCACGCGTAACCTTGTCAAACCTCCTCAAAATATATGCAAATCAATCCGAAAAAAGGTTGATTCTTTTTTAACGATCAAGAGGCTTCATAAGCAGAACACAATAAACACTTAGGGGACCTGATGGAAAAGGAAACGCCTTCACCCTAGCAGAGAAGATCAAACACGCAGGAATACGCTGAACAAGACACAGGCAAAACCTACAGAGCGAAATTTTTAAAATGCAAACCATTCCCAAGAGACACAAAAGTAGACCGAACAAACGGCAAGTCTGCCTCGTTTTTCCAAAGACAGCGACTCAACGTCTTACAGATGTCGGTTCTCCTTAAGTGAATGTATGCGTTCAGTGACTCCTAACGGAAGCCCCCTCATTCTGGGGACTTCGGGGGCGCCACCCAGAGACCTCCCCTCGGACGTAGCTCCCTCCTGGTCGCACGTGACAGTCACGTGCCCCCAGCGCCTTTCCGGGCGCACCTGAAGCCAATGACAGGACGTGTCTGCCCCCAGCGCGGGCTGGTGGACCCACGGGAGGGCGGAGCCTGGCCGCCCCCGGCCGCAGAGCCCACCCGCCGGGGACCGTCGGGGCTGAGCCGCCGGCAGCCCGCCCGCCCCGCCCGCCGCTCCCCTGCGCGCCACCTGCACGCGCCGCCGGCCGGGGGCCGCTCCGCGCGCTCGACGCCGCCGCGGGTGAGGGGCCGCGGGTGAGGGGCCGCGGGTGAGGGGGCCGCGGGTGAGGGGGCCGCGGGGGCGGAGCTGGGGGGCCGTTCCCCGCCGCCCGCGGCCCCCGCCGCCGCTCCCCGGGGCTCCTCCTGGCCGCAGCCCGCCCGGAGACCGAGGCTCCACCGGCCCTTCGCCCGGCGGCCGCCCAGCTGTAAGACGCTGCCACACTGGTGCGAGCCGAAGCAGGTCACGTAGACGAAGCGCGCCGGTTCCCGCTCCTGCTCGCCGCCTGCCGCCGCCATCGAGCCCGTGGCTCCCAAACGCCCCCGACGGCGCCCAGCCACCTGAGGCGCCACCGACCGGAGCGCGGGACTGGAGCGGACCTTAGTGTGGGGGGCGGGGAAGGGGGCGGGGAAGGGGCGGGGAAGGGGGCGGAGAGCTGAGAGGACGGACCACTGTGCGGGGGGGCGGGGGGAAGACTGGGGCGGGACCACTGCGGGGGGCGTGCGGCTGACGGGAAGGACCACTGTCGGGGGGGTAGCTGAGGAGACGGGCTGGACCACTGTGCGGGCGGGGGGAACAGACCACTGTGGGAAGGGGAGCTGGACCACAGTTGGGGTGAGCTAGAGGGCGCACTACTGTGGGGGATTCCAGCTGGGGAGCCAGATCACTTGCGGGAGGGTGGCTGCCAGTGGGGGGGGGCAGAATTCAGGGCTGGGGGGAAGCAGTAGGGCAGTGAGAGAGGCTAGGGAGCCAGATCACTCAGTGGGCAAAGGGAAGAGGGGAGTCTGGGAAGGACCAATCTGCAGGGAGAAGGGAGGCCTAGCGAAACTGGAGGAAAGGGGGGAGGGGGGCACAGGAAGGCACTTGGTTGGGGGGATGGTGGGCCACGCATCTGGAAAGTGGTGTTAAGAGTTTAGAGACCAGATCACTGGGGAGGGGAGCAGACCCGAGGGGGCAATGCGCTGACTTGCTGCCATTGGGTTCCAGTGGGACCTTTGCCTAGCATATGTCAGTGCTGAACCAGGGTCCTCAAGAGAGCCTGCACAGAGAGAACATGGGCCTGACGCCCATCCTGGCTCAGCTCCTGACCAGCTGGGCTATTTGGGCAAGCTACTATCCCTCTCTGAGCCTCCAGTTTCCTCAGATACAAACTCAGGATAATTGAGGTGTTAAGATAGAACAAAATAAAGCATATTAAGCACCTGACACATAATAAAAGGTAGTTCCCTTAGGCTTGATTTTAATTTCACATTTCTTAAGTACCAACCCTGTGAAGTGCACATGGCAGTATCTTTACATTTATACTTTACAGATAGCTTTCCCATGGACCATCGCTTTAAACCCACGCATCATCTGACAACAGACAACTGAGGCTCCAAAATGTGGAGTGACTTCCCCAAAGTAATAGGCAGTGACATACTTTCTTAAAATAAATTTTAAAAACTTGAGTGATAAATATGTGCAGAAAAGTGCCACGATCAATATACAGATGGATGAATTTCCACACAGTGAATATTCCCGTGTAACATCCACCCCCGTGAAGAAATGGCACACGGCAGAAGCACCTCGTGTCCCTGGTCAGTCCCAATCCCCTTCTCTTTCTTGGTTTCAAACAGCATCAGTCAGGTTTGCCCATTGTGCTTGGCTTCTTTCACTCAAGTGATGTTTGTGAGACACATGTTATTGCATGAGTTGTACATCATGGAATATACCTCCATCGTGGAATATTCATCTGTTTCACTGTTGGTGGACATTTGGTTGTTTCCGATTTGGGGCCATTGTCGATAGTGTTGCTAGGAACATTCGTGTATGTACCTTTTTTTTGAACATCGGTTACCGGGTAGAGTCACTTAGGGTGTTCATATGTTCGGCTTCAGTTGATACTGACAAAAAGGTACCAAAGTGGTTGTAGCAATGGATACTCCCACCAGCAAAGTGTGAGACTTCCAGTTCCTCCACACATTCACAACCATTTGGCATGGTCTGTCTTTTTCATTTTAGCCATTTTAATGAATCTGTGTATTACAGTTCTCTAGGGAAACTGAACCAACAGGACATGTGTATACATAGAATAGAATCTCATATATATATATATATAATATATATATAATCATATATACAGAAGGTGCCCAAAAATGTATACACATTTTAAGAAAGAGAAACTATATTAAAATTGTAATACTCAATATATACTGATAACAAAAGATGAATACAAGTCACATTTGACTTCTGCAATGACAAGAGGTGCTCAAAATGGTGCATCAGAGTCCAGACACTTCTGATGACGGCGAACTACTGCTTGAGCAACGTTGACCAAAGTGTCCACGTGTATACATTGTTTTGGCACCCTCGATATATTATGAGCGAGAGAGAGAGATTTTCAGGAACTGGCTCAAGCAATTGTGGAATTGTGGATACTGACTGTCAAGTCCAAACTCTTCAGGATAGGCCAGCAGGCTGGAGGCCCAGGAAGGAGTTGATGCTGCAGTTCAAGTTTGAAGACCATCTGCTGGCAGAATTCCCCTTACCTTGAGGGAGGTTATTCTTTTTATATTAAGGTCTTCAGCTGATTAGATGAGGCCCACCCACATTATGGAGCGTAATCTGCTTTACTCAAAGACTACTGGTTTAAATACTAATCTCATCTAAAAAATACCTTCACAGAAACATCTAGAATAATGTTTGACCAAATATCTGGGTACTGTGGCCAAGCCAAGATAACACATAAAATTAACCATCACAATGTAGTAGTTCTTTCTTGTAATTGACATTTCCCTGATGATTTGTAAAGTTGAGTTCATTGGCCATTTGGATACCATCTTTGGTATTTTAATCTCTTGTCTGTTTATATGTGGTGTTGTCATTGAGAGGTGCATCCAGATAATTAACAAATTGCTGTATATTAGCAATTTGTTAATTATATGTTTGCACATTTTTTTCTTACCTTTTTATATTCTCTGTGGGCTCTTAATAAATTTTACAAGCCAGATTTATGCTAAGCATTTACATGGAGTGTGTATTTATTTCTCACAGTCATCCTATGATACAGGGATGGTTGTCACCCCCATTTTACAGATAAGGAAGTGAGGGCACAGGAGAGGTTTAGCAGCTCAGCCAAAGTCCAGCGGGGAGGTCCTAGAGCAAGGATTCAAACCCAGGCTGTACGGTTCCTGTATCCACGCCCTTAACCCCTACTCAAGACCGTCCCTATCACAACATCTGTCACTGTGGGGTAGCTGTTCCTCTCCTCCCCACCACGGAGCTTCTCCCCCCCAGAACAACCCAACTGAAGAGTGAAGACAGGAATGAACGGTTGACTCTTAAGTAGCCTTTTTAGTGGCTCAGCTAACATCATCCACCAGGGGGCAGTCACAGCTCCCAGATAAAATGGTCTCTCTTCCCTACCCAACCTCCACCTTTAAGAAAGAACTCAATTTTTATTTTTACCGGGGAGTTGCCTGAATTCCAACCACGACTCTTTCAGTTGAACTTTTTGAAAATAGCACTTGGAGAAAATGCATTTCCAATCCAAATGCGCCTGGGTGAGTGGCCCCGGCTGCTCGCCCAGGGCTTCTGGAGAGGTGCAGACCAAGCTTGCTGGTGCACTGCACCGGAACCCAGGAGCGAGTGAGTAAGATGCCATCTCAGTCCACAAAAGACATGCCTTCCTTCTCCCTCCCCCAGGCCTCATCAAACAGCCGCAGCAGCTGAGAGGAAAACCAAAGGATACACGTCCTGGTCATGAATTCCAGTTGGCCAGCTGCAGGCATGGATGGGGATGTACGGTCCCTCGAGGAGATAGTCACTGATAACTGTCAGAAAATGGCCTTCCTGCCTCATCTGCTCTGAAATGCTGTTTCTTCACCCTCCACTGCTTCTGCCATATGCTTCTGGCAGCTTCCAACATGTTCCTGACAGTGGAAAGGGGACTGATTCCAAAGGGATGGGGGAGCTGGACTGGCCCTAGCTCCTAATCCAGCCCCAACTTTCAAAGGGCTGACCCCAGGACTTGCCCAGAGGAGAGAGGCCCAGACGAAGTTCATGGTTGGGGTGCAGGAGGGAAGGCATATTTTTCTAAATGGAGAAATTGTGATATATTTTAAATGCTCACATTAAACAAATATAACCCACAAAATACAACATAACAGAATGATGCTTCTCTCAAGAAATGACAGGACTTTCGGGTGTTTCTTTATTGAGGTATAATTGACATAACATTATATTAGTTTCAGGTGTACAGCATACTGACTCGATATTTGTATTGCAAAATGATCACCACAGTAATTCTAGTTAACATCCACCACCAAACATAGGCACAATTTTTCTTTCCTTGTGATGAGAATGGGACTTATTTTTTAAGACTAGAGTCTTTGTGCCGTGCAGGTAGAAGGTTTGATCGTGATAACCATGAATAAAGGTGTAGGATGGCTCGATTCTATTGTCACGCCTGCCAGGGGATCTCTGTGGCCATTGTTTCATCTGGAGATAATGTCAACTGTCTCCGTTTTCTGCCCTTCTGTGAACAAGAGGACCTTGGGCTCGAGGGGACCGAGCCCCAACACTGATTTGGTGGGACTGAATGGAGGGGAGGACCCCACCCCACCTTGTGGGGAACTGAGAAGTCTCTAGACCATTCCCTCCCTGCCCTGCTGCCTCACTGCCACTAACCCCCCCCCCACACACACACACCTCATCTCCTGGTTTTTGAGCCCCATCTCTAAGATTAAATAGTGTGCGTCATTCATCCACCTCATCTTGCTCCCATAAGCCCCCTCTGTGTTAGAATAACGCTTCCTCAGAATTAGAGCCTGTTTAACGCATCTAAGCACCACTCATTACTTGTTCAAGCAGGACAGCTCATGCCATTTCAAACAAGCAAAGCATTTAAATGAGGCTCCAGAGGACAGCAAGGGGACCAGGTAAAAATCTCCCTCAGTAATCAATCGACACCCTCCTTCTGAAGGTCCCGTGCATCTAGGCAGGATTAGGACAGGCCTTGTTTCCTCCGGGTTTCATGAAGGTTTTGCCTTTGCTGAGGTGTTCCCAGGAAGTGGGATTAGTACTGCTGTGAATTGCGTTTCCTCCCAAAACAGCAGAGCATGTGGGATTTTGCCAAAGCCCAAGTCATTCTCTGCATCTTCCTCACTCCCCACGTTCCCTCCAACATGCAGCCCGAACGTGCCCACCTCTCTCCATTCTGCTGCCATCGTCCTGGCCCAAGCCACCGTCATCTCCCGTCATCGCTGTCCAAGCCCACTGCCATCCCCTTAAGTGACTCTTCTGCTCCCACTCATGCTTCCCCCACAAGCTCTTCTCCACACAACTGCCTGGGTGACCGTGAATTAGCGCACATCCCCCCCACCCCCCACAGCTACTCTTCAGTGACTCTCTTTCTAATTTAAAATAAAAGCCAAGCTCTCTACCCTGGCTGCCAAGGCCAGGCCTTGTCTGGCCCCTTGACCTCTCTGAGCTCAGCTATGACCTCTCCCCTTTGTCACTTGCTGTGCCCAGTGCCCCTGATCTTCCTTGAAAATAACAAACTCAGGTTGCCTCAGGACTTCTGTATGTGCTGTTCCCTCTACCCAGAATACTTTCCCTCAGATTTCAGCATGGTTTGCTTCTCTTGATAGTCAGATCTCACTATACATCTCACCTGTCAGAGCCGCCTTCTCTAAGCTCCCACTTCAAGTTGCCTGACTCCCAGTCTTCACCAAATTACCCAGTTTCCTTCCCACAAAACCCTTAGCACTAACATTTCATGGTTTCCATGTGTTTACTTGCCGACTGATTTCCCCTCCACGTGCACATGCCAACAGGACAGGGACGGTGATAGCTTTGCCCCCCAATAGCCCCAGAGCCTGGAACAGTGCAGGTCGATAAATGATTATTACACGAATAAGGAAATGCCTTGATGTGCTTCTCCCTTGCAGATTTCCTCCTTTGGCTCAGAGACAGCAAGTTCACAATTCAGACTAGTGGGTCTGTGACTAATCATAACGCCTTGTCTTTGTAAGGCGTTATCTCCTGAGTTCTTCCCAACAACTGCCTGTGTTGGGTGTGGCCTCCCATTTCGCCAGGGCTCAGAGAGCTGAAATGACTCCCCCAATCTCACACACACACCTGAGGACTCAAATCCAGGTCTGTGTCCAAAATGTTAACGCCAAGAGACTCTGCCTGTCTTGTCCCCACAGCATTCTCTGGGCCTAATAATGTGCAAATATTTGTTGAAGAAACGAATGGATAAAGGAATGAGCAAACTCCTGGATAGAATTCTGTCTCTGGGACCCAGGGAAAAATCTAAACAAAAATAGTAGATTCCAGCCTCTCGGGCATCTGGCTGGTCTGCGGGGGTGTCCGGAGGAGCCAGCTCTTTCCTCTTCCCCTCCCACTCTTGCCTCCTGGGACCCAGCAGCTGGGACCCCGGGAGGTGCACCCACAGCCCATCCAGGCTCTTAAGCTCACCCTGTCCTTGAGTCCAAGGTTTGAAAATCCGAGGCTTTCTCAGGGACGAAGTTCTTGCTTCTGCAGCGTGCATGGTCCAGGAAGCTGCAGCATCACGTGAGCTCACGGGAGTTTGTCAGAAATGCAGAATCTTGGGTTCCCAGCAGTGCTGAATTAGCACCTGTATTTGAACCATCTCCCCAGGTGAACTCAGTGGATATTAGCATCTGAGGGCTCTGGCTACTTTATCAGGCATCACTTGTGAAACACCTGCTCCTTGGGGCCCCATTAGCTGTCAGGCTCTCCTGAAGAACAGCCATCCTCTTGGTGGCAGTTTTGCGGCGGGGCCTAGGAAAAAGAACTAACATCTGGATCCTCTGAGTCACTCATCCAGCAAACATTTATCAGACACTTGTGATGTGCAAGGCACATGACAGGTCCCGAGGACAGAACTATGAGAAAGACAATCTTGGTGTCCACCACCAACCCCCCAAAAAAATCCTGGTAAAAAAATTACATATGGTGATAACGACACATTGTAATCAATGCCAGTACGAAGGAAGTGGTTCTGATGACAGGTAAACTGTAATGATGGTACGACGTGGAGGGGGGGGGGGCGCTCCAGAAAGAGACCCAGGAAGTTCTCTGGCAGGAGGTGCCAGCTAGGCTGAGGCCCAAAGGATGACAGAGATGCCATATCTGTTCTGAGTTGAGCTGAGAGAGGAGAGGGTGGAACAGGACAGGACAGCTGATAATTTGTCACCTAGGAAATGACGGGAGAAGACCACACCAGGAAAGGGGGCTTGCATTAGAGGGAGGAGAGAGGCCCATCCTGAGTGGCTGCAATGCATGGGACAGGGAGAGGAATAGGAGACAAGTTGGGGTGCGTCCAGGGCCAGATCACGCAGGGCCTACGGGCCTGGGAGAACATGGGAGGTGGATAGAGGGTTTTAGCCAGGCAATGGCAAAGCTAGATTTCTGCGACACCCTCCGTGCAGGGGGGGAGGAACAGCAGCAGGGTGAAGGTGCAGTGGGGGGAGGGACCATGGGGTGGGAGGGTACAGAGGAATGGATTGCAGCAGGGTGAGGGTGCAGGGGGAGGGATTGCAGCAGGGTGAGGGTGCAGGGGGGAGGGATTGCAGCAGGGTGAGGGTGCAGGGGGAGGGATTGCAGCAGGGTGAGGGTGCAGGGGGAGGGATTGCAGCAGGGTGAGGGTGCAGGGGGAGGGATTGCAGCAGGGGGAGGGTGCAGGGGGAGGGATTGCAGCAGGGTGAGGGGTCCAAGGTGAGGTGCTGGGCTGCAGCCCGCTAGGGTGGCAGGTCACTAGGCATTCACCTAACCTGATCCTGAGGATCACTGTCCCCTCCGTGCAGAGATGGCAGGGTGGGGGCTGGACGGTATAGTAATATCTCAGAGAGGGGAAGGGGCTTTCCTCAGGCCGTTGCAGCCGGTCCGGGACAACAATGGTACCAGGGGAGAGTCTAATGTGCGTTGTGTAATGCTTTTCTCCTGATCGCCACGTTTAGTCCTTCCCGAAACCAGAGGAAGGAGAGATTAGTATTTGCTCCTTCTGACGACTGATCCTCAGAGATTTCCCGATATGGCCAAAGCCACTCAGCCAGAGGTGGCAAAGGGACAGAAATCCTGAAGGTCTCACTCCAGTGCCATGTCCCTAACCCTAGTGACCCGTGTTTGGGGTATGAGCCCCACTTCGCTTGACTTTCAAACCCAAGTCGCCTCTGCTTTCCAGGCACACCCTGCCAGGGTCCGCCTTCACTTCCATTTGCAGTTTATAAGGGCAAAGAAGAAGTAATTGAGGAACTAATAATCTACTTCCTCAAAGGCAGTATAATCGAGCTGTCAGCGGAGGGACTCGAGGCCTTTTCCTTGCTTCTTCCCCAAAGGGAAAGACTCGGCTCCTCTGAGTCTCCTGCAAACCAGAGGCCCGGGGCGGCCCCTTGGAGCTTGTGTTCACGTCGACAGCACACGCTGGTCACCCCGAGCGGCAGTGCATGGTTCCCACCACCAAGGAGCACTTCCTAAAATGGGAAGAAACATAGGAAGAACTGGGCACCTGAGCGGTGGGCACTGGGCCTGGAGTCTCCCGCTTTCTCTGTCACCATGGCAACTCCTGCAGGAGGGATGGGGTGGCAATCCTGAGAATGTGCAGGAGGAAAATACCACCAGCAGAGGGCTCCTGCCTGCCGCTCAGTAACTCTGCTGCCTGCTCCAGCCCGCAACCCAGCACCGGGACCGGCCCTTCGTAAGGGCCTAGATGCTAATTGTAGCAAACACAACATCATGTTGACGCTCCTAATAATAACTAATAAGTATTGTGGGCTTCCTCTGGGCCACCCGCGGCGCTAGCAACTATCAGGAACAGATTAATATGGTATAGACGCCAATTTCTGAAGCTTATGGGGCTCCACTCTCCACGTGTAATTCAAAGGAAACAATATTGTACTACAAAATATGCATAAGGAAAGCCAAGAAAGACCCCAATTTTTCCTATGATGGGTGACGACTGTGTCACGGCAAAATCGCCTCATTCTATGAGAGATGAGATTGAGACAAGTGTCAGATGCTGTGTCCCTAGCTATGGGGTGTGTGTGTGTAGGAAGGAGCTGGGGGCTTCTGGACACAAAATTGCTTCTGGCAATTGAATTCTATTTCCTTTCTCTTCCTACTCCCCCTCAACCCCCCCGTTCTTCCCCCTCCCACCACCCCTAGGGGAGGGCTTCGGATCCTGACTTAAATAGGATACTTTGGGGGACAAAATCCAAGTTCCCAATCGCATGCACCCCTTCCAATTTTAGGATTTCGTGTTTGGGCTTTGTTAGATTTGAATTCTCCGGGTGGCAAAGAAAAAGGCAGTTGCTGATGACTGTATTTGGCTGTGGCCGTCATAGCTCCCTCAGGAGGACATTTTACTGCAAATGTATGTTCAAACATTGTAAGGTGGCCCTTCCAGGCTCCACAGCATCACAGCTGTTCAGGCACAGCTGTTAGGCTGCAGCAATGGTCCAAGCTGTGCAATGCAGAGCTGCAGTGCTCTAATAACGGTGGCACTTCTCTTTTAAAAAAAAAAAGTGTATATATATATATATATATATATATATATATATATATATATACACATATATACACCTATATGTATAATATATATATATATAATCAGGAATATAAATTCTCTGCAGAAATCTGTTTTAGTGATTCTGCCATCTCAGCCCAGAATCTAGATATTCAAGCGCGGTTTTACAATTCACCAGGACACACCAGTAAGATAGCCTCTCTCGCCCCTTTGGAGTTTAGGACTTTCTTTGTGAGATCAGAGAGCTGCAGAGTCTCAAAGGACAAGGTGCGTGGGAAGGGGCTTGATTTCTATATAGAACGTATTGTCCAATTAGTGTCCTATAGAAAGAACTAAAATCCTTTCTCCTTGGTGGGATTTTCCTTGAATCTAAGAAAAAATTTTTTAAAAATCCCATGTATAGATGTATCTAAATCTATGTGCCTACCTACCTACCTACCTACCTACCCATCCATCCATCCTTCCTTCAATCTCTCCTTCCCCCTTTCCCTCCTTCCCTCCCTCCCTTCATCTGTCCATCTGTCTAGTGAGCTAGATTTCCTTTCCTGGCACCCATGTGATTTTGGTTGATCGGTCCACTTCTCAATCCCCTGACAATTTAGTTGGCGATGTAATGACCACAAGGAATAGCTGTCACACATTGTTAGAGACATCCCTGCCAAACAAAATACTATATGGGAAATGATTTTTCACTGGGTTTGTAAAACGGGCTGTGTCCCTTCCGTCTGGCTTCTTTGTGCCCGTGTTTGAATCCTGGCTTTGCAGTTGGTTAACCACTCTGAATCTTGGCCACTTTGAAATGCATGGTGCCCGTCTCCTATGGATGTGGGGACACTGGAGAAGAGCCTACAGCACCACGCCCTGTGCTCGGTGAGCACCCCACCAATGCTGGCACTTGTTTCTGGAACTTTGGGTTTCACAGTACTCGTTTCCTGCCCCAAAGCGATGTTGTTTCTTTCCTTGGGGGTAAAGGGAACGGAGATGCACTGAGAAGTCTGTAGCTCCTCGCAGTGAATGGAGATGACATTGACTCCCTTGTTCCTACTCCTGGAAATGTAACCCCAAGTCTGGTCACCGAACCACAGGCACACGTTTATGAGAGGCCAGCAAGGCTGGCAGCGGTGGACCTGAGCCCCCAGTCTTCACAGACCAATGGGCTGGTCTCCACTCCCCGAAGCTATGACCTTGAGCAAATCCCTTACCCAGGAGTCAGTTCTTCGGGAGCAAGGGGCCTCATGTGAGGAATCAACAATCAAAACTCATCCTCATCAGCAAACTTTGCTTCATCCCCTTATCGCTCTCCTTTCAAATATGGTAGCTTGCACCCAGGTCAGGTTTAGGAAGGAAACTTCTGTTTGGAACACAAACCCATCGCTATTCCAGGGGCAGTGAGGCGGCTAGGGGACGAATTTGGGATTTGGTAGACGGGAAGTGGGATCCAGGCTTCCTCACGCATTAGCTGTGTACCTACCTTCCCGGTCACCCACTCCGAGGGCCAGTTCTCTATTCTGTTCAGCACAGTGGGTCCTTGAACTATGACATTTCGCTTAGTGTCGTTGACGAGATGCCACAGGAACTTAACTTGTTTGCCTCAATGAGCCTGTGGTAAAACTGGTTTCCTTATACGTCGTTTCACTTCGCAGAAGCCATCGATGACATTGACTGAGGCCCTACTGTACCTCGTGGGGGTGTTAACATGCCAGCGTCTGTATGGAAGTGCCTGGCACACCACTGAGCAGCAATGATTAGTTTCCTCTCCCGGAACCAACCCACTGCCTCATCCCAGAGCCAGGAGAGTTGAGAAGCACGGGACACACGAGTCCACCCCACACCCCCCGCAGCAGGCCATCCTCGGCCAACAGGTAAACACACAAGGGGATGCTTCACTTTCCCATCAGATAAGAGCAGAGAATTAGGCCTCCATTCATTCAAATAAGGAGCCTTGGGTCTTCACTGGATCCTGCCTTTCATGCAGTTTCACCCATTTCGATCACCACCCGCTCTCTTCCTGAGCAACTTATTTCAGAACAAGTTTTACATGCCCTCATGTTTTCAGTGGGTTCTGGGGGGTCGTTCCTGGGTATGTTTGGTCCTTCTCTGTTTTGGTGTTGGGAGTTGCTGGCAGAAGAGTTGGAAATAATCTCTTTAAAATGGTGACAGTTGTTTGATCACATGTTTATGGTATCAAAGCCCTGCTTACTGCACTAGGACTCCAACGAAAAGGATAAAGAAAGCTCCAGCGTAGCTGCTGGCATTCCTACTCCCTGATTCACCCCCCAGCGCCCTCCATCTACCCACAGGCAGTTTCTACTGACGCTTAATCAGATGAGAGGAAACAGAAAACACTGCTGGTTTGCCCACACACTGAAACTGGACGCTGCTGCTCCTTTTCTAACTTCCTTCAGACAAACTGTTCTTTTCCAACTCGGGTCACCCCACTGACTCACAATAAGACACTTCCTTCCAGCCAGCCAACAAGTGACACCCAATCGGACTAGAAAAAGGTCGAACATAAAATATCCCGACAGGACGGGGGTGTACCACAATAAAATGTTCTCCAGTAAGACAGACAGAATGGGTATTGCTAGATAAAGTGCTTACAGTAGGGCACAAATGTTCATTTTCTGAATTCTTAAGAGTTTACTCAAAGCCTGTGGTCCCTATTCTCAGAGCATGGGGAGCAACGCTGGGGGACGTTTACAAAGGAAAATTTTTGAAAGGGGGAAAATGATATGAATTATCAGCAAGATAGAAAGCGTATCAGGGAATGACAGCGTCAAAGCATAGGCTGCCTGTCTGACATGCGTGTAGCACTTGTGAGAAATGAGGGCTGATGGAGCCAGTCACCAAAACAGCTTTGATGAACCGAGGGGATGGTTCATTCTGCAGGCCGACTGCTTTTAGTTCTTCTGAGATGGGAGAAGACGAAGAAGGGAATTATGGAGCTGAATTGGAAATGGGACAGGGGCTAGAAGCCAAGCAACTAGGGAGAACCCCAGTAAAGTTAAACGTGGACAATGGCAAGAGCTCTTGATGTGACTAAAGGGAATCCTTGCAGAAAAGCCTTCCTGATTCCAGGAAACACACTGTGGGATCCTGTGTTACCTGTAGAGATTCTGTAGTCACAGAAATTTAGGGGGCAAAACATTTTAAACAAATAGGTTTCTGCACTGTAGAACTTCTCAAAGCCTTAATAACCTAATTGCCTATTTTGACTTTCCAAGAAACAGGGTGCCTAATTTTCTAAGTTTATTTACTGACAAAACTTTTCATTTTTTGTTCTTTTCTTATGGTAAGGATTATCCTAGTACTCTAAAGATCATAATCTGAGAAGTAAATATTAGAGTTTCTTGCTGTTTATTATTCTGTCATTACATACTTCAGAAAAAACATTGCCCTGTAAATGTTTCTAACTCATTAGCATTGATATTTTCTATGTTCCCTAATTTTTAAAATCAGGAATTTAGTTTCTCCATGACTTCTGATCAGACTTTAAGGGAATATTTCTCAAACTTGAAAAAAAAAGAAAAAAACCCTAAAAAAATTACTTATTTTTCTTCTGAACTGGGTGTGGATACAAACCCATTACCAGAAGAGGTTATGAAATAACTTAAGAATGGTTAAGAATAGGGCAGAGAACTTGCCTCGTCAGGTGGGTTTACGTGAACTACCAGTTGAATAAGGAAATGCAGCCCAGATAGTATCTCATAGACTTTCCAGATTCACCATCCTGTGATTTCAAGATATAGTTGTTACATCACTTGCAGCTGATAGAGCACTTGCCTAAAATAAGTATTTCCTGCAGTAAGACTAAATCTACTAGAACCTTCTCTCTTCTTTCTCTCTCTCTGCTGAAACCATCTCCGAATGCCTAGGAATACTACAGAGGTGGCAACCAAATGCCACCTCCATTTCCAGTGTCCCTGGGGCGTCCCCAGGGGCCCTTCACTGAACTCTGAACAGAAGTTTTGCTACTGCCAGGTGAGTTCTGCCTATTGCCAGCCAAAGCTTCTGTGACTTGGTCCTCCTGGGGGAGCCTAAGCACCGGGGGTTCAAGCCTCAGGAACCCCTGTGGTTGGCAGAATTGCATCCTGGGAAAGAAAACTGAGAAGCAAAAGGTCTTTAAGCCCATTGGTCTCAGGACAACTACTGCTTCTCGTCTTAAGGATCCTACATTCAAGGTGTAGATGCCTGACCACTGCGCTGTACACCTGAAGATGACTACTACTAAACATCAACTATAATTTTATATATTATATTATATATATATATATATATGTGTGTATAGTCACAGGATGTGGGGTACAGCATAAGGAATAGAGTCAGTGGAATTGTAACAGCTACATACGATGTCAGAGGGGTAGGAGATGGGGGAGGAGGGTTATCACTCTGTGAAGTGTATAAATGTCTATTACATTGTTTTGTACACCTGAAATGAAAAAAAAAAAAAAAAGAATACTACATTCAAGGTAACAAAAAGAGCAGAAATTAAATTTGACAAAATGAGATATTCTCAGTGTTATGTTTTGTTATGAGAAATCCTTAAGCTGAAAGTCTGGAAAGAAAATTTAAACTATAAATACTAACACATTACAATACTCAGTTGTGCACGTGATTAAAGGACCAAAGCACAGACAATACTTTCAATTCACATGCTATAGAGAGGACGCTCCCTGAGGCCACATCCTGTGAGGTTAGGATCTAGGCAGGGACTGGGGGCTGGAAGTCAAAAGAGGCTTGCTAACCAAGACCCTCGGGTTGAGTGGCCGGAAATCCAGACGCTTCATTGACAAAGACCCCAAACTACCCCTCCCAGATCCCCACCTTCCCTATTAAACATATACCCGTTCCCTGACTTTTACAGGACATTGGGCCTTCAGCAGACGACTGAATGCATGGGTCCAGGGCTTAGGCATCGACAGCGTACTACTAAAGACTACAAATAAAAAGACCTGTGCAGGGCAGCAGGTGAACTCACAGTGCAGGCTGAAGACATAAGCCAGCGGCATCCATGGGCTGAGGTGAGCCACGCACACTTCACCACTAGCACTCATGTGACTGGACATTTTTGCATATGCGTTTGTTCTGCCTGGGCCCACCAATATAGTCTTAACATTGCTTAAATGTTATTTCCTCAATCATGGAAGCATAACCTACTTATGTTGAAAATAAATAAGTATATTAAAAGAAATCTGAGTTAAAAGTTTTATTCATTCAACATCTCACATTACAAATATTTAAAAATTATATGCATACTGGTATAAATAGTCATTTGCAAACTATTTAATAACATTAATTTTCCACTAGCACTTCAACAAATGAACTCTTTTAAAAAAGGAACTGTGTTATATAACTTAAGAGTAGAACATACAAAAATAGGAACTTAACGTGAAAATGACTTTAATAAAAAATGAATTACCCTTATTTAAAATGCTATAATAAATACTACAAGCTCCCCATACACAGTAAAAACTATATGGAAATTCAGCCAAGTAGTACAATTAACTGACATACTTAAATAACTTTTCCTTCTGATAATATGAGCAATACACTGGAAAAAAAAAACACATTAGGGATTAGTAAAAACTAGACACCCACTTGCTAAAAGTTTCACTTCCAAAAAATATAACAAAAATCTGATGAAAATTATAAAAACTAATTATACTTTAAATTTTAAAAATATAAAAAATAAAACAGTTGAATACAATATTGTCCCAATTCTTACAATGCTATCAATCACAGTAGCTTTAAAATAATAAAATAAAGCAAATGACCAAAACCTCTTTTATTCCATTTTTAAAAATAATCTCAAATTTACATTAGTAGAAAGATTGATTTCTGATTCTTTTCTTTAGAAACACCAGCAAGAAAGAGGATTACTCTTAACAGTAGAAAATGACATTTTTAAATGTCTGCAATTAAAAACAAAGAATTACACTGCAAAGATCTTTCAAAAGTTTGAAATAAGTATTGCACATAACTTGAAGTTAACTTGCCACAATTCATCACATTCAAGTTTTAAATCACCTTTTAACAGAAGATTCAACTCTTCAAAACAAAAGGGGTGAATTATCAAGTCTTTCCAACAGCACTCTCATAAAATGCTCAATTCATTCACTGCAAGTTTTATTTTGCATTCTGTAGAGGTCTGTGTATGGAGAAGTATATATATTATACCAAAGCGTGGGGACCAGAAGGGGGGAGGGGCGAGGGTTCCTTTACATAGAAAATAATCAGAAACACTTTATTTTACATTGCAAAAATAACCATGTAATTACTCTGTAACTACATTGTAAATACATGGCTGGTGCCATGCTGGTGCGCTAAAGCTACATGCTTGGTAAATTGAAGTGATACCCTAAAATCTGTAAACTAATTACATGTTAATTCTGTTTTGAGTTACATGGTAACTCCCAACTACAATCCCATGTAATCTGAAGGACATGTAATCAAGAAAGCTCAGAGTAATACATAATAATTGGTTATGCCCTGTAAATTGAAGTGTAACCAAATAATCTGTAAACACGCTTGTCACACAATCACAAGTAAATATTAGTAGAATAACGATTTCTTACATTAGTCATGCATACTAACATTACACACCTGTCCCACGGCAGGTTATTTTTTTTCTTTATATATAATTTAAAAGAGCAGACATCTCTGAATCAAACACCTAACATCAATTTATTAATATTAAAAATGGCTAAACATTCACCAAAAATGTCTGCGTTATGAATAATTTTTAAAACTCAGTAAGAAGCTGTAGACAATTTTGTTATTTTAAATTTCTATCCTATGCTTATGCATTTAATTTTTTTTTTTTTTTTAGGAACTACAGTGTTATCTGTCACTTTCATGCGAATTTTTTTTTCATTAATTTGTGACTTTACATAGACTATTTTCTTAAATTATAGGAACACCAATAGCTGGTGCTGGGGAAGGCTGTTTAAGCAACATGCTTTCTCTTTTCTGCAGACTCTAAAATAGCATTGCCAGTGCACAACATCCATAATTTAAAATGTATGCAGAGCACTGAAATGTATAAAAAGCAGAATATAAGAAAATAAAATTTATTAAAATTATTTATATTAAAAAATGAAGTATATGAAGATCTCTCAGTAATAAAAGTACAAAAAGCTACTCTTTGCAATATGAAAAATTGAGGTATTGCATAAAGAGATATCCCGTCAGTGAAAAGTGTGCCTAAAAATGTTCACTGTTGGAAAAACAAGATATACAAAAGTAGTGCATGACAAATATACATTATGTGCATGACAAAATAAGTTAGCTACAAAAACACGGTACCGAAATTCAGCAGGTCATGTACAAAAGGAAAAATTATTATTCAAAGCTAGTTCTCAAACAGTGTTATTTCTTCATCACACCTGTTTACTGAGTGGGAACAGCACAATAGCACACCCCAAGCCACCTACAAGCATTGAAAAGAAGAAAAAGAGGCAAATGGACATTCCAATTAGAATTATGTAGTTCAGGAGAAAAGAAAAAAGTCCCTGACCAGCTACACAAGAGCACCCTCCATTCGCATGACTGCTTTCAACGTTTGCAGGGAATTCTTTAAAAGCAGCTCCCTTTCTATGTTGGACTATTAGACAGCAAATGCTTCCATTTTGACCTTTGGAACTTAACAGGTATATAGTTCATTAAAGCCTGTATTAAAAATAAAGGACTGCTTTTCCTAAAGATAATCAGTAGGGGTCATCAGCCAGGTGGTTCCACCGTAATGCTGGGGCAAGTCTTTGGTTTTGAAGGATCTAAGATGGTTCTGTTAGGTAGCACAACTAGCAAGATTGCCATTAGGCTTTGTTTTGTTTTGTTTTTAATGTTTTGCACACTGATTATAATCCTTTTAATGGTTGGTAGGGCATTTAATAAGAGAAAGTCAATTAAAATGAAAGTTACTTCCATGACCAGGGCTTCAAGAGACTATTTTAAATTTACCCCTGAAGCATACTTTTCAACACATAATAATAACGTCTTTCAAAGCTAGAATTTTATTTATAGTAAAGCATGCATTACTTGATGAAGTTGGCACTTCAAACACCGACTATGTCCCATGCTAAGTTCTGAAACTGTAATGTTATTTTATTTTATAGGAAGAGTAAGATAAACATACGTACCTTTGCACAGATTTACACAGTTACTTAGTTCAACAGTGCAAAACACTTTGCAACTACTTAACTTTTTTTAAAAACTTTTTTTTCATTTTCTATGTTACAACTAAATTACAGGATACCCAAAGTAACTTTAAATCTAAAAGTAAGCCAATCAGCAGCCAATTTGTATATCGATTTTTGTCTTCCAGTTTTGGCTACGAGTGTACTATAACACAAAATCAAAAACGATATCCTTGAGGTATCTCTAGATGGGGTTTCTGTTGTTTTTTTTAAACGTCAAAATGGAGAGCAAAGGCTGACACCTGATGAGTGTTAGTAAATTAGGATATAGAGTTTATATATAACATCAAAAATAAAATTTATACATTTGTTCTTCAGGAGAGGAAATGCTACTTTTCCCACCAGTTGTAGTTAATTCTAGCTTTGGTAGGTTTCCTGGGGCTGTGACCAGATAAGTGAGTTTAAAAATAAATAAGTGCACTCCTTCAGCCGTAAATTTCCCCAATTTTTACATTCTACAATTTTAAAATTGTTTCAAAGAAAATAAACCTAGCTCTGCCTACTTTATTGTGTTTTTTTGTTTTTTGTTTTTTTTGTTTTTTCCTGTTCTGATGTGGTAACTCTGAGGCAGAATGAAATTATATTCAGCCTCCAAACCCTTAAAATGAGTGATAATGCTGCTTCAATCTTGCTCATGCATTTGTGTTTGCTTTCATGCTCTTTCCTGTTAATAATTGTTAACTTCCTCTGCTGCTGTCAAAAGAATAGAAAGGGGATGGAAAACGAGAGGCAGGAGAGAAAAGGAAGGAAAAGGCAAAAGCTTCCCTGGGGCACAGTGTCAGGGCAGACTGATAGTGTTACTGGTGCATGGTTATTTTAATAAAAGTATTCTTATCTGTTATATTATTAACAATAATTTAATTAAAAAACCCAAAATACTCTATTGTTTCATTTCTCTTTTAATATTTCTCTCTCCTCTAAGAAAATGTTGCAGGCAGTTTGGATCCTCTTGCTCTCCAACAAGAGAATAAAACTTCCAGGCAACATGATGGCAATACAACAAAGGAGTTCATATGTATTGTTTTCAGTGACACGAGAACCTACAAAACCCCTATACTATAGGCCATTCTTTTCCTTATACTATTGTTAAGTTACAGACTGCTATAAAAGGGCATGCCAGCGTGAAGAGGTTGAGGAAGGGGTGAGAATTAACAGAAGAGTGCACTTATTCTGGGGCCTGGAAACGAGCACTGCAGACGCCCTTTAGTTCCAGCGGAATGAAATATGTCGAGGACGGTCGCCGCCTTCCTTCACCAGGGGCTTGTGGAATTCCCTGCCAGCGCGAGAATGAATAGCAGCCCAGCAATATTCACAGTAATACTGCAAACAGGTAACATTAGCGCAGAAAAATGGAGCAAATTTCCCCCCACAACGGGCCCCCTGACATTCATCACACAGCTGATCATCCAAGACATATGGCTTCACTTCCACCTGCAATCAAAAATGTAAAAAAGGGGTTTACATTTTCAGTGACTGGACCAGGCAACTCTTACAGTGTGTACACACCTCCGTCTCCTGTCTGAATGACTCTGTGCCAAGACGCCCACTAGGAAGGCTCAATAATCCTCTTACTGAAATGAAGAGAGTCCACCTTTTAGGAACCTGCTGAGGTTTCTATACCCATCACTCTACACTTTTGTCTTATTAAATAAACGCTTTTCAAAGGACAAAAGGATTCCACCAGAAATTTTAAAAAAGTGAAGGCAACTGTTTAGACTAGTACATTATGAAATCAAACCCACAGGAGAGGCTTCTTCATAGACACAAACTGTCATTTTAATTAGTGGACCTCTGTGTTCACCATATGTGGAATTATAATTTAAACAAAACCAACTAAGAGCTTCCCAGTTCCATAAAACAGCACTTCAATGTTCCAATCAGAGGGCAGAGGCCTGGTTTCAGCGTCACAAGCTTCTGAGCTGTAATAAAGCCTGGGGCATGGTTTCTATTTGCAGTGTACACATCTTGGGTTATAATCACAAAGCTGGAGCTCTGGGAAAACAAGATGCAGCCATAATACAATCTAAAACCCTGCGCTGCTCTTTGTCAGTAGGAATGGTTTACTTGAGTTTAAAAGTCAAAGGTGAATTTATAAAGTGGGCCTGTTCCGGTGTTTCACAGGCCAAACTGTCATTTGAGCCTCTTGAGCATTAAAAATAACCTGGCTATTAATTCACCAGTGAGAAAAGTGCTGGTTATTTTTAGTTTTGGAGAGGCTCATGGCTGAAACTCCCTTACACAGACTATCATTATCACTGGTGCCATCCAGTTCTGACAAGCGGGCCTGACAGAGGTTAGCTATGACAAGAGGAGAAGAGTGACATGGAACATAGGAAGAGCAACATGACTAAGGCATTTTGGGCTCTGGCCCCGAGGGCCTTCCATAATATCTACTGAGTGGCAAGAACGCTGGTCGAAGAATTTGATCATAGAGGAGTAAGTCTGAATTTCTAACGACTAACGTTACAACTCTGAAGGCTATGCTGGAATGAGGCAATAAGGCAGGAGAGGCTGTTTAGTCAGATGTACATATTTTTTAGTGTGAATAAAAGACAAGGAGGCATGTTTATGTACACTGCAGCTAATACTGCCCTATCCCTCCATGTTTATATTAGAATCTACACTTTTCTCTTCAGTATATGCACAGTATGGTTCGATGACCACTATGACCTTACACTTTGTACTGTCACAGAAGTAGAATATACATGAAATGAAAAATAAGCAGCACGTGTAAACTACTATTGACCTGATAGTTTCTACATGACAAACAGAACAGCACAATACAATCAATCCTTTTGAGCACAACGCTTCATAGCAATGGACAGCTAAGTCAGCCCTAACGAAAGAGCCCGTCTCCCATGAAATAAGGAGCTAACACCAGAATGTAAATGAATGCATTCCGTCCTTCATATCAAGAAGGTCTTTCTATGAGGAAAGAAAAAGTCAGCCGAATTAAACACTGAGCTTCCTAAGGTAGTTGATTCACATTCTGGTGAAAATTCCGATCTCATCACAAACTAGGAACAAACTGTTTGCCTACTGGCAGTCGATTCACAAACCGACTCTGAGTAGCGCCAGTGTAAGACAGAGTCCCATCTACCAGCCATAAACTCACGGGGATGGGGACTTCTTGTCCTAGGCACAAAAACGTTTGTTGAATGCATGGAACACAAAGACAAGAAATAAATCTGCGAATGCAAAGAACCAAGATACAGAATGGAACACAGCGTTTCAAATACATTAGGAAAGAGAGGAAAGGATTCTCTTTGAGGTTTTCTGCAATCGTTTGATTCAGAGGATAAACTGAACGAAGAGGAATCTGAGGTGTTGGAAGGAGCGCTGACTAGTTATCACCTCATTTCCAGTAGCAGGACAGATTACAAGTGAAGAGGTTGTGATTTCTTCTACTTCACGTGCTCTAATGAGAGAATTCTAAGACATGCAGTCCTAGACATGAATTTATTCAACCATTTGTTGCACAGGGCGTTGGAAAATAGTGCTTACTGAGGTACTCATGATGTCCCAGGGTGAAAAAAATGGTCAGGAGACCTCAAGGGCATTCATGCCGGTATAGGGATGTAACGCAGCACAAAGGATTTGGTAAGTATTTACTGAATGACTAACTGAATAAATGAATGGATGTAGGTGACAGTGCAGGAAAAATTAAATTGACTCAAGTAAATTGATATAGTGCTCTGGTCAGGCTACTCAAAAAACTAAGAGATAGAAGAAATCACAGGAAATTCCTACATGCGTGATACAACATACATCTAAGTGGTCCTTCAGGCATAACTGTCAGCTGTCAGTTTACTGTCATATAAAATTCCCCCATTCCAGGCTTGTTAATGGCACATTTAGAGGGCCATTTCTAGAACTTTCCAGAATGTAGTCTAGGACTTACCCGTTTATCTATCTCTCCGTGCTGCAGCTGAACAAAGCGGGCACTGATAGCAGCTATGTAACTTTGTTGATTAGAGAATGCGACTCGCCCGGCTCCTTTTGGGTATTTCAGCTCAGGGTCGGTATCAATCCCAGCATAGCACACACCACCATACAGCCGATCCATGATCATGGCGAGCTCCACTAAATAACAGAGAAGCAAAGAAGGTATTTGAAACCAGGAAAACTTATCTGCCTCACCAAAGCTTTCATCAAAAGCAGGTCTTCTATACTCTGAGCTCACGTCATTATAACAATTATTTAAAATCAAACGTTATTATAACCAGTTGTCCATTGTTTTAAGTTTTTTCTATCTTTTAACTAAAGACAAAGGTCTGCTGGGTGTTTTACATATGTTCTCTTTTAATCTTCACAGCAACCCTATGAAGTAGGTAGTGATTTCTTCAGGAAACTGAGGCACAGAGGATGATCAATCTGTCCCAGGTCACAGGTGGTTAAGTGACAGTGCTGGGCGTGGCACCCTGGTCTGCCTGCTCCGTACCATGCTGCTGCCATATATTTACCAGTTAACAAGGTATTATTTAATATAAATAATAATTTGAACACTAGAAAGCTGATTGGTAGGCTCTCTGTTTGGAGGTCCTCCTAGCTTATTTCCATCAAAATTTTGTTACCTTTCCCCATAGTCTCGCTATTCACGTTTTTCATATGAAAACTTGAAATAATGAATGTATCATTTCTCCATGAAATGGTACAATTCTGAAACTGCATTCTTGTTCATTTTATGTTCTTTACCACTTATACTATTAAACCTCAAGTTAGTTAGTTGGGGATGAAATTCTTCTGTAAGTACTACTCTAAAAACACAATACACTGCTAAGAACCCTATCATATTGCAGAGCTCAGTAAACAGCAGATAAGCAAATCAGGACATAAGCACTAAACATCTCATACACAATCTGTTCTTGAAGGGTGGCGTCTCCTTTTCAGATGATGAGAGAGGATTACTGGCATTCTGACACATCACACAAAGCACTTGGCATTGGTTACCTCATTTAACCCTCCAAGAAGCTCTATATAAAGTACATCCAGTTATTACTCCATTTGACTGATGAGGAAATTGAGAATTAGAGAAATTAAGTAATTTGTCCAAGGTCACTCAACTATTAACTGGGAGCAGAACACATGAATTCAAACCCATACACTTTGATTTTAGAACTCGCACATGCAGACCTTAACTCAAATGCTTAGAGAATTTATCCTGAAAAGCCTTTATAAGATATTTCTTATGCTAAAGGAGAAAGAGGAGTTTCCATTTGTCTGTTCAATCATACCAGCTCGTAACGGTCGAGGAACACCACCAACAAATATAGTTTTTCGTGGGTCAAGGGGCTGTGAACCATCCATCACAAAGTCACTGTCGCTGAGATTCCAAGGTCGAATCTGTACCTAGGAAGTGTGCAAACCGAAAAAGCTCATTCTCAGAACACTTTATACGGAAAAAAGTTTAAAGACGTTGCAGAGTATTTTATATTTTTAAAAGCAATAATCCACATCATTACATCAAAGCAATAAAGCTGTAAAACTAGAAAAGACTTAAAAAGAATGTGTTCCAACCCTTCATTTCATTTTTAAGAGTAAGCTGAACCAAAGTGGAAATTTAATTGCCTATTATAAGCTAAATCTATTTTACAGAAGCAATTCAGCTACTTTACCAAATGCATTATCAAGTGAAGTCTTTTAATAGTAAAGATTTACCAATGTTTTAATTAACCAAAACTTCAATGTCAAAATAATATGCACAAATATACAGAAGGTCAATGCTAGAGTTGAAAACAGTAACAAAACTTGATTTCTATTCTACTCACAAACGTGTCAATTAACAGAAACATCAAGCTGTCTGTGGGTTTTTCAAACAGAGTAGAGATGGAGGCCAAAACAAGAAGCTATGCTGGGATGCACTTACTGGCTTATCTTTGATAGTGGGACTTGATACACACAGGTAGAGTTTTCCATCTTCTTCAATACACGCATCAATGAGAGCCTGAACAGAGCTTTCGTCTTGAAATAGCAGAAATGCGTAGCCTGATGAAAAGGAAAAAAGCTTATATGGTTTCCTAATTTTTTTCTAATTCTTCAAGAGAAAGTTAGTATAAACAAAAATTAGGGAAGGGAAAGGAGTTAAAAAATGATAAACAAGAATTAAAACTTAATATTACTATCCAAAGGCTGATATTATCAACATTAAGTTCAGTTTGATATCTTGAAACATCTTTTGGGGTAAAATTAAATTTGAATTGAAACTATATGTTAGGTAGAAATTTTAAAGACGCATTTGGGAAAATATGAGTTTAACAATGGCAAATTTTCCAGTGAAGATAGACATTTATGAAAATGCTAACCATTAAACAATATAAGGATAAACTGTATGTGTATACTGAATCTTGAGAATTACCTTTAGGAGGAAAATAGGATTTGCTCTCTGCTTTGTGAGGCCAATCCACAATCAAAGGGCCAAAGCGACGAAAACTAGCTGTGATCTCATCTGATGAACAAAGCAAAAAAGTAGATTTAAATATTTTAATGATCATTTGGGGAAGTAGTTTAGAAAAGGCAGTTTCAAACCTACTATTTACAAGAACAGGACCCAAAACTCCTACATCCCTTCATCTAGATCCCTCAACTGCTAATATTTTGCACACTTGCCTTCCCCTCTCTTGCCTCTTTCCCTTCCTCCTTCTAGCTATACTCATGCACGATTCTACCTACCTACCTACCTACCTACCTACCTACCTACCTACCTACCTTCCTGTCATCGTTTTCTGACATGACACTTTATAACCCAAAACATAACTGTTGGAACCTGCTCAAAACAAAGTCACTTCCTTATATTCCACGATATAACCCTCCCAATCAGGAAGTCAATTCTTACACACTACTACTACCCAATTCACAGAACAGACACCATCCAAATTCCAACCTATCCAAACAGTATCTCTTTTCTCCTTTCTGATCCAGCACACCTGCTGCATTTAGATGTCATGTCCCTAGGGCTTCAGTCTTCTTCAGTCAGGAACAGCTCCTCATTCTGTCCTGTCTTTGACGTCCTTGACAGTCTTCAAGTTCACAGACCATTCATCCTGTAGGATGGCTCTCAACCTGGGTGTGTACTCTGCTTCCTTACAACCAGACTCATGCTATGCATTTGAAACAGGATTACCACCTAATGATGCTATGTCATCCTGTCCTAACTGGGCATGTGAATCTTGTCACCTGGTCATGTTGGTATCTGCCAACTTGGTGTTGTGTTACCACCAATATCCTATTTCCCCATTGCTTTGGCATGGACTGAAGACTCCTGCCTGCACCAGCTACCACAGTGATAGCTGCCAAATGGTGAGTATCTAATCTTATCATTCCCTCTGTATTTACCAGTTAGTATTACGAGTGTACAATAAGAAAGAGCTTTCTCTTCTCACTCATTTATTCAGTCACGTATTTGTATCAACACAGACTTGTTTTATTCAATGAGGTATAATCCAGTTCTCTCCTTATTTATTTTGATGCTCAGTTCGTCTCCCAAATTGTCCCTGATTTGGCCAGTGGAAGTTCTATGTCCTTTTGCACTAGCCCACCATTCCAGGGTTTCTCACCCAAGAAGGTACTCCAGGCTCTCACCTTGTTCTTTGTCTGCATAGCCCTAGAATCAGCTTTTTTTGTTTGTTTTTCTTCAAGAAGTCCTTTCAGCGACTAAAGATCATTAGAAACTAAGGTCTGGGTACTCCATGTGCTCATTGCTAGTGAATATTCATTATTTCTAAGTCTTCTCAGTGGACAAAGCTAGGAAATACATAAATATATACACACAGACTCGTTTATGACTATTTCTGTATCTGTGTGTGTTTATAAAAATGAGCTCATATTGATACTTCCAATTCCACTCCAACAGTTCATGGTTCTTTAGTCATCCCCCTTTCCATGTTTGTAAGCTCCCTTCTCACAGTGAGAAGCCTAGCTCCCGTGAGCCTCAATATACCCACCTCCTTGCTCAATGTAACCAATCTTTCAGCTACCCCAGGAGTTTCTGCTACCTCTGCCTCTGCCTCAGCGCCCGCTGCCCTGATTCACTGGACAGCACACACACTGCTGCCAAAGCCTCTGAGCAGGCAGCCCCCCACCCCACTCCCCACCCCCACCACCCAGCCTCACACACCCTCACCAATCGACTTCCTTGGACACCGTATTTCTGAGCCTTGCGAGGAAGGGAAAGGAAGGCAAGGAAGACTTGACCGCATTTGACTATTAATTTAAAAGTACTACTTATGTTATACTATATATTTGGACAACTAACGAGTAGACTATAGGGAAAAAATGTCCAAGGAACATCTGGATAAGACCTGGGAGTAGGGCAGTACAGAGGGACAGAAAAGAGAGACGGGAAATATGTTGAAAATCCAGGTTGGTGGAACAATTTTGAAAGCATAGCCCATTGTGCTCTGAGACCTGCTCTACAGAACCATTTAGCTCGTGTGAGACTGGTAAATGGGGGAATGACTTCAATGTAACCTGGAAGTTACTGGTTCACAAAGGATTTTTCCTAGGCTACGTGAGCTAGCATGGTGGGGGTAGAATTATAAGGTTCATCAGGTGAGGAAAAAGTCCCGAGTTGTCTGATGTGTAGGCAGGCACCCTCTCGGTTCTCTTAATAAGAAAATGAAGACTGAACACAGCATCCAGGGCTCTCCTGCCAACCAGGTGGACCCCAACCAAGCAGGGCTCCCACCTCCTGAGAGTCCGTACTTCTCAGGTGCTCACAGGTCCACTTCCACCTGTGTTGTCTCCAAGCTTGCAAGCGAGTATTTCTGCTCTACCGGTTTGATGCATTTGCAATGTTCCTTGAGACAGCCTCTAACCTCTGCTACATGAATTGTCCAAGCTATCTCCAAAGGACCACAGCTGACCCTTGAACAACACGGGATTGAACTGCAGGGTCCACTTATATGCAGCTTTTTCTCAATAAATACTATAAATGTATTTTCCCTTCCTTATGATTTTCTTAGTAACATTTTCTTTTCTCTAGCTTACTTTAGTAAGAATACAGTACATACAGCATATAAAATATGTGTGAATTGACTGTTATCGGTCAGGCTTCCAGTCAACAGTAGGCTATTAGTAGTTAAGTTTTGGGGGAATCAAGAGTTATACCCAAATTTTTGATAGTGTGGGGGCAGGGGGAGGGTTGGCACCCCCTACCGGCACCTACCACGTTATCCAAGGGTCAACTATAATTCTCTTTTTGTTAATGCTTCTGGTACAAAGTTCATTGGGTTTTAAACGATCTTCCTCCAACACTATTTTCCCCATAAACCCTGTGATTTTTAGAGCATAATTCTGCAGAACACAATGTTCTTTAGGAATACATACTTCACATCATAGTAGAAAGGCTTGCCAACCTAAATTGCTACTGACTTATCAACATACTTGGTCTTAAGGATAAAGCAAGATGACTAGCACAATTCCTATTAATTTTGCTCAGTTTAAACTACCTCCTTTGCCAAATTTGTCAGATTTACCTGTGCCTCTAAGAATCTTAGGAACGGTCTGTTTAAGGTTGTTCAGTAATTTTCCAAAAAGGTGTGGGTTATCTAGGCCAGAGGAGTTTATCCCAGGCAAGGTCAGGGAAGAGTCAGTCTTCTCTCCTCTTTTTGTATGCAGGCATATAATTTATTCATCAAAGACCATGTGGGTTTCAGGAGTGCTAAAGAGTTGACCTTAAAGGGAGAAAAACCCTAGAATCCGAAATACTAAGGAACATGAGGATTCCAGTCAAAGAAAAGAAAAGGTCACCCCAGGAGCTTACTAGAGTGGATAATACTGTGATGGGACGTCAGCCCAGGACGAAGACTATGAACACACGCTCTGCCCTTTGAGGAAAGGAGGAGATTGATTCAGGCTAGCCGGAAATTTCAGCACAGCTTCCACCAAGACATTTTATTGTACATTAAAAAAAAACCCAACAACCTATGTTTATTTCAATCTTTGGCTTTTTGAAACGATTTTTGTCTCAACCTTCCAAAAGAATGATCTTCTTAAGGGAAATAAGGTGGCTCAATACATTTAATCTCAGTCTAAATGGGACATTATTAAACCTTATTATTAGACCTTATAGATTTTGAGAGAAAACTCTTTTATTCTCTGTAACATTAACTAGTTTACTTCCATTTCCAGTCAGGACACCAAGACAAAAGAGATTAAGGGAAAAAGCAACCAAAGACATATAGCTGCTACACAGTCTGCTACTTTGATTTTTATTAGGGTCACTTACAACCACAGATGAATAAAATACTTAGGGACAACTAGTCCTCTAAATCTTTGCATGGTTGGCTCCTTATTCAGGTCTCAGCTCAAATATCATTTCCTCAAAGAGAATTTCCTTAACCGCCTACTCTAAGAAGACTCCCTACTATGTTGTATCACACCACCCTATTTTCTTTTAGAAACTGATTCTCTGCTCTTTTCTTGCACGCTTCCATGTTTTTTATCCGCTTCCCCCACTAGAACGTAAACTCTCTGCATGCAGGGACTGTCTGCCCTGCCCACTACTGTCCTCCAGCCTACGAGCCGGGCATGGCAGTTAGGATGCAGGGAAGGTTTGACAAGTAAAAAAACACAAAATAATATAATGCTCATAGTACAACTGTAGGCCATATTTTTCAAAAGTTCATACTTAATCTAAGATTGCAAACTTTTAAACATTTATGGGACACTCTTAAAAAGGTGGGAATAGGAAAACACATCATTGATTTGGCCCAGGAGGCACACAGACAAAAATGCAGTTAAGCGCCTCCGTCTGCCCACCGCAGAATCCTGGAGGTTTCACAATGTTTACGCTTTTTCATTTAGTCCAGCCACTTGCTTCAGCTGGTTCACTGCTCCCCTTCCTCCTGTGAACTAATCTCATACACCAGGCTAGGGAGACGTGAAAAGAGCACAATGCAATCAAAACTGAGCACCTGGAGCAGGTCAGACTGCCATTATACCAGTAACCACTATCTACGAATCACCTACTGTGTGCCGCAGTCTGTGTACCGTGCTATTAATACTTGTTTTTAATATACCTTCATCGATGTCAGGAGGTAATCCACCCACAAACACCTTGCGAGAATATCGTTCCACTCGTTCTCCATTCTGGTGAGTGAAGCAGTGAGGGGAACCCAGGCCACTATGGAGAGGCTGTTCCCCACGGCCATCGTCCAAGAATCCATCTTCCATTGGAAACAGTGAAGACTGACCTGGAAGAGAAAGCAGCAGAGAGAGCTAACAGAAAATGTTCCTGGCCACTGATTATCTTGCACAACAAACGAGGACAGCTGATTCAACAAAACTGCTGCTTTTGTATTTCCCACTGAATAACAAATAGGATTACTTACATATATGCTCTTGAATTCCTATCCCCTTAAAGTCCCATTGAGTCAGAGAGAAAGTACAGGGTTAACTAGAGGGCTGTTCAGCTCTCCCACTGGGATCCAGAAACTTCTGTGAGTAAAATGGAAGTACAGCAGAGAGAACTCTTCTGAAAGCAGCTGGCAGCAGACTGCACTGCCTGGGCAGGGCCCCATGGCCACTGGCAATCTAGGCGTGCATGCTAAGAATTGGGTTTGATTGTCAGATGCTAGATCACTTAACATTTTTTTAAAACATCAAATAATATAGCCTGTACAATTTCCTCTAAGAATGTCCTTAAAATGAACGTGTCCATTTTTAAAGTGAGTACTCATCTTAATTTACCTTAACTAATGGGAGATCATCAAAACTCATTTCATGCTGTTATCTAGCTTCACTGTCTCGTCTCCTAGAAGTTAAGATTTTTAGGCATGCTAAAGATCTATTTGTTTTCAGTTGAGTAATAATAAGCTGCTATAGATGCTAATTCTCAAAATTAGTCATAAAGTTTGCTGTTTGAAAATCATGTCGTGTAGGATACGTGAGCAGAAAAGACCAGACATGCCAACGTAGCCACTAGTCTTCCCATATTGCCCTGACAGCAAAATGCAAACTTTTAAATCAGAAGCAAAACCCAGAGCTACAAATAACTGCAGAATCTCTCAAGCACTCTTTTGTCCCTTTTAGGCAGCCAATTTCCTTCTAGGTACTAGACAAGGAATTTGTTAATGGATCCTCCAGAACTGTATCTTAAGTGCTCTTCCATGATTGAAACATTCCAACGTCTTTTCACTGCCACACTTGTCTTCCTTTCAACTTTCATTACTACACACGAATAATAACAGAATATTTGTTATGAATTTATCCTGTAAAACCACAGCTCAAAAAAGTTATATAATGAAGATGAAAAAAACGACTATAAAATTGGAGGCTATTTCCTGAATGATCTTCAAACATAATTTCCATTTTGAAGCTGAACTATTTGACTGTCTTGACTTTCTTGTAAAAAGGCAAAACTATCACACACGGCAAAAATCAGGTTTACTTAGGCACCTCTAGGAAACGATACTTTAAATTTTTCTAAAATTTCTAGAGCTTCCCACCCGACCCCATGTTTGAAATTTATAGATTCATCATTTATTTAGCTAATCTCATTTTAAACCAAATGTATTATGCTGACTTGGTTAAAAAAAAAGAGTAGACACAAAGTATTCAAGCATAATTGAACCTCTAATATAATTAGGTATTTTGAGATGAGTCAGACTGTATTTTCCTGTTTAAAGAGTCTTAATTTTTTTCTCCTACAAAATTCCTTTCAGAAATATAAAAGTAAGCAAGTCTTTAGATATAAACGAGTTGAGGTTATAATACAGTAGGGAAAGTATTTTGATTCAAATCTAAATCCTATCATTCTGATCCCTTGAAATTAGAACATCTATAATGTCAATTACAACGTGTCAAATATGCATGGATCAAACTTAGGTTTCATTCCCCCTCCTCCCTTCCCCACAGGTTAGAAGCTGAGCAAACTTGTGTCCTTTGCAAATATAACTGTACATTCAAAGGTTAAAAACAACAATGTTACCTCTCCTTCGCCCGTATGTCCTTGCTGCATGTCAAATGAGAAAAAAAAACACACAACCTTTCAAACATTGTAAAAGAATCAACTGTGATTTCATCTACCAGCTTTTGAAACGGAAAAAATTCAGCTATATATAATTTTGTCTCAAAAACAAAGAATTTGGATGGTGAGAGGTCAATTTAATACTTTCTTTTTCAAGTTCTTCAAGGACACTGTAAAGCTGTATTGAACCTTATTTGCTTTCAGGGAAGCCTTTTGCTGTAACTGTCACTCAGGTCCTAACTAGTATGAAACTAAGGGAGAACGTGACAGGATCTACACCAACTACACCACATTAATCTTATTTTCTCTCAGAATTCCCTGCTAACTTGCAGTTCAGTAAATATTACAATGTTTCATTCTTGGCTTTTTCACCACTACAGGATAAATAGGAATCATTTCTCAATTAATCCATAATAAAGAATATCAACAAATGAAATCTTTAGGTAACTTATAAACTTCCTTTTCGCCAAAGGTTTCTTGTCAATAATCAAATCTTCCACTATGCTCCAAATGTTGACAATAAAAGGCTTGGTACTGTATGGCCAAGTAGGCTGTAGCCAAGAAGACAAGTATGTCAATATACTTATATAATTTTATGTACTTCACTGAATACTCAAGAAATGGCAGCATAAACTTTAAATCAGAAAACTCTTGAGAAAATGTTTTCCCTGAAATAAATTGGCCCTTCTAAGCCTAGCTGTTCCAATACCTCAATTCTATCCAACAAACATTTCTTGAACGCCTCATCTTGCTAGGCACTCTGCGGACACAGCACATGCCCTGATGCCACGGCCACATGAGCCAATGATGACAATGTGGCCTATTTGCTACCATAGTTATGCGATAGGTGCAACAGGAACAGAGAGCAACTGGGTTTGATGAAAGAATCAGTAAGAGGAGAGTGTGGCATTTGAGGTGGACCTTAAAAGGAAAACAGAGACAGGGCATCGCAGGGTGACAATGGCGCCAACAGGGATCCTGTGGTGTTCAGTGACCAGTGCCCAGGACAGAAGCACATGGAACAAGTGGGGTCTTGGTCGGAGGTTAGGTCTAATCAGGAAGCTGAGATAGGTTTTCGAATTAGAAGGTAGAATGACATATTTAAGAAGTCATTACACAAACTGGTCAGGGTTTTAATTCTTAGCCCACTAGGTAAATGCTAAATAAGCATATCTCAGATCTGAATTATAAGCAGTACCAGAGTATACTTGAGATTTCAAAAATGTATCTCTCTGCTACTGAGTAAAAATTTTCTAGTCCCCATCAGAATTAAAATGAATACTATTTATATGTTTATTTACTTTTATTTTTACTTCTTAGTTTTGATTCATAAAGTCCTCAATGATTTAATGTTCAGTACTAACAGGATTCAAGAATGTGCTAACTGGGCTGGAAACATTATGGCTATAAATTTTTGTAACTTCTCAATGCATGTTGTTATTAGGTCTATTAATAAATACTTTATTTTCAAAATGTCCTTACAGGACTGCTTACAAATGCCCTCTATTCATCATTAAATTCCTTCCAGTAAAATATTCCACTAATCTGGGATGCTAGACTTGCAAAGAAAGTACAGAAAGACTTATCATGTTATTTTGATATACTATATATAGATTTCATTATAAAAATGAAAATATTTATCTCTTAAAAAGTATCTTTTCTCATTTGTTGTAACATTTGTCACAATCAAAAAAGAAACAAACTATCCACAATAGTGATACATCCATAAGAAATACATAGTTTGCAGCCATTTAAAAAATATGGCACATGTGCTGGTACTAAGATGTTGTTTGTATGAGGTGCCTAAGTGTCTACTGTATTATTCTTACCGTGTAAATTTGAAAATAAAGAAAATATAAATAGATATGTGGGCATACGCACAAATCTTTTTTTCTAGAAACAACCACAAGAATCTCTGGGGAGAGAAATTGGAACAGGGAAAGAAAAGATTTCACTTCTTGTTTTATCCTTTTATTTTTTGTACTATTTAAATGTATTATTATTGTGTACACTTTATTGCTATATTTTTTTAATGGTCCCTTTTTGGTTTTCTTGGTACTTACATTAGAAACAAATGCTGTACTAAAGAAAAGTATCCTTTCCTAATTCTGTAAAGAACAGGACTGTAGGCCATGAGGGTTAAAATTTCCTAGGTTTTCAGAGGCCACGAAAGACTGCTCCTATTCGGGCGCCCCGGCCTACCTCAGCCCCCCCCCGCCCCCCCCATTGTTCCAGGGCTGAGAAGGCAGACAGCAGGGCTGTTTGGAAGAACAAGGGGATAGCGCTCAGATTAGGTGATGTTATCAAGTAACTGATGCTTCTTGTAGGACTAAAAAAAAAAAAAGTATGTGGGGGAATTAGTCAAAATAGTAAAGTGGTTAAAAACACATAAATCAAAGGCTGGAAGGAAGCTAAAAGGAATGAATCTGTAAACAAAAGAATAAAGATGTTAGAACCAAAACACAGACAATCATCACAAAGACCGGGGCATACAATTCAACAAAGATGCAAAGAATTATTTTAAATTATTTTATACATCAACCCCTAATTTAATGAAATTACTGTCACAAAATTATTTTAGATTTATGTTTAATAGAATTTCCTATGTCAGATTGGCTTGCATTTCTACTAGCTTGTTAGTACAACAGTCACAGAATGTTGATGAGATATAGTAAGTCTATGAGACTATTATTTGCAAAGAGCTATCATAGAGAAGGGCAGAGACTATAACTAGTTTCTGCATAACTGCTAACCCTCAGTTTCTTATTTATAAAAATGGAGAGCTGATGAGAGAATAAATGATACCACATGTATATATGATGGTCAGTCAGATGCTCAGTAAATAGTAATTTTCCCTTTTCTCAAAAGTAAACTCGTATGTATATATTCTTAGGTTGGTCTTCAACAGTTACTCTCAGCTTTTCATTATTATTCTAAGGCTAACAATTGTAAAGCACTTTAGAATTTACAATATGTTTTCATATTATCTTTTTCATGAAGGGATCTTTCAACGTGCTCCTTATGTGGCAACTAGAACCATACTGTATACATTTTCAGTGACTATAATCTACATTTCTCCTTGGTAAATTATACCCTCCCTTTTCATAAATTTCTCCCCTCTACCTCACCCCTTAAGTGAACGAACAATCTTCCTCTGTTCATTCCAAAGAACTATAATTAAGAGATGTTGTCCTACACTAACCTTTAAAAGATCTCTTACTAATCTCCTCTGAGACAAGCAAATATTTTAAATGATGCTTCTAAGTGAAAGACATCTACAGAGGAAAGGAAATACGCACAAGTCTGTTAAAACTTAATATATTTTGTTGTTGTTCTGTAACTTTTCCTGTTGCAAGGTTCCTTTTTGAAGCAGCTAATCATGAGGGCTAAAGCAGTGGAATGGGAGGTTGGAGAAAAAAGTACAACACATAAGCACTTTTATAAAGAGGTGGTAGTGGCTGCATGTTAGTTTTCTTAGGCAAAATAAAGCTCCAAGCTGGATAAAGGGAAAATTAATGTTTTAATATGATGTCCATCTCTGAGCTAAATCAAAACATCAGAGGAAGCTGAGGTAAACCAATGTATGCTTGACACTCCTTTCTGACTTAGCTGAGAAACGGGAGTAAATTTCAGGCTTGTTTCCATAACCATAAAATGGATATTATAACTATACTCCTGTTACATAAGATTTAAGAAATCTTATTATGTAGAAAGAGGTATGTTATTGGATGAACTGCTTCCTCTCCTCAAAGTTCATTTGCTGAGGTTCTCACCCCCCATTCCTCAGAATGTGGCTGTATCTGGAGAGGGGTCTTCAAGGTTACATGAGGTCAGTGGGGTGGGCCCTAATCCACTATGACTGTGTCTTTATAAGAGGAGATTAGGATAGAGACGTGCACTGAGAGAAGACCACGTGAAGACACAAAGAGAAGACAGCCATGACTAAGCCAAGGAGAGAGGCCTGAGAAGAAATCAACTCAGACTTCCAGCCTCCAGGACTAAAAATTAATTTCCGTTTAAGTCACCCAGTCTGTGGTAGTTGTTATGCCAGCCCTAGCAAAATGACACTGTATCTAAAAAGTAGCTAAACTGTTTTTTATATATATACATTTAGGATCCAAGGATTCCCTCCCAAAAAAATCTCTACCATTAATAACCCGGCAATAAATTGAATAATTCCCTAGAATGTGCACAATATTCTTTGCATAGTTATCGTTTATTGTTTGTTGAATTATACTGACAATGTATTTAAAAGACATGATGATATATGAAGGTCACTGCATAATACGAAAACTGATAATTGAGAGTGCCACCCCACCCCCAAAATGTAATTTGACCAACTGGATGAGTCAGCCCTTTTAATCTTCATACACGCAAATTCCAACACCATTCCAACATAAACTGATGAAGCGGATAGAACTACTGTGAATCTTTTTTATTTTTACTTATTCAGGATTTAAACCCACTTCTTTCCAAAAGGCTTTGAGATTGCTTGAAATTTTCAAAACACGTTATACAATAAAAATCATAGTCGAAATTCAAATGTTCATGTGAGAAAGAGAATAAACAGCTCTTTCATCTTTTTGTCCAAACAAAACAAGAAATGGCTTTCAACTCAAAAGGGGCTTGGAAGAAAAAGCTCTGAAAGTTACAGTTGAAACAAAGTAGAGCAGCTATATAATCACCTTTCTAAAGGCTTTAAAAAGCAGAACAAACTATTTATGTTGGACAGGGAAGAACAGCTCCTTATGGTTCCTTAAAGTCTTAAAATTAAATAATGAATATAAAGCGACACAATGTGTTAGGCTTTTATTTTCAGTTGGATTAAGATGCAAAGGGACTGCATTTGAAAGTGGATATATCAAGTATTAGGTTGTCTCTCTTAATAACAGACAAAGAAAGCATGTTCAACCACAGACAATTTTTACAAATTCATCTTAATCCCTTATTTTGTGTCTTTTTCTTGTAAAACTCTAGCACTAACAGTCCTAACAACAACAACAAAAATGACATTCTATTTTAATTTTATTATGTGCTAGGTGCAAAGCTAAATGATTTACATGCATTTAGTTTTCATCCCAGTCCTAGGAGATGGGTAGTATTTGGTGATTTCTGAATTTATCTTCATTAATCACAATTAATGCATTACACTAGATTTGCAATATGAGTACTCCCAAAACCTGAGCTAAAATGAGAGCAAAGCTACTCAGAATCAATACATGAATGAGATTAATTTATTTACAGAAGCAATCCACCATAGATGTTTCATAAATTGGACTGAAGAAAATGGGCTATGTATGTGCCTAAATTAAGGTGACTAAGAAATTATTTCAACGCCTCTCCATCCCCAACTTGTTCTAATTTCATAATTTCTAAACAATCTTCTGTTATAATCTAGACTTTACTATTAGAAAAACACTAAGTCTATCAGTCAACTCCAGCATCTGGTCTACCTAGAAGCTTTAGTCCCCATTATGTAAATGCAGAAATTGACATCTGGTCTTACTTACTTGGTTTTGAGGAACTAACACTTTATCAAATCTGACAAAATCAAGTTCTGGTGCCCTGGATCAAAAATGCTAGATCTGAGACTGAGGCCGTCATAACCCCACACTCTGGGGTCTTACTTGAGGAGCCAGCACGTCTCTTTGACAACTCTTTGTTCTTTCTTTATCTTCCTATCACTGGGCTTAAGACAATGTTAACCTCAGCCAAGTACACCTTTAATAATAAATAAAGTTTCCATGTATGCAATGGTAAAAACCTTCTAATCCCCTTCTAGAATCTATGGACTAATAAAATTTCAAAACATATATTTTTAGGGAGATAAGTTACTTATTTTTCTTTGCCAAGTGAAGATCATTAAAAACTAATCTATTCATAAAAAAAAAAAAGGATATTTACAGGGGAGAAGGGGGAGAAGGAAAAACAATCTCATAACAGATTCTTTAGAAAATTGAGTGAATTTAGTTTTAAGGAAAACCCACTAGTGTTTATTTTTCTCACCTCAACAAAGATGGATCAACTGATCTAATTTAGTGACTTCATGAGGAAATTGGGACAAAGAAGAGTTGACCACGTTGCCTAAGATCACACAGCAGTATCTGAAAGCCTGGTTCACTGTAATTGCCACACACCCAGACCTGACTCTGGAACTTGTTCCACAGGAAAAGCTAAAGCCCCGCTACAATGGCAACCCTTACAAGTTATTCCCCCTTATCCGATGCCACCGTCACCACTGGGTTTAGTTTTCAATCTACACACATTTATGCTGAAATATTATATTTTGTCTTTATTTCTGGCAGCTGTAGCAGGAAAAGACCAAAGTCTGATGGACAAGTGAGGTTTTTATCAACCACATAGTCTCCAGAGGACCTGCTGCACGCACAGCCACTCTCATAAATCAAATCTCCTCACTTTTCCTGGCTTCACCTACGTTCTACAGAACACGGATTTCAAACACGAACCCCAAAGAGGTCCAGTCATAGAGATAATTTTTAATTCCCCATTCACAATATACCATAGACAAGGAGCAGATTTTTTTTTGTTGTTGTTGTTTTGCTTTGTCTTTGGAATGACGAGACTACAGCTACTCAGTCAAGAACACTTAGAAGCGGTGGGACTGAAGATGCATTTAGGCAAATGGAAGGCACCATGAGCGCATAGATTTGAAATCCACTTCATAGTAAATGAGTAGAAAAGAAGTACACAAGACCTCTGTGTTCCACCCAATTATTTTAAACTATAGTATTATCAAACTTTTTGATTCTTTAATTCCTTCTGTCTATAGATGCTTCCTCCTTCCCTGTGAAATTCAGTGTTTTAGCTGAAGCTCATACAGTAAAAAGCGAGCTCAACAGCACACTGGGAATATTGAGAACAGGTGAGGAGACTTTCCTGCGGCGCTGTAGAAGCCAGTAAAACTCCGTGTTTCTTGTTCTCATTAGACAGCAAACAGTGAATGACCTTGTCCTGTGCGATGTCAAGCCCTGTGGTCTCAGGCTGCTTTTTCTGGTTTCGGATTTCTGATTACCCACCCTTTCTCCTGGAACAGTTTTCCAACTACATGGAAATGGCTTTCATGTTGACATTTCAAAGGTCACTCTATAGAATCTTAAGTTAGATTAAGCCATCCTTTATGTATCATTGTGGGATTCTCATTTATTCTCAGGGTCACCAATTTCAAGACAGAGAATCAGGGCTCTCAAAGTTTAAAAAAAGTTCTTGCCACAATAATTATTCATAAAATATCTGATAAAGTAATAGCAACTTGCAATTATCATTACACAACACACTCAAGTCGTGTCTCTACTTGTTGAAGCATACCTACTATGTTTTCTCACCTAGTACTAACTAGCTTGTTTCAGTTCCGTGAACTTCCCTGGGGTGAATCAATGAGCACTTACCATTAATAAGCAGAGAGCTATCGGATCCTGGATATGAATAGTTTAGACGACCTGAAGGTAAAAGAAGGCCGTTACTAAATTTATTTTTTTCATGGATGGTTTCAGCGTATTCAATAACCAAACTGAATGAACTGTTTTAATACGTAAGGTATTTTAAAAGTTCTATTATGGGATACAATTTTGTTGTGCTAATAAATGCAATGAGTCAGAGGACACATCAATCAGCATATTCACAAACATTCAAAATGGGAAAAGTTTGAAAGTAGGAAAATAAAATATCCCTCATGTTTAACTATTCGGTCATTCCAGGTTCTAAGTCCCTATCCAAAGTAACTTTTTTTATACCAGTATGTTCTAATACCAACTCATAACAACCTTCACATTTTTTTTGCCCCATAAGTGTGAAAAAAATTTTCATGTGTATAGTTTTTGTTGCTTTTTAGAAGTATGTAATTAGCAGTAATATTTTTCTACATGATTTGTAAGAAAATTGCCGGGCTTATGCCTACATGTACAGACACGCTAATGGGTTTAAATTTGCGATTGGGCAAATCAGTACAGAAGGTAAAGAACAACCTACCATTGTACTTACACATTCTAGAAAATACCAAAGCACACAGCACAGTGGCCAGAGCAGAGCAGGCACTCAACAAATGCTCGGTTAGTTTCCTTTGAATTTTTAAGTGGTCCAAAATCTAGTTTGGGACCTAAAATGGACACCGACAATGCCCATCAAAAAAGAATTTGTGAAGGTACTAAAATTTTTGGAGGATGCGGCATCTTCCAAATTGGTAACCAACCACAAATAAAGGGGGGGAAATGGCCCTGGGATGTCTCCATCTATGAGGAATACCATTTCTGTTTGGGAAGAATTTTTGTATGTAAGTTGAGGGGTATCCAGACAATAAATCCTTCCTGAATGCACACCATACACCTAATTCTAGGTTGTAAATTATAAAAATCATTATTGGCAACATGTTGAAGTCTCCATATTCCACAGACACCCACCTTCGTAAGAATGGTAGAGAACCCTCAACAAATTCTTGCTCAGCTAAGGAATGACTGGACAGGGGAACGGGACTGCTAATTATCTATCACAGTCCAGCATTGTATAAATCAGCAGTAGTGTGACAATTTCAAATTGACTCAGAATTACAAACATCCCATTAGGAAACAGCAATCTAACCTCTGCCCCAAAGAACCACAGTAGGCTCTCCAAGGCTAAAGGAAAGTGGGGAAGCAGAGGTTCTCGAAGGCCTCGAGGCTGGAGCAAGCCTTCCAAGATTCCAGGAAGACACTTCCTAGTTCCACTGAGCACTACGGGAACCAGAGCTAAAATGTGGCCCTATCAATCCAATAGCCATATACTTACAACTCTAAATAGTCTCCACAGAAATGAACTCATGCTGTGAAAAAAGAAAATTGTTCTCTACTGCTAATATAGCGTTAATTAATCCATATCCAAAACGTGGGAGTCTAGTATGAAACAAAATCTGAACTTAATAATTTTCCTACAATTTAAAATCAAATATAAGGATTGTTTTTGTCGTTACTGTTAAGTGTTCTACTTAAAATTTCAGCTTGTTCCCCTTTAGGGAGTGGAGGTAGGGATGGAAATGGGCGAGGAGGAGGTAAAAATTAATCTCGTTATTTCAATTTCTTCCTAAAAATTGACTTCATTATTTAATGCTAATATGTAAAGTACCCAAGTCCAGTGAATTCCATCTGAATTGCTTTAACGACAACCCCAGATTGTATGACCTGTCACAAGTATATTTTTTAAAAAGCACAGACTTGAGATGATGGAATAAGAACATGACCTTAACAGTTAAAAACCTGGGAGTATTGTTTATGAATCACTGAAGTCAAAGCAGCAGCTGATCTTCTATAATAGAACACAGCATCCATTTTATAACTGTAAAACCCTCTAATAAATGAACTAACATCCGTCACACATACCATTTTTATTTATCATAAGACATTTTTTTAAAAGATGATGTAAGTCAATACAGAAACAAAAATATTTAACGAGCTGAAGTTAAAAGGACATGTTTGGTTATTTCTCAGTGGATATACATGAATTCTAATATTTTTAATGCCAACATGCCAGCTGAAATCATGGCTGTTTCCTAAGAACTATGATGCCTCTTCTTTGGTGCCGTGCAAGAAGATTAACAATGGGAATCCAAGGACAAATCACCAAACAGGCCGGGCCAGTTTAACAAGTCAAGTTCTACCTCATCAGAAACTCACCTTTTGGGTATCTTTTAAGGAGAGAGAGAGAGGAGAATTTCAAGTTGACAGGCACAAAAGTGTCCCGTGATTCAGTTCTGAGTTTGCCTCACAGCACGTCTCCTAAAGAGACCCCACCCTCCACCCCCAAGGTAGGCAGGTGAACTCTGGTATTTCTTCTGCTTTTCAGACTTCTGAATGCAGTAATTCTAGCCTGCAGCTAAGACAATAAGGCACTGAAGAATCACTGGCAGGGCTCATAGTTTAACTCCGTAAAGTGATACTTGTTTTTAATTTTCTGACCTGGTCTTATGAGTCCTGCCAGGCTGGAATCAATTTTGGCCTCTGAGTAGCAAAGGCATCTGTGACATTTTGTTAATCAGTAATGCTTTCTACTTCAATTTTAAAATATAAGCGGTGACATTTAAAAAACAAAAAACAAAACCCCCCCTTTTTGAAAAACTTTCTTAATGTTTCCCTAATCTGTGTGCCCTATCCTGCTGTAAATTCTTTCTATAATTATAGTATCTGGAGTCGCCCATTCATGGCATCTATCATGGATAATACCTGTCACTTCCTTCCTGGAACTCTCCTGGAAGCCACGGCACTTTCACGTTCTCCGCCTCTCGTTTCTGCCCTAATGTGCTCGCTGGGGTGTGGATCGCAATTATCACGGCATTTCTGCCTTTTCTAGTCCAGGGCGGGATTACCAACAAGCCCCTCCTTCATCTGAGACAGCGGCCCTCTTTCTTTGTCCCAATGGAGGGTATTTTTCAAACGTTTTTCCCCCCAGATCCACCATTTTTTAGGGTACCGTTCCCCAAAAGGAATCCCCCCCCTTTTCAGATTAACTTGCCAAATTTTACTTGTAGCTGTGTTGCACCAGCCGACCTTCTTGGGTAATCATTTCTGCTACTGGCTAACTTGCTGAGCTCGCTTACATAATAGCTGCCTTTAGGAACTAGAGTTTTTGTTGTTGTTTTTTTTACCTAGTACCTTGAGTTTCCTGTTTGGGCACCAGGTAAGCATTCAGTGAGTTCATTCCACTGAGCTTAAAACACCAGCGGTTCACAAATGAATAAAGTGAAGTAAAATAAAAACAACTGATGGATCTAAATATGACTGTCACCCAGTGTTTGTGGTTTTGGTTTGTTGGTTTTTTGATATCTATCTATACACATAATCCAGGTTTTGGCACAGTTAGAATCGAATTCCTCAAGGAAGAAGGAGGGCATTAGGATTTCAGGCAAGTGAAACTACTTGGTGGAGAAAAATTCAATCTTTGAAGGCTCTTGGTATTGACTGCGTTATAAATGTAAAGAAATACTGCCTGATCAGCAGTCCTGGTCTTAAGGGACGCTATGACAGGGAAGTAATGGTCTCGGGAGGCCAGGCTGGCATTTGGAGTCAGAAGCCTGGCATACATCATGCAGAAGGCAGAGACTATATTTGGTGACATGACTCAACCTGGCCAAATATAGGCAACTGATACAGTGCGACTCTGGGGAACTACACTACCAAAATCTACAGCCTAGAAAACATCACACTCCAGCTAGGCGATTCTATGCTAGGTATTTGCGAGTTGGACAGAACCAGTATTTACCAACCGGACTAAGAATTAACTGCTGGGAGGAGGAGGTGCTCAAAGGAACAGTATGTACTATTGTGCTCTTGTAACACACTAACTAAAGTAACCCTAGTCAATGAGCTGAAAGGAGAAAGGACGAGAAGGAAATACTCTAATATATTAGCAATATATGTATACACTACTTTCAAAATTAGCTAAGTGATTTTCTAAAAAATAACCCAGATATTCTTGCTGATGATTCGGCAGGAAAGGATACAATAAATGCTGCTATTACAAACAAACAAACACTGAAAAATACCAAGTGCTCTACAGTGCTATTAGATTTCCGCGATGACCTTCTGTTTTTCATAGTCATGCCAGCTTGCTGGTGATATGGTGCAGGCCAAGGAATGACAACAGGGGATAACTCTACGAGGCTGTCCAAAATAAAGTCATGCAGTCCTATAAAGTGACAAGTAGTATGAAATCCTACGCCAGTTTTCTTTATTGACTCACACTATAAAATCTTCCATACTCCAGAGAAAAGGAGGGGTCTTCAGTGAACATTATTAAAATTTTCTGATAGGGAAAGGGTAAGTAAGGGCTTAGGCCCATTGCTGAGGTAGAGCAAAGATTTACACAACACACACGTACACACACACACACACACGTTGTGGTTGTCTAACTAGAGATGCTCCTACCACCTTTGCTCCTGCTCTTTTTCTGTAGCTCACTAAGTATGTCAAAGCTAGAATGCCATAAATCATTTTTTAAAGGTGCTCCACCTGCCTTTCCACACCTATTTTTACCAACACTGCCTGAGATCTGCAGCAAGATGGCGCTGTGGGGACCTGGACCGTGCAGAGCAAAGCTCAAGAAATGTGCAAATCAATTCAGTTTTTGAACACCAACTTTATGCTGATACAAATGCAGAACACATATCAATCTGAACTAATAAAAATGTGTTCCATATGTTCTATCACCAAATGATATAAAGGTAACTATCTGTAATCAGTTATTCCATTGACCTCAAAATAACGCCCCAAATCAAAATCTGTATTCATATTCTACCTCCTGACCTACCTGTGATACAACCAAGTTCCAGGAAAGGTGTCTGCATGCAATATCACGAAGGGGGAACTGGCTGGGACAACTTGTCCCCCTCCGAAAGAGCCCTTTGAATTAATAAACACACAGAGAGTTCAGGCTAAACGAAACCCCGCTAGGAGATAGAACTGGCTTTTGGTTTAAAAACCAGGGCTTATAAACATACCTGTTTCCTTGCCTAGCTCTGCAGGTTCATTTCTCTACACGGCCATTTGCCTTCCCACATTAGGCACTTCAGACATTCAGAATGACTGGCCCGTTAACTTTTCCTTCTGGGTTCCCCGCTCTGCCTAGAATGCCCCCCTCCCTGTCTGCCCCAATGTCTTACCACCCAAGCCCCCCACACTTTTGCCCAGGTAGCTTCTCTCTCAGGTCTCACCTCCTCTGGGAAGTCTTCCCTACCCCAAGCAGCGTGCTCCATACAATACACTTGACACTGACTACACTGTATTTACACTGTCTATTCCTAAACTATTTCTTCCTTTAGGGCAACCAGATCTTTGAGGACAGATTTTGAGGTGTTACATCCCAGAGCTTGGAGCAGAGAAAGGTGCTCAGTGATAGCCGTTGAATGAATGAATGAAGCAAAGCCAGCAATTGGTGGGCTCTCTGCCATGGAACATGCAGTGAAAAGGGTAGAGAGTCAGACCAGTGCCATCTCGTGACCAAGGTCAAATTACTTAGCTTCTTTGAACCTCAGTAAAACAGGGAAATTTCCATTTACTTCACAAGGCTGTTATGAGAAACTCAGGAGACAATTTTTGCAGACTGCCCAGAAAAATCCCCAATACAGAGTAGGTACTCAATTAATATTAATTCCTGTCCCCTCCCCAACTATACGCCAGAGATAACCAACAATTTTCCACTTGTGAGAGAAAGAAAGAGGAAAGATTCCTTTCAGCCAAATAAGACCCAAACTGGAAGCTGGAGAAGGGAGTGGTCATCTGGGGGATTTTTCAGCTTCAGAGAAATGAGAGTTTGTTAAGTGTTCTTGGTTGCAAACAGAGATATAATTCTTCTCTGGGGGAGAGGAAGAAAAAAAACCTAATTCCTTACTTTTTTTATTACAGCCAAACTGGCAAAGCAGCAGAAGTCTTGTAGGAAATGGAAACTTAGAAAATTCAACTTAAAAATTTTCCTTTTAATAAGGCCTGGGAAGATCTTCTTTTTGTACCAAAAGCTCAAATTAAATTTTCAGTTGTGATATGATAGTTGAAAAACAGATTGTAATAATGGCAAAAAAAATAACACTCATCTGAAAGTAAGGTCAATGGGCTAGGTTCCTACAGATTGCGGAAGGTTTCATATAAAAGGGATTGCTTTGACTACTCAGGGCAGGTACAAAGTTGCCAGATCTAAAAGCATCTAAGAACTTCAGGCAGGCAGAAGGGAATGTCTAGAGAGAGACCAGCAAAGAGCTGACCTAATTAAGGAATTCCAAAGATTTCCCACTGCCAGTAAACCTAACAACAAACCAGCACGCAGGAAGGCTATTTTTATCCCTGCCAGAGGATTTCTGACTCTCGATGCTACATTTAGAGGACAGAGCAACAAGATAACTTGCCTTAAGAGGATGTTATGATACCAGTGATAAATGGCAGTTTTTTAAACTTTCAAAAAAACATGGCACAGTTTTCGTCTAAATTAAACCAGCCAAATCCAGTTTTAAAAAACAAAAACAAAAAAAGGATAATACAATGGAAAGAAAAGTGGAAAAAAGAGACTAACAGGTAGTAGAAAAGCTTGAAATAATCTTAAAAAAAGCCAAGGCAGTAAATTAATATTCTCCTACCTTGCAAAAAGTTGATTAAAAACAGCATGTGTAACAAGAGACCCATTTTAAAAGAATCAGTGAATAAATATCAAGAATTGTAGAACCAGCCCCAAGGTAAAAATGGTTTTGAGCAATGGCTCTCTGCACTGACGTGAGCATAAAAGATCAAGACACACTTATGAAATCTCTAGGAACCATAAGCGAGTGATTTAGAACTTCAGAGAGAAGAGAAGCCACTCTTTAAACTGGTCTCTAAAGTCCAAACCCTAACAGGCAATCTGCAAAGTCACTAGTTGGCTTTCCACGCACACCTGTCATCGGCTCTAATCACTTATTTCATATAAATTCTGATGACTTTATGAAACCTTAGTCAAGAATGTGCTTGAATTTCATAGCTGATCGAATTTCACCTTTAATTATTTCTCTCTCAGAAGGCCCCCTTCCTATTTTTTCCTACTGATACTCAAGACACCGAGTCTTCCTCTTATTTATCAGCCTTCAAAACTAAATACTTAGCGGGCTGTTCAGACATCGGCTAATTATTTGGAGGATATGCTGCATGAGGCCAGAAGTCTTTGTTTTTATTCCCTGATATATAAAATACATAAAATAATGCCTGGCACAGAGTAGAAGCTTGATACACATTTGTCGTATGAATGGCCTCCCACAGCTTTAGGCTTCACATACCATGTTTCCCTGAAAATAAGACCTAGCCGGACAATCAGCTCTAATGCATCTTTTGGAGCAAAAATTAATATAAGACCCAGTATCATATCATATCATATCATATCATATCATATCATATCATATCATATCATATCATATCATATCATATCATATCATATCATATCATATCATATCATATCATATCATATCATATCATATCATATCATATCATATCATATCATATCATGACCCGGTCTTATATTATAGTAAAATAAGACTGGGCCTTATATTAATTTTTGCTCCAAAGGACGCATTAGAGCTGATTGTCCGGCTAGGTCTTATTTTTAGGGAACCAGTATATGTCCAAAGTGAAGAGCGGTGGGGAGGGAGAGAAGTATATCTGAATCACTTCAGGAATACACATGTGAATCAGGGAAAAGAATGAGCCAGCTTGGAAAAGTTTCCTCAGTGATTCTATTCTAGTTTGACCTCTACTCTCAATAAGGCACCTTTCTATAAGAAACCAACAGGTGTGAGATCTGACTCTTTTACAGAAGATTATGATAAAATACAGGTCTTAAATTCTGTACCGTCTCGTAAATAGAAATTAACAAACTTGAATGCCTATTCTCTGTCTAAAGCATACTAAGACAAAAATGTATACTTTTTTTTTTTATGTTTGTTTCCCTCTTAAATGCTACACAATAAATACCTAAGCTATCGAATCAGGAGCCAGAGGCTGTGTGTTCCGATCTTGATCCTCTACGTACCAGTTAGCTGATCGATTTTACAGACGCTGCAGCATCTCTCTGAACTTCAGCTTCTTCAGTTGTAAAACGGAGATCACACAACTCACATAAAAGGACTTAGGTTAGAGATAATTCTCAGAAGGGGCACAGAACAAGAGACAAAAGCAAGAGCCCTTTCACTGGGAACTGCTTCCTATATAGAATACCCAGGTCTTCCTCAAGAAAGAAAAGTGGAGACCAGCACCAAATGTGTCCTCTGAAGTACTACTGCCTGGTAATGGAACATACTCGAATGCCAGTGGAACTGGAATATAAGCAGAAGCTAAGATGTAGGATACTCCCACAAACCATGTCGCTTAAAAAGGGCTGGCTTCCCCTCCTAACCGGGGCTACCACATTACCCAACTCCAGGGTGTACCCCCCTTGTCATATGATGCCCCTGCACCCTGCCATGTTGCCTACAGAGCCCGCAATCCTAGACCTGCCTCAAAGGATAAAAAGATGGCTTCAGATGTCAGAGACAAAATTCCAAAACGCTATTTGGTGGAGCTAATAATGGAGGCTAGGGTAAGTGACCTCCTCATTCCTCTCTGTCCTCCTCACCATTTCCTCTCTTAAACTTTTTATGTTGTGTTCCTTTTGGTCATGGGGACCAGTCTAATGGTAGGAGGTGACAGCAGAACAATTAGAGAAGTTCTCTAGAGCAGTGTTTCATAACCTTCTATAATTATTAAGACCTACTTTGATCAAAATATTTCAGAGAGGCTGCCCACCATGATAAGCAGTGAAGCCCCCACTCCAGTGACTACTGTATGTACGACAACTACAAAAAACAAAACAAACAAAAACCCCTTAATAATAAAAGGCTACTATGAATTCAGCAACACCTTTAAATGTATTTTAATTGCATTACACCAGCATCCACATGCTTTGGGAAGAGCATCATGCCTACCCAAAGGGCAGATCTATGATCTAACTGGAATGCTTGGTCCTAATGGGTTCACAGGCCCCATCAAATAATTCCCACCAGTGACGAGGCCCGTGGTGCACAAACTGAGAACAGAAACATTTCATGAGGCCAAGTTTTAACACCTGTTTCCTAAACGTAATATTTTTAGGCCTAACTCAAAAAGAAAAGATGCAGTCTGCAAGCAAAGCCCTCACTCAGCCAACTCAACTCGATTTTTGGTTAGATCCTTTTTACAAGCTACTCAATATGAAATCCTGCCACACCCAGACTCACATGAACTTCATATACTACTTTCAGTCATTAAACTACCAATACCTTCAATTTTGTCACTTAGGAGTAGCACGCTAGAGAGACTGTATGGGATTGCTGATGGGAATTTAAAGCTCATGAAGTTTAATCCCTCTGTTCATAGGTGAGGAAAACCAAGATCTAGAGAGAAGTGACTGATCTAAGGCCACATAACTGCTAATGGCAGAGCCAGGTATGAACACAATCCTAAATGCTTCTCTTTTTATTTCTTATGATTTGGGAAAGTCTGTTATAAGCTAACAACGTCTAATCATTTACAATAAAGAGATCAAGTGGCTGATTTAAATCTATTTTATTAACCATGCCAGGCATTTGTTATTTGGAATCTTATAGCCAGAAAAACTTATACTATTTTTTTAGGTTCATTATACTTCAGTTAATCATGGCTGCTCTTCAGAATTAAGATTTGCACTTTATTGTTGGTTTCTCAAGAATTACAAAAGGGTCCTCTAATTGGTCGATTCCTCCTTCTCTTTCCCTATGTACAGCAACCAGCACTGACCCAACTGGATTCCAAAGAGATTATGGAACTGCTTTCCCTTCAGAGTTCCACTGATGTTCTTAATTGACTGGTTACCAGGTAATACCCGGAATAAAACAAAGCCTTGGTTTTAGAATGGAGTGCACTGGTGTGGGACTACATTCAGAATCAGTCAATTAGACAAAATAATAAAGCCCACAGGCAGCCTGGCCATCTCAATATCTGATTCAAAAAGTAGTAACTAGTTTAAAAAGTATTCCTTTTGCAAATTTTTACTGCTGAACAGCAACAAACTCACTGAGTTTTCTCTCTTTTAACTATGGTAGTGAGGATAGTGGCAATAGCAAGGGGAAAAAATAAAGAGCAGTGAGCAGAGAAATTCAGAAATCAGGCCTGTACAGCTGATAAATCAATCAACTGCACACAATATCCTGGCAGAAATTCCACGGGCATCAGGAAGAAATAATTGTGTGGCACAACTGTGCAACTTTTCCCATCCTTCCTGTTGCTAAATTGAAAGCAAAGAGAATCCTGGATATTTTATGACAGCTATGAATTAGGTGGCACTGCTTCCCTTCCCTCAAAGTCAGCAAATAACATGTTCCAGGCTTATGTAACAGGATCGAGGAAAGTCTTAAGACTATCACGACAACCCCCTATTGTATTTCTCCATAATCAAAAGGGCTTTCATTAAGCAGAGATAGTAGTCTGTAGGGCTGTTTCAGTAGCTGTCAGGAAATGAGACAGCAAGTCACCTCTCTACAGAATTTTATAACACAGCAGAAAAAACAGAAAAACAACAAGTGACACAATCAAAAGGTACACAATATACTATTACTAATTTGGACGTGGCACATGGACAAAAGGATCTCTATAAATGTGCAGGACCACCTCCTACTTTTTGTACTGCAGTGAGGTTCCTAAAAACACTGACGAACTGGTGGCAAAGTCTGAAAACCTTATTACTTAAATGTTAGTGCTCAGATTTCATTTCTCAATGGGAAGCAATATTATTCCTGTGTGTCCATATGGTAATACCTATACTTACTGAGTTATACACAATACTTAATGTGAAATGTAAAACATTACAGAAAAGCAGTGGTTAATTTGCTACCTGCTTGCTGCTTGTTTTCTGATTTATTATTTCTAAGTGTCACATATAATTCATTTCTTTACCCATTATTGCCTTGAATGTGTGTCGATCAAAATTGAGTCACAACAGCCATAAGATATGTTAACCTTAATACATTTAAAAAAAAAAAAAAAAAGGTAATGAGTTAAAAGACTCTTTAAAAGAAAAGTTTAGGATCTTTAAAACTTCTAATAACATAAAATGTTTCCTGTCACTCTCTCCTCTGCCTACCTTTCCTCTCACCTGTCACCCAGGTAAAATTCAGAGTTGCAACAATGTTTTAAGATGACCACTCAATTATCATGGACCCAAAATAAGATTCTTTGTGCTCAATGTTCAGGATTAAGCTAAGAGGACTGCTTAAGTAATATGGACCTACGTCATGGATGACATAATACAGATTCCTCTTTGCGACAGACAACTGCTTATATGATTTTCAGAACAAAGGAAAACCCAGGGTCACTATTCTATCACACACATGTGGAGGGTAGAGGGCGGAGGATCACTACTTCCTACTTACCAGAACGTGTTACGTAAATAAACTGGGCAGACGAGGAGCTGCACAGGGACAGGAATGGTTAGCATGAACCCAGCTGGTTTCAGTTCAGAGGCCAGAGCAAAGAAGACTTCAGCCCAATACTGTGAGCACATGGGTGTTCACAAACATCACATTTTGTTCTCCCAGGCATTTCCCTTTCCCCTCCTCCTCTTAAAAAAACAAAACAAACAACACACAAAAACAAAACGACACCAACAGCCACCCCCCGTCTGAAAAAGTGTAGTCACACTGTTCAAACTCCATACTTTCGTAAACTCTGCCTCCACGGTGCTGGGAGGAATCTACCAAATCCTGATCAACAGTAAACCAGAAAGGGCCAGTGGTTCGGAATTCAGAATACATCCTGCACCAGTAACACAAAGAAAATCGTGCCCCACTACTTCGCCCTCTTCTTCCTCACAAAGGAAGTTACCTCAACACAGAAGCCCAGGTCCCATCCTCTGGCACAACTAAGCCCAGCAGAAGAGAGAGGCTATTTTAGGATGTTCCATGGCAGCAGTCAGGAAAGGGAGAGTGCACAAGAGAAGGAAAGCGTGTAGTTTCTAAACAGTCACACAAAAAAGTTCATTGCCGCCGAGTTTAAATTGTATTTTTTGCTGTGTACCTTATTACTCCACGACTCGGAAGGCTTCTAGAACTAGGGCTAGTTTCTACTCCCCAGAGACCGCAGCCACTCCCCTGCTATGTGACTTCGAATCACTTGGTATCATCCACACAGAGCAAGAAAGAACCAGCCCAGTTCAGGAAGGCTCCCGCCTGGCTCCCGGGCCGCTGCCTGGCTGACTGAATCTTAAGACTTGTTGCCTTCAAGGTGCCCCAATTTGCCGGAAGACATCTGAACACCAAATAACGGTAACTGACTTGGAAGGAGATATTTGATTATGAGTCCAAGTAAAATGAGCTGGTTTGCATTATCCATTTCTTTTCTATGGCACTTTGTACCAGGCTCCATAAATTTCCCCTAAAGGAAAATGTCCTCCTGGTCCTCGGAAAAGGTGACGGGAGTAGGGTGCAGAGCAGTGCGTAGTGGTCTTTTCTCAAATCACTACAGGCAAACTGACTTAAGTAGGAAAAGGTTAAATATTGTAAGAAATGATACCGGCAATCCACTTGAAATAAATCATTTTAATAGTATAGCAACAGAACTATTTTAGTAAGAGTTCCTTTGGCTTTTAAAAATTTTATTTACTCAGAAATTCAAATTCAGAACTCAATGGTATAAAATTTAGTCCTATTTTCAGCAACTCTCATAGACTGTAGAGCTCTCAGTCTACATAAAGTTGGTATGCACTTTCCGTTCTTAAACATCTGTGTCAGTACACAACATGTGTTCTTTAAAATAGTGACTGCAATTGGAATATGTGACTGCAATTTGGAATACAGGAATATTAATAGCGGATCAAAGGAAAATGTAAGGTTTCCTGGTTATTATTTATGGCATCTTTTTTCAAGTAGCACTAACATCATTCTCCTACTGTAAAGATACAAAATTTAAATAATTATCCCAATAGTCACTCTCTTACTGAGACATAAAAAATCTTATATAAAATTAATTAAACAGGCTTTGTGCACTAAACTTTCAAATGAGCCTCATGATCTTCTAGAGAGATTATTATGAATTGTTTTGCTAAGCAACGAAGAAAAGAGGCACAGATGGAATTTTCACTTGCCCTCTCACTGATGCATTTATTTCAAACCCACAGCAATGAAATACAGAGGGGGAAAGGGCATCCCAATTTAATGTGTAAATAAATAAAGAAAAATATATCAAAAGTATTTTAAAATGCAAGGTCATGATACCTTCGGCAGTTAGGAATTAAATACAGAGCATTTTTGAAGCCGATCCAGCCCTTAAATTCTTATTAAATGAACGCATGAAGCAAGTGAGGCAGTAATGTCTAACTGTATAATGTACTCCCACTACTGACGACATACGCAAAAGGTTTCTTGGGCACTCTGGGGATGGGTAAAAGATTGTCACTTTAAATAACTTGCTTTTCTGAATGCAGTCATTACTGCTTACATTCTAATTAAGTATTTTAAATGTCTGACACTCGAGGGGTTGGGATGGATGTGTTGAGGTCCCCCTTTCAAAAACTGAAAGCAAGATACACTCTATAACAATATGAAGAGAAAAAGACTCCAATTTCACAATGCTCTGGGGAAAAAGAAGATGATGTTCTAACTCGTAATTTAGTTAATTAATATCTGAAGGACAACTACAATGTTTTGACAATTTACAGATTGCCTTTATTCTCAATAATTTTGCTGTCTCATTTAGCTTTCTAGAGAAATGAAGCAAATTGGATATTAAACTATTTTCATATATAGCATATAAAATACTCGACCACTTTTATGAAATTGTGGATGGTTCTACTCCGTTTGACATCTGCTAAGTTTCAAGTGCTGTTTTCTGTTTCTTTATTCCAGTGCTTTCTCCCTCTGCCTCCAGTCCACAAACTACTGCTTTTTGGTTGGTATCTATATTCCTTCATTCCCTTCACACACAGGAAAGATAAAAAGGCTCCTTAATTTTCAAAGGTCTTTCCTACTATCTACTGAATGTAATGCCGCTTCATGAATCTATTTATTTGTGTCCAACCTGTGCTTCAGAAGCCTGAAAACAGACATACGCACATGTGGCTTTCCCCTGGTTCATGCCTTGCCATGACTAAACAGTAAGTCCCAATTTTACAGACAAGCGAAAACACAAATAACAGTAAGATACAATATTCCCCAAACAATCATCTGAGCATCTACAAGAGTAAAAGACTTTCCTGTCTAGGGGAAGAAAACACTTGATAAGCCTAATAATATTTAGTAATGCACACCTGGAAGATCAAAATTCAAATTCGGTTTATAGCTCGGGCTCTTGGCTTATAAGACTGGGTGGGAAAGAAAATAAAGTTGGTCTTTGGAGAGGAGCGTCTGTGGATTGTCACTGGCTTTGGTTATACAGAAGGCGACACAATTTCACAGATGAAAATAACATACAGACACGCCAGCTGATCAGAGAAAGGACATGGAGATAAAGTAGAGGGATAAAGTAGAGGGACCCTCTTCCTTCCCAAAAGCTAAACCTCTGCACATGGAGAAAATATTAGCCTTAAAATTCTTAGAAGAACTGTATTTAAATAAACTGTAAAATAAAATTAATATAAATTATGAAATGAAGGTTAGGTACTCCTTTTGCACTTTTGTTAAAATATTTAAAAAATAAATAAAAGGTTTCCAAAAGTCAGTTGCAATCAATAACACATTTATACAGAAACTCAAAAAGTATATTTGAATGTTTCTAGGCATATTAAGCATTTTGCCATCTGTTGATGGCAAAAATAAAAATTTTAAACCCCATTATGTTAAGGAAGATTTCTTTTTCCCCAAAAGGGAAAGGTAAATTCAGTTTTCTGTTTTCTTTTTTAAATTTTAGCAAGTAATATAGCCATATCAATTCACTGAACTTGTAGTTCTTGTATCAATTTTAGGCTTTATTATTTAAATACATACATACAAATAGCATTTCTATGAGGAACCGCAAATGAAAGATAAAAATAAATGAGGCCATTCGTAATATATTTTATGAAGTTATTTTTAAGATAAAATGAACCCAAATATAGAATTTGCCTTCATATGATGGAGTCTTATTAAAACAACTCTCAAATTAGTTCTTTTAATTAAATTTTTACACTTTTTTTCTGAGAGGCATATTATTCTCTATTAGTCTCATAGAATTAATGCCCATTTTCTGTTTTCTCCGTTTCTAAAGATGCAGAGCACGTGGAGAGGCAATTTCTCTTCAAAGTGGACAGTCAGGTTTTATATACTTATTTTAAAAGGACAATACGTTACTTTTTAAAAAAAGATATTCAACTTTTATTATCACTTTAAACAAAACCTCACAAAACAAGCAGAACCACTGTTAAAAGCAGGCCTAGTTTTCCTAACAGCTGTCTAAATCAGAAGAGAGTTGCCGAGAAATAAAGTATTCCCCCGAGCAAATCTACATTTTGGCAGTGCTAGACTACAGTGATATAAAGTTCATTATCTTGGTTAAAAAAATATATATGTCAAGCATAACTATAATCTGGCATGTTAGGACCATAACTCATCTGTGAATTCTTTATTGCTCTTTGAAGGAAAATATATACAAAGTTCAATTAATATATTGTCACCTTGGCACTTCAACTTAAATTGAAACTGGCTTTCTCATTTGATAAGCATGAGAACAGACTTAATAGACGTTTAGTAATAATCCATATCATTTATTGAGTGTCATTTATGAACGAGGCAGCATGCTGGGTTTTATAGATACATCATGTCATTTAATCTTCACAAACTGTGGTGGCAGAGTGGCAATTTAAATCCAGATCTATCTGACTCCCAAACCCTTGGTCTTTCCATTCTGCCATATTTCCTCTTATAAACCACAATTTTATAAAACCTTTATATTCCCAGACTATGCCAATCAGATTTAATTTTTTTCGGTCATCAGACTTAACTTTTGGTTATCCCTGCAGAATCAGGTTGAAGAAACTTAATAATTTAGGTAAAAATTGGTAAGAGGAAATTAGAAAGGGAATATAAAGGCAGAACGTTACACAAACATTCAACAATAAGAGAGAAGAAACAGACCTGAGAGAGATGTCCTTACTATGTCTGAGAAACCACGGAAATGCTACTGTTATCCTGAGGATAACGTGTGCAAGTTCTTATACCTGACTGAGGACTAATCAGAGCCTTGCATCTTAGAGCATCACATAATCAATTGTTTTCACCTGCTGCTGTTTGTAAACTGTGCTCTCTCTAATACAAGAACAAGTACATATCAAGAAAAATGATTTCTAATTATTTATTATCCCTAGTATCTAGTATATAAGATGCTCTCAAAAAAAAAAGTTGCTGGAGTCAAATACATTAAGAATAAACAAATGTCCGTTAACTTCTTTTTCTGTACTTAACGTTTAATTTTGAAATAATTATAGATTTACAGCAAGTTGCAAAAAGTGGTACAGATAGTCCCATGTACCCTTTATCCGGTGTCCCTAAATGGTAACATCTTACATAACTACTGGGGGTGCCAAAAAAATGTATACACATGACTTGTATTAATCTTTTGTTATCAGTATATATTGAGTATTACACTTTTAATACAGTTTTTTCCTTTCTTAAAATCTGTACACATTTTCTGGGGCACTCCGTATGGTACAAAGCCAGGAAATTGACATTGGTACAATCCACAGACCTTATTCAGATTTCTCCTTTAGCTACTTTTTAAGAGTGTGCAGTTTTTTCTGGTGCTAGAAAGGGCCTTAGACTCTCCTCATTTTTCTGATGAGAAAACGAGAAGAAGGGTCAAAGAGGCTGAAGGACGACCCACGATCCAAAGTCCGAGTGCTAAGAGGTGGGACAAGCAGAGCCAGACGGTCTCTGAGGGAGAGAGGGATCCCCTCTCAGACACAGAGTCGGCATCCAAATTAGTCAACCAGCAGAATTCTGTGAGGACATCAGTCAAAACCTTCAAAAGAATCTTATTTCAAAGTTACCTCATCAGATGGATGCATATTTTTTCATATATTTTTCATATATACTCCAGACACCAAAAAGCTTTCCTCATTAAAAAATTAACCACTATTCATTTGTTGAAAAATATTTAGCTTTACTATATCAGTAATATGATAAACCAAACTCAAGGAAAAACTGGACCAGGCTGGTCACCACTTGAAGCAGCCGGCTGCCTTGCCACCTTTGACCCCAGTGCAAGCTGTGTCTGGCACAAAGCAGGCTCATAAACATTGAATGAATGAATGAATGAATGAATGCATGAATGAATGAATGCATGAAATGAACGAACAGATAAATGAAGCACGAATAACTTAAGTGAAATGATTAAATATACCAAACAACACAAATTTTTTTTAAAAAGTGCTTTCAAGTAAAATATGATTCTTGTGCAAAAGTATTTTATGGGGTAGTTTTCACAAAATCAGAGCTGGAAGAACCCTTAGAAAATATCTAGTCTGGTCATTCTCAACCCTGGCTACACATGAGCATCAATAGATACATTAAAAAATAACATGTCAAGCCCCACCCACACATGGGACAGGGCCCAGGCATCTGTCTTTTATTTTTAAAGCTCCCCATTGTAAGTTCCATATTGTAAAAGTGATTCTAAATCCCTTGTTAGAAAGATGAAGAAACTGAGGCCTACTCGAACTTAAATGTCTTATTCATGATCACACAGCTAGTCAGTCACAGAATTGGGGCCAGAATCCGGGTAGGAATAGCACTGTTCTTTACTTAACATAATACATAGGAAATATTTCAAAAACCACAAAACTTCATTTTAACTTTGAAACTTGGCCATTTAACAAAATGTGAACTAGGACAAAAAACTATCAACATTTGAACTCTTCCCAGTGTATAGTCACTGTCATGAGTGGACAGACAAGATTTTAGTCACTAAGCAGGTCTTACCTGAGATATAAGGAAAGGATATGTATGATCCAGGTCTTTCCCGTTACCTGCCCACCGTAAGCAATTAGTAAGTACTCTTATAGTTCTCTTAATTAATGTTATGATGGGCCTACAGTGGATGCCTATCGAATATGTTTGATTTTTTAACAAAAAAAGGTACATGCATAAAATTGATGGAAGTAGATACAAAATATGAATCCATAATATTTGCCATATTGTTCATCAGATTACACAAGTAATACATAATTTTAACTGATTAAAATCAAAGAGTTACATTTTTAAAATTACCTTTAATTGAATCGTTTTCAGCTCTCATTATGTCAATGAGTGAACTCTCCAGGGAGTGCATGTCAAACGTCCGGGGGCGATCCTGTAACACAAACAGCCACAGACCACTTTTAAAATAGCTTTTAATTATAAAAGAGGACAATAAGCTACACTGAACGGGACACAGATCAAAAGGGAACCTTCCCTCTCTGCGGAAGGTACACTATTACTACATTTTATTTTTAGCACTTACAAAACACCAAAACCACAAAAGTAAGTGCCCCGGGCTCAGCAAAGAGTGATGTGATTTCTAATAATAATTTCAATAAAAACATTAGTTTTACTAATAAAGGAGAAACAATTACAAATAATTTTACACAGTTAAGGGCATTCAATAAATATAAAATTCATAATCCTCTGCCACTTGCGGTTGCAGTATCTGCCAGAGCTTTCCAAACTGGTCCCAGCCGTGACTGACTAAAATAGCATTTACGCATGCTATTCACAACAGCTATATCTTCCTACAGGACATGGTTTGCAAACAGTCATCAAATGTTTGCAAGACCTCTAGATGGCAAAGTATTCTTCTGCCGTGATTTTTCTGCCATTACAATTAAGGGGAAGAAAGGGTGTGTAGAGAACACTGCTGGTCGCAAGCCTGGCTGGAGTGGGTGAGGAATCCTAAAATACACACTGACCCAACTGCGCTGGCATTCTTCTGGATGAAAAGGACTAGAGATAACTAAATTGAAAGTTTAGCTTGCTAAGTGCAAAGTAGGATACGAAAACATTTTCAGATTCAACTGAAAGCAGTAATGCATGCTTCTGAGTCACCCTGTAAAGCAGCACACAGAGACCACCGCCTGAGTATTGGAGAAAAGGGGCTCCCAGAGGATCTGACAAGCGGTACCTGTAGTCCACAGCCTTCTCTGCAGTGGTATTTTCTCTTGCATTATTTAACTCAAAGCTTTGGCTTTTTAAAAAAATTCACCTAATTTTATTCCTTAAAAAAATGGGGGGGCGGATCTTCCCTTTTCCACTTTCTTAGCTATCATCTTAGAAATTTTAGACTGCTTCTAAGCATGTCCTTTATTCAGGGAGCATTTTTTTGATCAACTTGACTTTTCTCCTCCATCCTTCCATAACACAACTCACGCTGCACTATTATTATACTTCCCTGAAACAGGGACGTCTCCTCACCCCCCGCCCGCAGTAGTCAGTGATGGTCACTGGATGAATTCTTTTATGATACAAGCCTTTTTTAACCCCTGCAACTTGAGGAGTCCAAGGACAGTTCCATTTGGATATAACCTAGTATTTAAAGTAGAGAGTATTACAGGTGTTAGTTACATCATGTTATTCTGCTCTAGGCTGGGACAACACACTCCAGCACATCTTTCTTTCCCAATTTTCCTCCTAATTCTCTCCTCATCATCCTCATCTTCTCAACATGGTCCACAGAGAGGCAGGAAGACTCCTTAGAGTTCTGAAGGCTTGCTGTTCACAAAAGAGACTGTCCTGTTTTTATCCTTCCTCATTGCAAGCACTGAATTAAATCAAATCTCTTTTTGCATATTCTTTCGGAATCAGAGGCATTCTTTTGGAAGCAAAGTGGACTTGAGGCATAACTTGAGAAAGAAGTTACTACAAAGTTCCACCAGCTCATCCTACAGTAGCTGGACTTAGCCTTTTTTCAGCAATCTATGAACCACACCCATACCGGGCCGTCCACTATCTCCACCTCCAGTACAAAACCAGTTTTGGGGGCAGTAATTCTTGGGCTGTTTGCTTCCCACTGGTAGGAAGTGTCTCACATCAAATGTTCCCTGTGTGTATAACTCCAAAGATCACTCGTATATTCATCTCCTCAGCCCACAACACTGCCCAGAGGGCCTGACGTGGCAGGAACTGGCTAGCAGATGATTTCTGTTTCAATATTATTGTTGTCTATGTTGTGCCACGATGTGAAACAGGTTGAGAAGCCTTGACCTACGTTTCTGCATCACTGGGCCTCACACAGGACCTGGCAGGTGGAACGCAGGCATATGTTTGCTAAATCAATGAATGAATGAATTCCTTCAAGCAATTTTTAAATGTTTAAAATATTTCTTCTCTCCTACTTCCTTATCTTAGGTTTGTTTTTACATTTCCCTTTCCCACTATAGAGTTGTAGGTTTTCTTGTGCCAAAATAACTGCAATGCGGTGGGGAGACTCAGCCTTTTTTTTTTTTAACACAACCTTGTGAATTTCCAGAACTTGGATTTTGCCGATCACTGAAGGACAACAGCACCAACAAGCAGCAGTGGATAAAGAATATTACACAGTGTTTTTCGGTTTGTTTTATGACAGCTGTTTCCACTATGTAAAGAAGTCTCCCGTTTACCTGTAAGTTGCTAACTGTGGTACTGAAGTTTAGCGAAGCCACGTCATACTCCTCCCCCCGCCCCAGTATATTTCCTGGAACACGAAGATTTTTGTTAAAATAACAACCACTGACTTCTAATTGGTGGAGTATATTAAAACTAGAGTCCTAAAAGAAATTTAAAATTTTCAGTAATGCTTTATGGGACTTAAAAAAAAAGCCCTTCTATTCTTTATTTACACTTATTTAATTTACAAGGAAAGTCGGTACTTTGCTTTCATTTGTCATGATTTCATACAAGGGTGACACATAAATTACCAATATACAAACTGGTCTTGATCTCAGCTGCAATGTGTTGAGAATTTTCAGGCGCTAGGACTCAGAAGCAAACGGTCTAACAGATGGCTGACGCTCACTGAGAACGAGGTCCAGGACCCAATGGCACAGTAGCCCACCCGGGCCTGTCCTGGCCTAACATGTACTCCTCCCCACAATCCGACCTTATCAGCAACTAACATTATCATAAACTACTTTACATTTGTATAACACCATTTCTTATGATGCTTTGGTAATTCAAAGAGTTCAACAACCACACATTTTGTCAAATAAATATTCTGCTCTCAGAGAGGGTCTCAAGTTGATCATTGCTTGATTTACTCCCTCTCACTGATCTTTTCTGTTTGTATGGAACCTCTAATTTAAAAAAAAAAAAAATCAAATGTAAGTGTCTGTGCCATTAGGAAGTAGGTAGAGGAGTAGATACAAATTTAAAAACCCAAGGAATCAGAACAGCACAAAGCTGGCTTTCTAACCCAACAAAGTGTCAACTCAAGAGTGCTGTGATTTACATAGTTCATTTTTCAATTTGGCCTTTTTTGATTGCTTCTTGGGCCAAATATCATAACCACTGATGTATTTTCTAGGACCCACTTCCCAGAAAGTAAACTAACTGTAAGAAGCCTTGTTAAATGGCAGTTCTTCTTGCTTGAACTTGAGCTGATGACCAAAACATGACCATTAGCAGAAATCAATGGAATGGGCATTAGACATTCGGAAGCCCCAGCTCTGCCACTTGGCATGTCATGTGAACTTGGGACTTTCATCCTCTTGACCGCATTCCTGATCTGAAAAAGGAAAGAATTTGGTTCGATCTCTAATGTTCCCTTCTCAGCTCCAAAATACGTTTGTAGTCTAGCTTTCCAATATCCTTAGTTTCTGCTCTTCCAAGATTTACAGTTTAACTTACGGTGATTATTATGGCAGGAACCAAAAATGTGAATGAGAATGACTAATCAAAGTGTATCACTTTTTGCCCACAAAAAGGGGGGGGTTGTCAATGACAGCTTAATGAATAAAAAGCTTTTTAAAAAATCTACTTCAAACAATTCATTGAAGGGGGATGTCCTGATCTCTGAAAAAAAGGTCAGAGAATCTATTATAAAACAAAAAACTCTGACAACTCTATTTGCTTCAACCCACCATTACTAGATTTACAGCTATAAACCTCTTGGTAACCGACAGGGAGAAAAGGTAGAAAAGCAGAACTACCTTTATTGGGCATCTACTTAGTAGATGCTTTACTAATACTGTCTTATTTCATCCTCAAACCTCCTCATCAGTTAGACTGTATTATTCACCACTTAATGACAAGAACTAAGACTGAGGAAGAGTCAGTTTACTGCACAGACAGGTCACTGCATAGTTCAGTGGCTCAGTCAGGATTCAAGCCCAAGTTTCACTCCAAATCCGGCGATGCTTCCCTGGGTAGGGTCACGGTCATGGCAGTCAAAGGACCACACTAATTACGACACACATTTGAATAAATGAAACACTCTGCTGTAAGAGTCCAAGGGGCAGGAATGTGCTCACTAGGGCCCAGAAAACAGTACGCACTCAAATGTCACTCAATAAATGAAAGAAAGAACAAAATGTATGTATAAGAGTAATATAGGATGATATCAGAGATACTAAAATATAAGAGAAAGAGAAGCCTTATTTTCCTTTTCTCTGTTGAGATGACAGATAGATGTGGTGCACAAATGAGTGACCTATCACAAATGTTATCTTTAGGTTATCTACTGCCAACTGCAGGAGTAGAAGTGGTAGTAACAGTAATAGTAATAATAAAACCAGCAGCTAACATTTACCTAGCTCTAATGCTTTACATGTCTAATCTTACTGATTACTCACAAAATCCTATACAATTAGGGATGTTCAGTTATTATCCCATTTCACAGATGAACAAACTGAAGCTCAGAGTGATAAATAGCTTTATCAATAGCAGATAAGTGGAGATGGAAGAATCTGAAGGAGGAACCAGGCCTTCTGACTCTAGAACATGTGAGCTTAATCATGAATGAAACTTGAACAATTATATCCAACGCTCAGCAAAGCAAACTCGATTACAATGCTTAGACCTCATTTTATTTTGTAATTTTAATTGTTATATTTAATATATTGAGTTGCATGTCATTAACTAATTGGTTTCAGTTTCTGTCATCTCTACTTCACAGGACAATTTCTAAAGGAAAAATCATAGAAGTTACTATGAACATCAAAGTTCATAAAAAATAACTTCCTGAAAGAACAAATTAGTATTTCCAAGAGCAGGACCCATCCTTTTATTCCACACCTGAACAGTCCTGACTGTCACGGCAATACAGAGAGACCTACGTCAGCATATAACTGATGACATGACGTGGCTTTTCATAACACTCCAGAAGCAGCCACAAGAAGCATGAACCTCTTGGTCTATTACGATCAGAAAGAACTAGGTTGCAATTAGGCCACAAATCGAAATCATCATTCGTGGTTTTTGGTTTGGGTTTTTTTTTTTTTGTTAACATTCAGATGGATAATCTAAGCCAGTGTTTCTCATACTTGAGACGACATCAGCGCCCTCAGGAGGTCTTGCCAAAACATGGATTACTGGGTCCACCCCCAAAGCTTCTCTTTCAGTAGCTCTGGGCAGGGTCCAAGGATTCATAGGTCCAACAAATTTGCAAGTTAAGCCAAGAACCACACTTGGAGGATCACTGAATGGAGCCGTTCCATTCAACAGGTCAACTTCATTAGGTGCTTGGGGCTGTGATGTGTGGCTTATATCCTGGTTGGCCAGTCATGCTACAGCCCAGCTTGAATATTCTACACGAACCGTTTTAAGGTTTCCTTATAAAGAGAAGGGCTTTGTTCTCAAAACCTGAAACAAAGCCGTCTGTTCCAAGCTTTAAGGTTGTAACTTGGAAAAAAATTACAATCAAGTTCAATTTCAACCAATCAACCCCCCTGACCACTACATTATTGCTTCTTTCCTTTTATACTTGAGTTCATATGTTTAAGCATTACTAGACTGGGACTAAATCACAAAATGTAATTAATTGAATGTAACCACATTAAGAAGCAAAGCCAAACTTCAGCTCCTCCCTTTATCCATTCCCTTCCTATAAAGACAGACATTGCTCTGATTGCCACTTGTCAGACCACTGTGGACCTGTATCAGCCTATGGAAGTTTCTCTTTCTGGCTTAAATTTTCCCGGTGAAGAAAGGAAAGGAAAACATTTTGTTTTGAAAGTAAAGTGTATGCCAGTGTGTCAAATATGTGCCAAAATAAACAAGAAGTTATATATGACAGTAAAGCTCATAGTTAATCAAAGGTAACTATGGGAGTTTTAATCCAAGATTTTCCAAGGTGTAAATATTCTTCTTGGATTAAATATTTAAGTCCACGGCCATCAAAAGTTGACTACGTAAGTCAACTTGGAAGATCTCACTTCCCGATGACCCACACGTCCTGGTGCAGGCACAAGTCCCTTTCCCCGTGTCCCCCTAGCACGCTGACATCCCACATGACAGTAACAAGCCTTCTTACAGCGGTGTCCCCACTGGACTACAAACGCCACTCATCTCCATGGTCACACACTGTGGCGTACGTGTAGCCCACAGTAAGTCCATCATCATCACCGTCAATATGCAAGTGGCTAACATGTTCCTCCTGGCTCTGTGTTGTGTGTCTCACATGAATCATGTATCATTTACATAAATTAGTTCCTCAAAACCATCATGTGGAGTGGGAACTATTATCATCCCCATTTTAGGCAGATGAAGTGATGAGAAGTTAATATTAATAATTGCCCTCAAAGTCACAGTAAGTGGAGAAGTCTGACTTGAGAGCAGAAGCTCAGAAAAGTGGTCCATTTCAATGAACCTTGTCATGACCTACACATGTCAATCTATTACCACCTGCAAGGCATGGGATCTTTCATTGTACACAGGGCCTGAATTCAGAGAACTGTCAGAGGACGAAGTCAAAGAGGTAAGTATCTGCACATTTGGTAGCTTCTCATCTTTCCCAGCAGGTTCCCTCTTCGGTCAGTGCTTTCTCATGATGACTATTTTATAATGAAGGCAAGGGGTCTTACAGATCTTAGACTACCAAGCGCTCCCTGATAGAACAATAAACTATAGCGGAATGAATGAATGTCTCTGGTGTATCACCCTGATTATATCAGTAGCTCCATTACCTCCCTGGTGAAGTGACGCATCAGCTCTCTCCAGAAGGCCTTGGAGAAAAGTTTCTTTCATTCCACCTTCACTAAATAAACCTCACTTGTTTTGAGCATTAGAAATCCTTAAAGTGGCAAACATTTCTTGTCACCACTTAACTGTACTGAAAACACGAACCGGCATGTTCTAGACTTGATGACTCGGTTCCTGGATCGATAGACTCCTTCTTCTTGTTGACCATTTGGTTATTCTCACCTTGCCCAGCAGACAAGTAATTAAAATCGATTCCAAGACCTGCATTTAAATCACCACTTACTAGACAAGCGATCTTGACACTGCAGCGTCTCTGAACCGTGGTTTCATCAGCAAAAAGAGGATAACACCCCATTTAAAAACTGTGGTGAGGAGAAATGAGATAAGGTACGTGACAACCTGTGCACGACGCCTGGCTATTAGCAGACCTTTTCAATAAACATTCCATCTGCCCCTTCTCTCTGGTGCGATGTATAAGAACCTGAAACCAACATTTTAAATTAGGTGTTGTTTATATCTGAATAATTTGGCTGTGCTGTGATATTTCCCATTTTAATAGATCATCAAAACGAACCGAAACCTATAAACCCAAAAATACCCGTATATGATTTCTTGTACCTAATAAGCTATCCAGGGCAAAGGTCATTAAATAAAGTAGGTAAACACTACGCATGTTCATCCCTAAGGAATGATGGAATGAGCACCCTCTGGCCATTTGTGTCAGAATGGTCACCCAAATGCACACACACTCTGTTCCTAAACTGAGGCTTGTGTCCTGTCACCCATGACATCTCTTCTCTTTAGCCTTGACAGGAATTGTCAAAAAGCAGCCTGTGCCCAGCGCCAGGCTTCCTTAGCCCTCACAGCTCCCCCCCCCACCCCGCTCCCCAATCCTTAATTCTCCCGAGTCTCCTGAGCAGAAGGCATTTCAATACTCAGGCACCAAGCAAGAGGTCACCGGACGGCACACTTCATGAGGAGAAGGAACATGCTCCCCTTGGCCATGAACTCCCAGCCATGAGCCACTGAAAGAAAGCATCGAACATCTGTGGTTGAAAGAAAGAGATGAAAAAGTTTGATGCAGTCCAAAGGCCTGCAAAAGACCCCAAACCTCTACATTCCTCTTAAAAACAAAAACAGACAAACAAAAATAAAACCAAAATGCTCTGTCTTGTCCTGTTCCATCTCCTTTCAAGGATCCTTCCCACAAGTCCACAGAAGACCGAACCTGGGGGAAGGCTGAGACTGGGAGAGGAAAACTGGCCAATCTCCTCCCAGATTTGGGTCACGGGCTGATGTTTTGGTGCTTTTGCTAGATCTCTCTCTTTTTTCCTTTCTATTCTTTTTTTTTTTTTTTTATGGCCACGTGACCCCAGCATCTTTCTCGGCCCAGGAGGGAGGACACAAGGCCAACAGTGGTTTCCTTCCAGACTAGCACCAGCCTGAGTGGTGAAACAGGCTGAGCGGGTGCAACAGAAATGTGGGGCTTGCTTCAGTTACTATCTTTCTTCTAAAAACAACTAGAATAAACATTTTCATGTTTTTAAGGGGGAAAAAAGGCTCCTTATCTTTTAGAGACACACACTAAACCATAGATGAAATGATACAATACCTGGAAACTGCTTCAAAATAACATGAAAAGGGGAGAGAGGGTTAGGAATATAGAAGAGGATCGTCCAAGAGCTACTCCAGGTGAAACCTGGTGACAGGTACATCGGGGTCTGCTGAATATGTACTATCTACTACTGAATATATTTAAATTTTTCCATAATAAGAAATTTTAAATACGTGGGGGGAACCTTACCAAAAGAGGGAAAAAATACCAAAACAGTTGGTCACTAAATTTTTCAGCAGTGTTCAAGAAAATGAGAGCATCATCTAAGCTGATTTCCACTATTATTTAACTACAGTGACTTTATTTAAAAAAAATAGTAGTTCAGTTTATAAAATTGTTCTTTAAAATCAAGCTCAATTACTACACGCCAGATATACAATGTTTGTCACATTTGGAGAAGTGGTGCTATTTGCAAGATTTTGAATACTTCTATTTGTGACTTGCTTTCTTATAAGAACAGAATCTTTTGGAAGATAAATACTAGACATATTTCATTTCATCCTCAAAAAGACCAGACGAAAGAGGTGACAAAATGAAGGATCAGAAAAGTTGAATAGTTTGCTCCCTAGGTCACATAACTAGTAAGTGGCAAGAGCCATATTTGGAGCCCAGATCTGACTTCCATTGTATAATTAGGAGATTTTTTTTCTGAATAGCAATGTTCTTATCCTGAGTTTTGTTTTGAGGGTTTTTGGTTTCGTTTTATTTTTTTTAAGGTTCTACAGAGAGTAAGATGATAGCTATTTTACTGACTAGCAGTAGATACATTCCTCAAAAACAACTAGAAGAACTATTATTAAAAGTATGTTACATAATATTTAAATATAAATATGGCTCTGAAATGTATAATACTGAGGGATTAACTAACTTAGTTTAGACCTATGATATAATAATGATTGGGATATATCTGGTAAATATTCATCAAATTGAAATTGTTCAATCTAATTACTATACAATAGGAAAAGTACTTGTACAGCTTAAGGCTTTGAACTTGAATAATTCAGTTTGTAAACATGGCAGGGGACCTGTAAATGGCTGATGCAGTTTTTCTTTGACATATAATGGGACCTGCATTCTGCTATCCATAATTTAAAGCTTGCCTTTTGTGATACCATTTTGTCACCAAACTTAAAACGAGAACGTCTGTGTACAAGGAAGCTTGTATAACTGTGTACTTATAAATGTGACCATTAATAAAATATTTAGAAATGCCATTTACACATTGTTTTTGTTATACCTAAATTTGAATCTGTTAGTTTGCCTTAAATAGCTCATGGATTAAAATAAAATGAAATATTTGGGCTAGTTGCTAATTTGTTTGTAATGAGAAAAAAAATACATGTTCGGTATTGTCCAAAGATGATAGCACCGATCAGAAATACATTAAATAAACCAAATCAAAACAATTTTTATGAGCTATCTAGTCCTGTGACTAGACTAACAGAGCAGGTGCTCAATGAATATGAGCTAAATTAATTAAAATATGAAAAACAAAACTCAATTCCAGCATAAAAGCTAATATATACCCAATTCAAATCTATGGTACCTTTTTCTACCTCTTAGCAAAAAAAAAATCACAAATTCTCCATTAAAATATAGACACACACACACACACACACACACACACACACACGTTCTACATTTCTTATAATAACAATTGTAAGCAAAATCTTTCAAATACTGAAGATACAGGCTACCAATACTAATGAAAGTTTAGGTATACATACAACTATAAAATTTCTTTTCAAGAAAATTAACAATTGTGCTAAATGTTTTATCTATCTTGTGTTGCATCTAGATTACTCAAACGAAGTCCTCTGAGGAATAAAGCGTATATAATAAGACAAGCAATACTAAGGACCCGTTCCAGCCTTTCACAGATGCCCAAGCTATATTTGTAATTATGAAACCACAGTTTCATAATTTTACTCAATATTAGAAATCCATATTTTAAATTAAACAAAAAATTTAAGCTGCCTAATATGGCCACATACTTAAGGTCCCTCACAATATCCTTCACTGTTAGGTATTATTATCTTGATGAAGTACAGTCTTCCTGAATTTAAGCAATTTGCTCAAGGTCACACAGTTAATTACAGTTCAGAGTCAAACTTAAGTCTGGATCCAGAGTCTGTGCTGCACTCTACTACATTTTTGGACACACAAAATAGCTTTTCTCAGTAATTATTCAAGTTTCATCTTCAGAAACAGATTAAAAATAGGATCTACACATTTATCTTTCTATCTACTAAGAATTTTCTGAAAACCTGAAAGTGGAACTCCTTCTGTTTCAAGAACTTAAAATGTGATGAGAATCTACACTAAATTTGAAGTTAAAAACTATACATTGCTATAAAACATACCTTAATTATACCTTAATTATATATTGCTATAAAATATACCTTAATTTCTGCAAGAGCAAATTTCTTTGAACAATTAAATATAAAATGAGTTTTGTCAGGAAAACTTAAAATGAATGCTCAAGCTATGGGCTCCCTCCCTGACTTTAAGAGAAACACATTACACACATTATCTTGTCTGTGATGGGAACCAAAACCAAGGTACAAAAGAGTGCTGAAAAATGTGATAATGGATCTTCAAGCTTATTTTCTTTATAACAAGACAGAGAAAAGTCATAAGAAAAATAAATTTATACTGTAAAATTCAAACTAGGCTTATGTTAACTTTAAGACTACTTTTCCATCCCTTTCTCATGAACACCAACAAGGATTGTTCTCAAAAGCATAAACTCATAAACTAAGTAAATAGCATCTTTCTAGTTGCAACTAGCAACAACCACATTCACTAGACTTGCAATAAACAGATTTTTCCTGAGAGATGTCAGAACAATGTGTTGATCATATTCCACGGCTTCTCTGAAGACAACAACAACAAAAATAATCAAAAAACTCTACCCCACCCAAATTCTACTCCATGAGAAAAGCAATGAGACCTAGTTAAAAGGCTTTCTACAAAAAGGCATAAAATTGTTTCTGGTTGGCTTTTCCCAAAGTTCTTCCAGTATTTAAATTCTGCTGGAGCCAGAACCATCCAACCCATACTCTCCAGTTAAAAAATTAGTTTCCCCTCTTCTAATATAAATAAATACAAAGTCAAAGACAATGTTTCTTATGCAAAGATCCCTCTTGGGACTATATTAAAAAACAAAAAATGTAATAAGGTTGTACTTTAGGCAATTTAATAATTCACCATGACTTTCAGAACTGAAGCAATGCAGTAAACTTTGTTTTCAAATATGACGTATAATTTGAAGGCTCAATAAACTGACAACACAAGGAGAGTTACTGAAGTGACGTGAATTATTTGCCTGGTTAAGACAACTTAACAAATCCATGGTGACTGTGTCTAAAGTAAGAGCACATGATCTCTAGGTCCTAAAATGTGTCCCTATCAACCAAATTTCAGTATCATCTTTGTGACAGATTTTTGCCCCTTTCTTTTCCTGCCTACTTCCTGGTTCTTGGCTAAATGAGGTGTGAGCATAACCGAGCTGAAGACAGGAGAGTACCAGAATATATACCACACTAGTCTTCTTTACTTTCCTGTAAGGACAGAAGACGGAAGCACCCCTCCAGAGAAGTGCTATAGTCCAATGTAATTACTGGCCGGTGCCTCCAATGTATTATTTGGTTTGGACATCAGGATTCCAGGATGTGCTTGTCAGGATGGGGCGGATTTCTCCCTTCCCTCCTTAATGTAAAGGTCAAATCATGCCTTTAGTCACATGAATGTGGACCTTGTTTCTTCATTTTGAAATTGGGACAATAAAACTAAACCTCAGAGGGCTGCGAAATCCCACATAGGAAGTGAGAGAACATGTGAAAGCACTAGCTCAGTGCCTGATATATAGTATGTGCTAAAAACAAAAAAATATTGACTTGAATACTAAGTTTAACATTTCAATGTTGACAAATAAATATATTGTATTATTTCCCACTTTCCATGGTAACATTTCTATAAAATGTTATCTATAATCAGCTTTTGATCATCAGGTATGTTATTCACTGTAAGATGTTTCCTCTCATCTTACATGCTTCTGGGAGGCGTTCCCTCCATCCCTCTCATCTATATTATGTCTTTGTGAAGCGGCACTGCCATATTAGTGGTTAAGAACCAAATTTTATCTGTTAATAATAATAATGATAATAACAATAATTTCTACCTTATATGACAGTTGAATGAATTAAATGAGTATATACATGTAAAACACTTAGAATATCGTAAGCATGTTAGCTATCATTAAATATGTATTAGTTTACTTGTATCTGAAAACTGAATTTTAGGCTTGTTATCTGAATTCACATAATGAAAACTTCAAGCTTAACCAAAATAACTTAGAAACAAATTTTAATACAAAAAAATCCAAACTATAATGAATGGCTTGTTGTATCAGTTATTTAGAGGATTATTCACATATTTGAAATCTTTGCTCCTGCTCCATAATATTAATAAAAAATGGTAAGATTGCTAAAAAAAAAAAAAAAACTAATTAAAAATGTTAGCACTCATTTTAATTCACTGTATGTACCCACACCTGCATTCAACAAATGTAAAAAGCATTCTGATTCACTTCAAATTAAAATAAACATTGCCCAGTATTAGTTATATTTCAGGTAAATTGTTTCCTTTTAATATAACAATACCATGTTACCCTTTGATTGGATACTAATATTATAATGTCGCTATGTAAGCTCTAGCCTATAATTTCTGTGGTAAATTTCAAGATCTCTTATAACTAAGGAATTTTTTTTTAATAGCAATTGAAATTGAATTACTAATATCTATACACCTCCCTAAAATGAACAGTGCTCAAGGTAATACATTTAAATAAGATAGCAGTGTTTTTAAAAAGAAAAAAAGAAAGAGTGGACTGTGATAGTAGTTTAAATTTCACAGTGGCTTGCTTTAGGATCAAAAGGAATTTAGGAATCACCTAGGTCACCCCCTACATTTTATGAAGAAACTGAGCCCCCCACTCCCTACCCCAATGTAATACTGACAGGGCCAAGACCACAGACAGCTCTCCCGGCTCCCAGGCAAATGAATGTTCGTTTAGGTTTTTTTCATATCAAATTTAACCAAGTCATATCAGCTCAGAACTATTTAATTTTTGTGCCAAAAAATTAATTTAAAAGAATAATTGTTAAAACACACACACAATTACGTTCATTTAAGTAGGCACCACAGCAGTTTACTAAGTTCTTATGACATTTTCAAAACCCAATTAGGAATTTCTCATCATAAAGATTTTTTCAAATCATTTATTTTTATTGACTTTCAAATCACCCTAATGCTAGCGCTCAATCTCTCCTCTCTCTCTCTCTCTCTCTCTCTCTCTCTCTCCCCCCCACAACCCCCCCAAGAAATGGTGGGGACAGTGAGCAGAAACCAACCACTCACTTTCCAATCTAATCCGACCATATGTGAGCCAGGTGTACTGACTCATCCTGTTTTCCATCCCTAGCAAAATAGACAACAATTCTAAGGGAAGAGTTAGTTTCTAACAACATCTTTTACTATCAATTTTAGTCTATTTTATTATTATGTCATAAACTAGCTTAATCTCTAAAGAAACCATCTGATTGAAAAGATATCACAGGTTAAATACATCCATTAGCCCCCATAAAAATATTAATCATGTGCATACATGTATAGTTTATTCATCTTCTGAATTTTTTATTTTTCCCAAAGCAAACCTTTAGCAAAAGTAACTGAGAATGGAAGAATAAACCATGAGGTCACATAAATTTATTCCATCAATGTATAGTAGGAAAATAAAAAAGAATAGTGTATTCAATTCTCAGCCAATCTTAATCTAGTTAAAATGTATAAAATGCCATTGTAGATTTTTAAAATTAGCAATATAGAATAACTCATAAAAACCATCTTTGCATTAAATTTCCCTTAAATTTATGTTCAAAGGAATATCAAAAGTACTTCTTAAAAACAGATTTCATGGGATTGTCAGTGTTTTAAACATCCTTTTACCTGACCAATAAAACACAATAATTGCTCTCTTCAGTTTGAGTAAAATCCCTTTATATATATATCATACATACATATATATATATATCATACATACATATATATATATACATACATACATATATATATATGTATATGTATGTATGATCCAAAACTTAATTTAACCAAACATTTTAAGATACATCTAAAAATTGCACCTGAATCCTTAGATGAAGGATATTAAATTCCTTGGAATGACACAGTGTTTTCTTGGCAAACTTCCCCTACCAGTAAGTAAACCATTAATTAAAACAGATAATTCTGCTTGTGCTGACATCACATTTGGGGACATTGCAACTATTTATAATCTGTTTTAGCCCTTGCAGAAAGAACTCTAAAATAAAGCACATGTGTAGGTATACACATGTATGTATACAGATATATTTTTAATCCTCGTTTTTTTCAACCTAGAGTTTACTCTTATCAGCTGTGTAGCTCTTGGACAAGTTATTATAGCTTTCTGATACTCAATTGTTCTCCTCTGTAAAATGGGATGATAACAGAACTTACCTGGTGGGGTTGTTGTGAGGACTGATTCAATGTTAGCTTACTAATCCACATAAATTTCCTAAACACATATAAATGATCATACCCCAAAAGTATACAAATTTAGTAGGGCATCTGTAGTCCAATTAACTATGAAATTTCCCTTTATCTTGCATCTATCCACTAGACTGGCAGCTGATTAATTCAAAAACATCAAACAATGTGACTTGCAGAATAAGAATACACCAGTGGCAAGAAAGACAAGTGATTTTCGCCTGGATCTATTTTTAGGCATGGTTTAATTATCTACACCCCTAGTGCTAACACTGGAAAATAAACAAATGGGTGAAAGACATCATAAAAGAGTCACTCTGAGATCTACAGTTTCATAGTATTCAAAAAGAAATGGGGATGAAGACAACATTTAGATCATTTCTTTAGCAGTCCTTACTGACACAGGGCAGGCCAGAATTTGCAAGACGTTTAAGAGGAAATTGATGAATTCAGACTGTTCAGACCCAGGGTTCAGAGAGGTTCCAGGTTTAAACATAACCAGTGAGAAAACTATAATCCAAGAGTTGGTTTTCAGTGACTCAGTACCATTTCTTTGGTTAGAGTTACTGCATATGGGCAGAAAATGCTCATCAGTTTCCACAATGAAAGGTATTTACTTCTATATATTATTCACTCTCAGCTAAATAAATAGGGAAACACCAACCGATTCTCTTGTCAGGCTAGAAAGGTACTACAGTTAATAATTATGACATCACTAGCTACCTGGTACTCATAATTATGCCAGTTTATACAGTTATCTAGGGGAAGATTACAATTAGAAATTTGCCAAAGAAACAGATGAATATTTTATTTCAAATTACACTCTTCTCCTGCCAGAATAACGTCTGGTGATTAACTTAAATTCTAAGAAGAGCTCTGATATGAACATAGACAATTCCAACTCTCTTAGTTAAATAGATATTACACCATACCATTTCCTTATTCGTCTCAATCTATTAGTGGAACATAATCTTACCGGAAAAGGAAAAATGTTGTCAGCCCTGTTCAAGCTATCTTCCATCCAGGGTTTGGGAGCAAAGGCAGAGCTGGGGCGAGCGTACTTCTGCAGCTGAATATGATTGCTTGCAAAATTTTTCTTCAAAGGCGAGATGGAGTTCAGGGGTGTTATTCCTCCATTTAGCCCTCTGCGGTGATCCCGGCCTTGGGAACCTCCCCAGCCACCATATCCGCCACCTCCAGGGCTCCAGGAAGAAGAGGGTGTAGGAGAGGGACTCTGGTAGCTGCTCCAAGGAGAAGGAGGTTTGTTCAGATTATTCGCCAAATGAGGCAGCTGGTTAAAAGCAGCATTTCTATGTGTGAAAGGTGGGGGGTGGGGACTGGCAGGAGACCTCCTTTGCTGCTGATGCTGGCTGTGATGATGCTGGAAATGAGGGTGATGAGGGTGGTGCTGTGAGAGAGGCCCGATTTGAGGGGAGAAGCTGCCTCCGAAGCCAGGGCTGACATGATGGGGAAAATTTTGAAACAACAGAGCACCGTTATTAGCCGAAGCAGCCGGGACCCCTCCCTGGTGAAAGAAACTGGCATCTTCGTTGATGATTGTAGAGGAAGAAGGTGCGATCGCTGCTGACCAGTTACTGAAACCAGTAAGAGATGACGCACTGGATGTCAAGGGTTGGGTGGAAGTACCTAGCCCAGTGGCTTCTTGATAATCAAACCCTGTCAACACTGGCGATTCGATTCTGATTTTCTCCTTCCCATTGCCATTTTCTGAAGAATTGTCCCCTTGGTTTTCTTCCGATTTTGCCTTCTCAGTTTCAGGCAGTATTCCAGCTTCCTGACCTGGACTGGGGGAGAGCTGCTGCTTTTCCAAAGGGTCTTGCTGTTCCTGTTGCTGACTTTTTGCTTTTTCTGACCCCAAGATCTCATCCTGAATGTTGTGGGTAGCTGGGGCAGGGAAGAGCCAAGCTGACCCGGCACTGCTGCCATTGGCAGCTGTGTTATTATTTATAAAAGCAGCAGGGCTGGGGGTGGCATTTTGGTGATGGTGTGGAGGCTGCACATGTGGATGGAATCGGACTGGAAAAGCAGATTTATTCCCAGTATTGCTTTGCACTAGCACTCCAAACCCGTAATCCCCCATTTATTATTTTTACGAGCAGAATCTTAACAATAAAAAACGACAACTTGATGTCTCACGCCTTTGTATCCTCTACCCCAAATTTAAGTTGTTTGTTTGAAATGTCTTATGTATAGCTAGCTCAAAGATCGCAGCTTATCACTTTAAATAGTTTTGATTTGGAATTCTGGTCTCCGAAAGAAAGAAAAAAATAACTGAAAAAAAAAAAAAATCTCTTAAAACATGAACATGAATCCAACCGGGCTTATTTCTAGGAGGGAATAAAAACAAAGAGGGTAAAAATCAAGTCTTTGGTTAGTAAAATAGGCGCTTTCTTTTTCCAAAAGAAAATGTACATGAAGGACAAAAACACAGCTTCTCTATGGATGTAGAAGAATAAGCATTGCGCGAAGTAAAAATATATATAGATGTATATATATATAATTTAACAATCACATATGGTCTTCCTCAGCAGTTTAGATTCACTCACATAAAAATTAGAATAGGGCTAAGGGGAGAACACGTTCTCTTCTTGGCAGCTTGGTTAAAAAAAAAAATCAGGAATAATTTAAGAACATTATATATTATATATTTATATATATAGATTATATTAGGTTATCTGGGGTGGGCGGTGAATTCCTGGTTGCGGGGGGGAAATCAGCGTTGACTAATGGGAGGATGATGGCAGGGAGGTCTCTGCTGTGCCTGGTCCTGTTTCTGCTCCTTCCCGGGGCGCAGTTTTGGCCTCTGGGGCTTCTCCTGAGGCTCTGGGTGCAGATCTTGCCGCGGTCGCTGTTCTCGGGCTCCCCCCGGCCTCCTCTCCCCCATGAAATGGGTTGGGAACACTCGTGTCTCCCTCTGAGGGGGGTCGCGACCAGGAGGGATTAGAGAGACTCGACGAGGGCGAGCCGGCGGCCTGGGGGCGCGGGGACCAAGGGGGCGACCTGGAAGGTCCAGCGGTTACGGCCTCTTCCCCTCTCTGCGGCTCCGGGGTTTTTTTCCCTCATGGGACCCAGGGGCGGTTGGTTCAGTTCTCAGTTCGATTCTCCGCAGAGGGGGAAAAAGAGGGGAAAAAGGAAACACCCACTAGTGTAGTTATCCTGAAAGAGAAGGGCCTCCCCCCTGTTCGCTCTCTCTCTTTTTTCCCCAAGATTTTGTTTTTAAAAAACTATAATTTAGAAGGCTTTTGTTTCTCCTCACGGTTGCTGGGCCGTCGTCGTCGTCGCCGCCGTCGCTTTCCCCTAGTCCCACAGTCCCCGCTGTTGTTGTGGCGAACTCCGCCTGGCTCTTCTTCTTTTCTCCTTCTCCCTCCTCTTCCTCCTCTGCTGTCGCCGCTGTCGCCGCCGCCGCCGCCGCCGCCTCCTCCCGGTGCCCGGGTCCCGCAGCCGCGGCTGAGTCCTTCTCCTCAGGACCTAGCCGAGTGAAATGACAACCAGCTGGAAAGACCGAGAGATACTTCCGGTTCGAAGAGGGAGGGGTGGGGTATCGCGGACACCCCGCCCGCCTGACGAAAGACCAATCAGCTGTTAGTATTTAGGCTGGGCCACGCCCCCCCGCTCAGGTCCCCTCCTAGGAAGGTCGAAAACTTATCTCGAGAGACGCCCCTTCCGTCTGCGCCTCGCCCAGTGAGGCCAGGCGCCTGGAACCCGCTCCCCCACCCAGCGTGAGCGAGGCACGTCGCCATCTTTAGTATGGGCAGAGGCCTCCTTGGCTGTTTATCTCCCTAAACTAGGCTTTGCAGGAGGAGCGTATGGGGACTCACGATAGAGAACGGACTCCGCGAGCACTAAGGAAAAGAGTCTAGGTGTTGGGTAACGGAGTGGCGACCCGAGAAACCGCGGATGAAGCGGACGACTGCCCACAGTAAAGGTGGGTCCCTAGGCGTCACGTGCTTTCGGCCGAGCTCCGCCCTAGAGGGCTCTGGAAGGGGAGGTGGGTCTTCCCAGCAGCTGGGCAGTGCTTAGAACTGCGTATGTTCTTGTCCTGAGTGTAGACCTCGCGCGGGACTCTCCCTTCACCTTCCATTCCACCAGCCCCTACTCCCCCAGCTTGGTTTAGGCTCCGATCTGGTGCGGCTTCCAAGGCACAAACATACAGCTGCCAGGCGCCCATGGCTGAGCCCTCATCTCTATCCTGGTCTAGTCCCCAATACACACTGTACCAGAAGGACATTTCCAAAACGAAAATCTTATTGTGGTCCTCGCCTGCTTAGATCTCGTCTATGGCTGCTTATTACGTCGCCTTAGTCTGGGTTCACGTGTTTCCACCCTGTGCGTAGTGTATCGTAACACCCATCTCCCTCCAAAGGGCCCACACCAAGCTGCTTCAAACATACTCTCAGTGCATTTTTACCTCCCTTTCCTCTCCTCTCCACTTGGAAAACTGTTAGTTTTAGGAATCAGTTCAGAAGCTACTAACGCTGTCTTCTGAATTCTCTCTTAGGGGCACCCATGGCCCTGTGTACATCTCATGCTTGTTTGTCACAATATATTGTAATGGTTGTGTATGTCTGCAGGACCTGTGCTCAACTGTGGGCTCTTGGAGGAGGGGACTTTGCAAGTAGGAGGCATCAATGAATGAGTGCTGAGGAAATGGATGAACAAACCTACCTCACTGAAGTTTTTCCTGAATGACAGTTCCCTTTCCAAATCCGAATTATTTCATTCCTTCCGCCACTTGGTTTGGAGCTCACACCTCAAATTTTCATCATTTGGGTTATTTGCTGCTCAAGGGCATGTCTTGCTCATCTCTGTACCCCACTATGACCACCATCAGGTCTAGGATAGTTAATGCCTTGCTCTCAGCTCAAGCTCTAAAGACGTTGAATAAGTGTTTTCCTTTAGTAGGAAATGGAAAACATCAGTAGAGCCAGAAGTGACTATGGAAGGATTGGGGGGGGCAGGGACAGAGAGAGAGAGAGAGGTCAAAGATCTTTAAGATTAACACGCAGCAGTGACTTTGCCCAGCAGCACTAATAAACATTCTAATGAAGCTGTGGAATATATATTTTACTGAAACTAAAGAAATAGAATAATGATATTCAAAGGCAGGTTCTGTGAAGATAGGGGAAAAGAGCAGAATTACTTTTGGAATACCCTCTTTTCCAAGAGTGCCTAGAAGCTCACTACCAAAAGGCAAGCTAGACAGAAACAAAACCAAGTCCCGAAAGCAGGTTTTATGAAACCCCACCTCTGTTTCAGTATTGGAAAGTGTGCGTGTTTACTTAGAAAGCACCATTGTTTTTTTTAACAGTTAATTGCCGGGTTACATTTTCTCTTTTTGTTAGTTGTTTCATACCCCACGCAAGCCCTGTGCATTTTAAACACTGTTTTCCACCTCCTTTCCCATTTAAGATATTATCATTAACATAAAGTCCATAGTTAACAAGCCACTGTGGTGGGGAGTGGTGAAGCCAGTTCCTCCAATGCAGTGTTACCAAATAAATGCTTTGGAAAGGTCCAGGGCACAAATATGCTTCACTTGAAATCGCTGTATCCTGGCAAAGATTCAGGTGAGCTGACACGGGGGTTGGCCTTCCTGTGACATGTGTCACGGGGTGTGACTTGGATTCTTTTGTGCTGCCAGCCACCTACGTGGACGGGCTGCTGTCCTAGATGACCCCTTGCTGTTTTGATTGGACACACTTCACTTCCCTGTATCAAAACCCTGGCCATGCTGCCAAACAGCTGCCATCTCACACCCTGTGGCTAGGCCGGAGGATTGTCACCTGCGATGCTGGAAAAAGAATAACTTTTCAGAGCTTGCAGGGAAGCTGCAGGGTCCAGAGGCCAGAGAGCTGGGAGTCAGAGACCAAACCTGTGGCCCCAACATAGCCACCAACTCACAGGCACTGGTCCAGTTTGTCTGAATTTCCTTTCGGCCAGAGTGTCATTTCAGTACTAACCCTTAAGCAATAAATGTTCAAAGAAAGTCATTATATTAAAACAAACAACACTAAAGATGGTCCTTTCTTTACATGTCCAAATTGCCTGCTCCTTATTCTTGGAGTATATATATTACTAAAGGAAACCTGTAAGAGTTGATTCATAAGCATCCAACCTCAGACTTCCGTGTGCATTAGTCCCCACAGGAGCCCAACAAATGCAGATTCCCAGGCCCTGCCCCCAAGAATCCTGATTTCGCTTTCTCACAGTCTTTTCGAATAAAGTTATACGATACAAGAGATTTTCTGATAATAATAAAGAGCACAGAAAAGCCAGAATAAGAAGCTAAAAAAAGTTCCTTTCTCTCATAAAAGAAGGTTGGGAGAGTCAATATACGAGTAGGGCTGGTAGGCTACTTTCAAACGTCATCAGAAACCAGGCTCCTTCTATCTCCTCTTTTTCCCACCACAGAATGTAACTTCTACCTTTTGATCTAAGATAGCTGATCAAGCTCCAACCCTCACGTCTGCGTTCTAGATGGAAAGCAGGAGGAAAAGACAGAGGAGGACATAACTCTTCTCTGAGAAGTTTTCAGCTGACGTCCACATCTCTTTCATTGTCCTCCCATTGGCCAGAACTTGGCCATGCGGCCACACCTAATGGCAAAGAGGTTGGGAGTATGGTCTTTATTTCACGTTCAAGTACTCAGTTAAAAGCTGATATTTTATTACCCAAGAAGAAAAGGGGAGGTGGGTATGGGGGATTGGGCACTTCGTCCCAGATTGGTTTCCCTGACTGCCCCTCTCTCTAGCATCTTGTAGATTACTCTCTTTTAATTACTGCTGGTTGTCAGTGCTAGTTTCTAGAGCGCAAAAGTTGTATCTGATTTATCTTTGTGTCTCCAGTAGCCAGCAGAAGGTCTGGCATTGAACAGAGTGAGGACATGTTTATTAAATGAACAAATGAGTGTTCATGGCCCCGTAGGTAGTTGAGAGCCTTTTGGAGCTACCAACTCTCAATGGCTAAAATGGCAGCGATAAGTTGGAGGAAAGAGGACTACCTTTAGAATCTACCAGCCTGAATTTGAATCCCAGCTCTGCCACTTCCTGTTGTGCAGCCCCAGGCATCACCTCTACAAGTCTCTGCTTCCTCATAGGTAAAATGTGAATGATATTTCCTCCCGCGCTAGGTTGGTAAATTACCTGAGATACATGAGAAGAGCTGGGCTCATAGGAGATTTTTTTAAGTGTCAGCTCCTTATTAATATATTAAGTGCAGAGAACTACTTCACGGATGTCTTTTGCCTGGAAGCAGCTGCAGGCATGAGTGAATCCAGGAACCTGTATTGGTTTGTAGAGGGAGGAGACACCCCTAAGCTATAGTCAGGGTGCTGCTAGGTCAGCCTGATCTTTTAAGGCTGTACCAAGCATGAGCAGTAGGTTTGGCTGGGCTGAAGCTAGGCTGACAAGTGTAGCTGTCAGGCTTCTGGTTAGGGACTAGAAGCATGGGAGAAGGAAGAGGAAAGCAATTCTCTTGGCTCAGTTGCCTACTCAGAAATCTTACCCAGCTCAGGGCTGCCCTCTTTGAAAACATTCTGGCCTCAGAAACTGTCCCAGGTAACCATGACAACAATTCAGCAGCTCCATTTAGGATCTCCAAACCCATCTACAGTTGCAGATGAGTGCTGGCTTGAACACTGCAGGCAGAAGAGAGCCCCTCCCATGAAGCATGCTCACTGGGAAGCTTTTGGGTTACAGAGAAAGCAATCTCTGCCCCAATATTAAGGTACTATCGGATTTTTCAAAAGGGAAAAAAAGAAAAATGTCCTTCCCTATCTCGCAAGGGCTGACACACCTTCAGAGAACTTGTAGGTTGGTGAATGCATGGACCCTGCTGGCTACTGCCCAGCCCCCGCTGGGTTTTGAGGTCAACCACACCCCAAACCCAGAGCCTCCCAGGAAGCAGAGCCCTAATATCTCCTTCACTAGCCTGTCTTAAAGCTTGGCAGGTGATATAAATCTCACCCCATAATCACACAGCGTGAACTCTGCCCCACTCCAGCTATACTGTCCTCCACCACTGCCCTTGAAGCATACATCGTCAGCCTTTTCCCAACAGTACACACCCAAACTCTCAACAGGCCGGTCTGATGACTTTAGCAATCAGGGCCACCACCCAAGGCGGCCCAGGCTGTGGCTATGCAACTCCGCGCAGCACCACAGACCATGATGTGAAAGCCACGCCCCCTGGAGTTGTACAATGCACCAGCAGCCCTGCTTCAGTCATTACCACAAGACACAGAGGCACATGATGGAATGGACACCCATACCAAAAAAGCCACCAGATGCTACCAGAAATTACACGAGCACGTGCTCATCGCATGCAGGAATATTTAAAGCAATGGATCCTTTTAGAGTCTGTGGCCTAGGAGCTTTCTGTAATGGAACTGAAGGGCATGGTGTCCTTGGTGTTGTTTTGGGTACTGAGCTATATGAGAAGACAAGTCTGGGCAGGTATAAGGTCCAGTCCCCTAAGAGATTAACACGCAGCAGTGACTTTGCCCAGCAGCACTAATAAACATTCTAATGAAGCTGTGGAATATATATTTTACTGAAACTAAAGAAATAGAATAATGATATTCAAAGACAGGTTCTGTGAAGATAGGGGAAAAGAGCAGAATTACTTTTGGAATACCCTCTTTTCCAAGAGTGCCTAGAAGCTCACTACCAAAAGGCAAGCTGGACAGAAACAAAACCAAGTCCCGAAAGCAGGTTTTATGAAACCCCACCTCTGTTTCAGTATTGGAAAGTGTGCGTGTTTACTTAGAAAGCACCATTGTTTTTTTTAACAGTTAATTGCCGGGTTACATTTTCTCTTTTTGTTAGTTGTTTCATACCCCACGCAAGCCCTGTGCATTTTAAACACTGTTTTCCACCTCCTTTCCCATTTAAGATATTATCATTAACATAAAGTCCATAGTTAACAAGCCACTGTGGTGGGGAGTGGTGAAGCCAGTTCCTCCAATGCAGTGTTACCAAATAAATGCTTTGGAAAGGTCCAGGGCACAAATATGCTTCACTTGAAATCGCTGTATCCTGGCAAAGATTCAGGTGAGCTGACACGGGGGTTGGCCTTCCTGTGACATGTGTCACGGGGTGTGACTTGGATTCTTTTGTGCTGCCAGCCACCTACGTGGACGGGCTGCTGTCCTAGATGACCCCTTGCTGTTTTGATTGGACACACTTCACTTCCCTGTATCAAAACCCTGGCCATGCTGCCAAACAGCTGCCATCTCACACCCTGTGGCTAGGCCGGAGGATTGTCACCTGCGATGCTGGAAAAAGAATAACTTTTCAGAGCTTGCAGGGAAGCTGCAGGGTCCAGAGGCCAGAGAGCTGGGAGTCAGAGACCAAACCTGTGGCCCCAACATAGCCACCAACTCACAGGCACTGGTCCAGTTTGTCTGAATTTCCTTTCGGCCAGAGTGTCATTTCAGTACTAACCCTTAAGCAATAAATGTTCAAAGAAAGTCATTATATTAAAACAAAACCAGATTCTGCTCACAAAGGAGAATGGAAAGTCTTTGGAGGAGATGGCAAGCGTCTCCCACGCCCCCCACACAATTTCCTTAGGCCTTTCCATGTGTGTCAGGCTGCCAAGAGCACTGACTTGCTTTGCTAGAGGAACTCCCACTCGAGGACCCTCGCCGGCCTTCCCTAAGCGCCAGCAGAGGTGGGTGTCTTCTCCTAGGTTGGCAGAGACACTTGGCCACGTAATTGACTATTATGTAATTGACTCTTCCGATCCCATTAGAGTTGCTCCTCCACGTCAGGCACTCTTTTCTTTGTCTTTTGTATCCCCTGATCCCAGCAGTATGTCCGGCACATAGTAGGCCTTTAAAGAGTATTTGTCGAATTATTGTTGAATTAATCCATTTTTTCTTTATATACAAGTCACAAAGTTCAAAAGTAATAAATGTTAGGTTGAATTTAGCTAACAAGCGTACTTTGGAAAGTCTTACAAAGAGTTCAGTAGGTTTTATTGTTGCTGTTTTGTGTTGCTTGGGGGGAAATACAGCAATTTCCTGATAACGTACATCAAATTACTAGTGGCAGAAAACTTCTACCATGCTGTTGATCTGCTGGCAAATCGGACACTGTGAATCCTGGAGAGTGGTTTTATAAACCACTGCAATCTTGTGTAAAACACATTAAACAGGGAAAGAGCTTCATTTGGCCGAGTCATCTTAGATCCAGTTCTATGGCTGCATTAAGCCAGTCTTTACTAATACACCCTCGATGTTAAACAGCTTCTTAATGAAGTGGATTGCCTTGAAGCCATTGGATAGTGCCACACACACACACACACACACACACACACCACCGCCCAAAAACAACTGCAGAGGCCGTAATTATATAATATTAATGAGCAACATTACATACAATTGGATGTGCCAGTTTCTAATGTAGCCGAGTTGATTCTCGGTAATGGGTTTCTTGAAATGACCTGGCCCCCACAGAAGTACCGTCAGGTTCAACAGCCCATGTAAAGTATAATAAACGCATAAATAATTTAGCAAGGGAAATAGGTAGCGTTATGGCCACACTTCTGTGCTGCTGTTATTTAAAAGCCTGGCAGCTTGGCAGTTAGAAACCACTATGGCCAGGGGTGTTGTAATTCACCATTTGCTCGGACTCGAAATGAGGCAGAGGAGAGCTCCAGGCCCCCAGCTCATTTTTTATTTAGAGGCAATTTTTTAAAATCCATTTGGCCATTTAAGTTTCAAAAATAGAAAGAGGAAAAAGAAATAAACACGTTTCAAATTTGGAAGTGTAGAGGCTGGAGTTCTTGTTAAGCAGGTCTGGGATGCATTTTTTAAACAACATCCTACAAACTTGTAAACGCATGGTAAGAGTTTATAAATTAGTTTCATCGTGTGTGTGCGTGTGTGTTTCTTTTTAATCCATAATATGGTGGTTTATGAGGCATAAATTCTAGTCTTTTTTTTAAATATACTCAGACACATCATTTTGCTGTGTTGTTGTATTACCTATCTTATTTATTATTCACCTAACATCATCTGTAAATGGACTCGACTTTTTAGACTTTAACTCAGTAAGTTTAAAAGAAAAATTTTGTATCACCGATGTAAATAGAAAAATCAATATGTCGTGCCATAAAACACATGCTGTCATTAATTTTTTTTCCTAACACACACTGAGATAAATACATATTGAGTCAAACAAATGCCGAGTAATTAAAATAAGAGCTCCTCTGTGTACTACCTCAGAGCGTCTCAAGGAGTGTCCGTGGCACTTTTAAGGAAGCACTGGCTTACTGGTTAAGAACACAGATCTTGCAAACCAGGCAGGATTGCTTCAAGTCCCACCTCTGCCATTGGCCCGCTGGATGACTCAGCAGCAGGACTTTTTGTCTCTCTGAAAAATGGGGTAAAAATTGTTGCATCTGAAAAATGGGGATAAAAATTGTTGAGCAGTTAGTTGAGCAGATTCTATGAGGTAATATACGTAAAGTTCTTCACGCAGAGCCTAACTTACAGCGAATATCCAAGAAATGTCAGCTATGATTATTATTAACTTGTGATTGCGGAGATGCGGGCCATCAAAGAGAACCCACCAGCAATGAATTCAGTTCAGAACAAACGAAATGTACTAGGCATCTACCAAATGGCAGGTTCTGTGTTAGGCCCTGGGGACACGGAGATAATTCTTGAAGTGACCGACATGTAAAGAGCTAATGACAGCAGCATACGGGCAGTGCAATGACAGGTATGTGCCGAGGTTATCATGGCTAAAGGAGGACATGAGGGAAAGCAGCATCCGGGAAGAAAATGTTCACAGCCAAACATCAGGCCTTTTCTGATGGCATGTGAGGACACACACCAGTACTGGAAGGTACCAACTAAACTGGATTTCTGCTGGGAAACAGAAGATGCATGAAATTCAAACACATATACAACAATGGAGACATCTCATCATCAATTGATGGGCTTAACAACATTAATGAATTGGGGAATATCATTTTCAAAACCAAATAGTGGTGAAGCAACATGGAAAAGGAATTTTAATTTCCTCTCCTTCCACACAGGTCACAGGTGGTGCACAGATACTTTAGGTTTGAACTGCAGAGCAAGTTACCTTCTTAAAAAATTATTATTTGCTCACATGTAAAAATCATACAGTTTCATAACAAAACCCAGACTTGTGGCTTCTCTTCCAAGAGTGGAAGATGTGGCCACCCGGAAAAGCCGCTGCTGTCGTAAGATGCGGCATTCATTCTCCAGGGCACCAGAGTCCCTCCCTGCCCAGAATATAGTGCTGCCTTAAGACCCAGGTAAGGGGGGACGTCCCGCCTGCCGTTGGCCCCACCTTAGAGGCCCCACTCCAAATGTACCCTTCCCTACTTCCCTGTGCAGCCACGAGTCCGTGGAGGGGGAGGCAGGGCAAGAAGCTTGGCTGTGTCACGCACCTGCACAAAACCCCTTGCTGTGTGAGCCGCAGTCAGGCCTGAGAAGAGAAGCAGAGTAGACGCTGTGTGTTGGGGAGAGGCAACCAAGGTCATCTTCTTCAGGTAAGGACATCTGAGGAGTGTTTGAGAATTCGAGCTTCGAACTTGGCCTTCCAGGCCATTATAAAGGCTTATTTGTCAAGGTAGGAGACTAGAGAGTACTTCGATTTATTAACTCGATTTATCACGTGTGAATATTTAGACGTGGTAAATGAACTTCCATTTATACTCCTTCCCTGGGCCTGCACATGTCAGCAAAGACTAGGAGCCGGCCCGCGGGTGGGTTTCACCCCTTTCTCCTCGCCGCCTGGTCTCCATTAGTACGTGGATTTGTGGCTTCCACTAGACTGAGGGTTGTGTGAGGGTACCTGACGTTCCCCACTGTGTTCCCGGCCCCTATACAGTCCTTCGCACCTCCCAGGGCCCCCAATTAATATTGAACTAGTGACTATGTAATCTGAGAGTTCATATTTCTGGTTAGCCCTCTTGGAATGGTTTTCTCCTGTCGTATATGTACACACATCACAGACGATTTTCAGAATTTTTCTTAGAAACTTCATTAATGGCTAGACTTTTTTTGGTTATTTCTAGCTTTCCTATTTAAAATGAATTTATGTACATGGTGAAATAATCTGAAAGGTTTAAAAAAAGTAAAAAGAAGATCAGAACATCACCCATCACGCTAAGGCCCCTAGTGCCACAATTTGGAACATTTTGATACATTGAGTTCCAGTCTTGTTTTCATACATTTCTTTTCAGAGCTGAGACCCTACCCAGAGGTTGATGATGAGAAGCTGCCATAGACCAACGGTTTGAGCGGTGTTCTCCCTCCTGTTTGTTATTCTCTGTGATGCATTTTAAAAGCCAAATTGCTTCAGAATCTTCTAGATTCCATGGAGAAAGACTGAAGTGAGGAGTGTCACAAACACTTTCCAGAGAGGTGGATGACGTGGTTCTCAACTTTTGTGTGCGTGAGAGTTTATCATTGACTGTTTTATTATTTTTTTGTTTCTCATTTTGAGCAACACCATGACTACCATCAAGGATCAATTATCAGCCACCTAATTTCGTACAGCCGTTTTCTGGTAAGCTCTGTATGAAGCACTCGGCATACACTTTGCTCCTTCTCTCTCAAAGCTGACAGACTGCCATTCATTCATGCTTGTCGTTTGGTCAGCAGTCCACAAACATTGATCAGGTGACACCCCAAAGCCAGGCACCATTGAAGCCCCGAGACTATCCAGTGAAATGGGGGAGAGACGGCGAAATTCCAAATTGCAATAAGCATGACAAGACAATACCTAAGGGTGCCATGGGGACACAGAAGAGAGGCTTTCTTATTCAGCCTGGGCTCCAGGGAGGCCTTCCAAGAAGAGGCGATATTTGAGCGCTGTCTAGAAAGCTGAGCTGGGAGTTGGCAGGTGGGGAAAGGAATCAGGTGTCGGGTTGAGGCCCCTGGAGGGTGTGGCTGGTGAAGAGGAGAGCACCTAACCCACATTCATCGACTGTGCACTACGGATCCAGGACCGTGCTGGGTCCTCAGGAGACAGACATGGGCGGGCTAATGAATGAATACATGCACAGGACTTTGGGTGACATCCTACCTAACAGGACACTTCAGAACCACATCCTGATAATTGAGCTTAAATCCAAGGCAGTCTAGAATATCCCTAATAAAAGTCATTCAAATTGTCCTCTACGATTTGGCCGTTATCTATTAAAATTAAAAATGTGGATGTCCCATGACCCAGAACTTCTATTTCTTGATTTCTACTGTAGAAAAAAGAAACTTGTTCAAACCACTTGCTTGTGTAAAAA